>NC_080671.1:462835408-463435408 GCF_030247195.1 Topomyia yanbarensis | reverse complement strand
ACTTCAATGCTGATAGGTGGGACCGAAAAAGTAAACAATCGTCAAAGGGGCGATACTATCATTTTGTCAATTTCAATAGCAAACACAAATTTTAATTTAATAATTTCAAATACTTCATGAAGTTTTGGGTTTCGATCACTGGATCATGCAATCTAGGATGTAAAAATCACAATAGTTCTTTAATAGGAAATAAAACCAAGTCTGGAAATATTCACTGTTGATTTTCTTTGAATGGTGTCACTGCTAGTATCGCTTTTTTCCAGAAAAAGCGTTGATTTTTAGGTCTCAGTCGCGTTGGAAATTTGAGTAAAGTATAAACTTCATTTCGATTCAAAAAAAAATCGATTTTTTTGGCTCAGTACAATATACATAACCCCTTTAGGAAAATTCAGTTTTCCCACCACAATGCATTGATTGTAATTTAGATATTTTATTAACAGAGCATTAGCAATAATTCGTTTGTATGTCTATTTTATGGGCCATTTTTCGCTTTCCCATTGATTTGGTTTGAGATTTCTAGCACTGATGTTGTCCTATGCTGATTTGAGCGATTCACTGAGTCCTGCCACTACCCCATGTAGTATGTGTTATCAAAAATATCACAAAGCATCAAGTTATAAATGTTCTCAAACGATATAATATCCGAAGAGAGTGATAAGAGTTATAAGAAATGTCTCATCACACTGTTAGGTGGATTAAAAGCGTTTTTAAATTTATTTTAAGCTCTTTCCTCCTAATAATACCAGAAATTTATTAGCAAAGTTCAGTTTCTTAATCGGGGGAAGAACATGCTCCTTCAGTGTATTAATGGCGACGAGGAAGAGGGTAACACTTAATACAAAACCCTGGGGTACCCCGTTTTCTTGAGAATATATGGAAGAAAAGGTGTTTCCGATTCTTACCTTCTCAAGGATCGGTGTGAGAAAGTTCTTATAATGTTTTCAAGCCAAGCTGTATCATGGGCTTTTTTATTTCAATTATAGAGGTTTTAACCTTAAGATCATTCGCCTCTTCGGGTTAGAAAAATCTCTTAAGAAAAATTTCTAACCCTATGTGCGGGGTCGGGACTCGAACCCAGGTGCGCTGCGTACAAGGCAATCGATTTATATCATGAGCTTTTTCCAAATCTAAAAAGATGTAAACTAGGAATTCATTTTCTCGGAAAGCTTCTTGGATTGAGTTGTAGAAGGTTGTGAGGTTGTCCATCGTATTACTGTGTTTTTTGAATCCAGATTGGTTAATAATGTTTTTAGACTCCAAGTACCATATCAAACGTTTATTACCCATTTTTGTAACGGATTACTTGCGCGCACAACAGTCGACAACTTAAGCGCCACTTCCGTTAGGAAGGCTGCTGACGCATGACGATAGTCCGGCCAGAGACTCTATCCACAAGGCGGGTATGTTAAAGTGGCTCAAACACCGTTTTTACTCAGCTAATGCACCGACGAGGCCCCAAAACAATAGCCAAACCGAATAAGTTCATTGAAAAAATCTTTCGCGTGAAAATCTAACAATAAAAACGTAAAACGAACGAATTGCTCACTTTAATCAAGATAGTTTTCAACCTTCAGAGAGACAGGGAGACACTATGGAGCTGTATAACATGTCTATATTGATAGGAATGCGTTTTCTTGTCCCGGGACGCTTAGATCTAGGTACAATCTGGGCCTGTCTCTCTTAGTTTCTAACCTGACCTGTTAAGATCCAGTTCGATGACGAACGTTTCCTTCCCTCGCTGACGATGCAATTTCGGTCGTACTTACTGCTCGCTTAGTGACTCCACGCACGACCATGCGCGTGCAACATATCGCCCACTTCTGCCTAGCGGTTGACGATTTACCTGGACGACGAATGTGCTCGTGGGGTGGCCATGCGCACGAGATTTTGTCGGACTGTTCTCCGTCGAATACGCCCGACGGTATGTTACCGGGCGATGTTCCGTCTTAACGTCACCGGATGGTGAATTTGGATAGGTTGGCTCGGCACGTAAGTGCGGCTAGTAGAGATGGGCGGGTATGGATTTTTTCGTACCCGGACCCGACCCGTACCCGAATATTATTTTTGTAATCTTACCCGAACCCGACCCGTACCCGGATTTTATAAAAATATAAAACCCGAACCCGACCCGTACCCGGGCCGGTAAAAAAAAATCAGAACCCGAACCCGACCCGTACCCGACCCGTATCCGACCCGAACCCGACCCGACCCAAATTCGACCCGCATCCAAATTAAAATAAATTAAAAACCGTGTCCGACCCGAACCCGATTTTCAATAAATAAATTTAACCTATTTGATTCGAAAGAGTAGGGAAGCCCGGTGCTAGTTGGCGGAATTTTCATTTTTTAATGTAGAATACATTTAAGGTTTCAATATAGGGGTCCCGTTTCAAAATATCGGCTGCGGCGCCGCGTCAGATTTTGAACGTTAATAACTTTTATCATACTTAACAGTATGATTTGATTTTTAGGCCAATTTGTTGCAAATATGTTCCTCTATGCTGTATTAAAATTTGAAGTATGTATAACATGTACTAATAACAAAAAAATGTGTTTTGAAAAATCTTTCGAAAACGACTCGGAAAAGTGAAAATTTTCAGCCCATCCCGCACAGAGCCGTCGTTATGGTAGACCAACCGAACAATAAAATAATGAAAAGTTTATATATAGGTCCACTACATGTTTGTTCGTATGGTTATTCGCATTGGGTTGCTTGACGAGAGCACTTGGTGGGGGAAAGACGGCATATTCCTTTGGTTAGGCCATTAGAAGCCGGACGGAAAGGAAAGGCTCATGCACGGCACGAGAACGAGGGAGAAAGCGATAGTAGTGCATATTAGCGCGATTATATAAATATCTGTCGGTCGGTTTTTCTCATCGTTCGTATTCGTTCAAGCACTAGCAAGCAGCCAGTCCACCGAAGAAAAGCAGTCGGCGATGACGACGGCGGAAAAAGTGCCCCAGCTACTGGTGACTCATCGCAACCCGATCAGGAACTGTCGCCCTGCAAGAATTTCGCCCCAACTAAAGGGCAACAGAGTAGGCTATCGTTCCAGCGTCTGGGTCGTGAGATTGTGCAGGACTGCAAAGTCGAGCTACGCTTACAAAGCTCAGTCGTAATGATGCCCCGAGAAGCCAACGATGCCTACTTGGTCGGTTTGTTCGAGAATGCAAAATAGTGCTTTCTAGCTCACCGTGTCCGCGGGGAGTGCGTCTGAATTATGCTCCCGCAATAAAACAATAAACGGTTCTTTACAGGACCAATTAATTGTGTTCTAATAAGAGTTAAACTGAAATTTACATTTTATGGTGTATAACAAATAATTTTCAGAAAGCAATATAAGAAATACGATGTGTGGAAAGAAAGAAAGAGAATTTAAATTATCTTCTCTCGCTCGTTTTCGTGCACTGCTTTTCCATTCCTTTCTGCTGCTACTACCATCATAACTAAAACGAATGTGCGTGTTCCCCCACCATCTCATGGCCAGTGTTGCCACAATTGCATGTCGCTATAACAATTTGAATTATTTTATTGATCCTCTCTAGTATTGATAAAATATAGAACATGCAAAGTACACTAGTCGCATGCTTTTATTCGAACTTTTTGGCAGCCTCCGTTGATTAACTGCATAAATCGATTTGTTTGTGCAGCTCCTTGCTAGTAGCAAACTAAATAGCCTTTATCAGCGCTAACAAATAAAACAAAAGAATTTAAATTTGTGAAAATCTTCTCCTTCCTTCTTTTCAAATCTGCAACATTCTTTGAAAATATTGTTGGAATGTTGTTATTGAAAAACTGAACATGCAAGTTTGCTAGCACTGGCCACTAGATTGAAGGCGATGGAAAGACAGAATATTCGTTTTGGTTATGCTAGTATTGGTAGCCGAACGGAAAGGAAAGGCACAGGAATGGCACGAAAACGAGCGGGAGAGCGATAGTAGTGCTTTCTCGTGTTTTCATATATGAATATTGGTCGTTCGGTTTTTCTCATCATTCGTATTCGTTCAAGCACTAGCAAGCAGCCAGTCCACCGGAGGAAAGCAGTTGGCGATGATGACGGTCCGCAAAAGTGCCCCAGCTACTGGTGGCCCATCGCAACCAACTACCGATCAGGAACTGTCGCCATGCTAGTATTTCGCCCCAACTAAAGGGCAACGGAGCAACTAATCCGCTGGCTAACATTCCAGCGTCTGGTTCGTAAGGTTGTGTATTACTTCAAAGTCGAGCTACGCTTACAAAACTCAGCCGTAATGAAGCCAGTGATGCCTACTTGGTCGGTTTGTGGGAGTGGGCGTAAATTACAATAAAAGCAACGGTTCTTTTCAGGACCAATCAATTGTGTTCTAGTGAGAGTTAAACTGAAACTTTTATTTTAAGGTGTGTAGCAAATTTTCAACAAGCAACATAATACGTTGGGTGGAAAGAAGTAGCTTGCACAAGGAACAAAAATTTAAATTATCCTCTCGCTCGTTTCGTGCACTGCTTTTCCATTCCTTTCTACTGTTATTATCAGTATTACCAAAACGAATGTGTTGTTGCATGTGTTTAAGAGAAACGTTGAAGTCGCATGCTTCTATTCAAGCTTTTTGGCAGCCCCCGTGAACTAACTGCATTAAATGATTTTTTGTGCAGCTCCGTGCTAGTAGCAAACAAAATGGCCCTACCAGTGTCTGATTCGTGAGATTGTGCAGGATTTCAAAGTCGAGCTAAGCTTATAAAGTTCAGCCGTAATGGTACCCGAAGAAGCCAGTCTTGTCGTTTTGTTCGAGGCTACAAAACAGTTCGCCAGGCACGTAACTATCATGCCAAAAATATCCAACGATCCAGCGCATCACCATCAACACCAACGCCGATACCAAAGGTTCTTTTCAGAACCACCATTATTACCATAGAGAATTATTTGAAAATTTCCCATTCTAACGTGATTCTGTTGAATATTATTAGATTTAAATTAACGTCTCGAATTGAAATCACGACGCTCCGGTTATGTGACAGACATTACCCACCCATCTTTTTTTATTGTGACCACGACACCCCATTTCAATATTTCTGAATGAACAGAAGGTCGAGTTTGGAAAGTTTGTAACTTTCATTGTACTTAACCAAATTACACAATGTTCGCACTAATGATTCAGAAATATGATCAGGAATCTTCTGTTAGATTTGTAAGTATGTATAATTTACATGAATAAAGAAAAATTGATTTTCAGGAATCAATTATTATCTGTTCTTCCATTGGCCAGTACTACGCGACTTCCTCATGCTAACAATTAATTTCATCGTTAGCCATCTCCCTCACCAAGGCCAACAACGCCAACAAAACCGGTCCTTTTCAGGACCACCATCATTTTTGTAAAGAATAATTTGAAATATTCCTCGCCCAAATCAGCTTTTGTCCGAAAATCCTAATGAGTATCAACATATTTGAAGAACGTGTTCCTTATGTATTCTACATCTCTCCGGTTATGTCGCAGACATTACCCACCCATCTTTTTTATCTCTTTTATTTAAGTAGATTGTGCATTATTGAAAAATATTATCATTCACGTAATAGAATAAAACTCACCGGAAATAACACAAATTCCACAACATTAAGGAAATTCGTTTATTACGTTTGAAAACTGTCACCCAAGATTTTTACAAAATAAAATGAATTGCAACATATGAAAACATATTTTACATAATTTGTGGTAAAAAACGAGAGATGTCTAATAGAAACGAAGCCAAAGGAACTCTGCCAACTTATGCCTTCCGCAAACAGGCCTGGGCTCTTCTATTACACTAGTTTACCAATTTTCTGGTAATTGCAGTAAGTTAAGAAAAAAGGCATTTTCAATGTCAATTTTGGGTCGCTGAACGCGAAAATCATATCCATTTTCTTTTTCATAGAATCGTTTTTGAGCTGTGTGTTTTTGGAACTTTTTGTAGTCTTAGGAATAAAACTTTCAATCAACATAATCGACCCACCATTCGAAAGGTTTTGATGAGCCAATAACAAAAATGTATAACATGTTCGGATTAAATATCAACAACTTAAGGGGTTAAGAGCGACCAAAGTCAAAAAAAGTAATTCATTGTAAATTATTCATTTTTAGTAACAATTCAGAAAAAAGTCTTTTAAAATCTTATGTGACAGAGAAACTCTTTACATAAATTTAAAGCCTAAGAGTAGCCTTTATATAAAATATTTCAGCCATTAATTCTCGGAATCATTTCACATTCAATGATGTATTGATGACATGTTTTGGTCGACAAAGGTATTCGAAGGGTTAGGGCAAACGAACCTCAGATATTATCAGGGATGCTGAAAACGCCCCGCCAGCAAGGAAAAGAATCGCAGTCCGCACTGGTTAATTGCGTGCGCAGGATTCGATGAGCACGTGTTGAGAATGATTTTTCTTTCATTATCTTTTTTTACAAATATATTGAAAATATCCACCACTTTGTTAAACTTTGTTTTTTTTTTAAACTCGCATCATTGTATCTAGTACAACACCCTTAAAATCTCCAGCAAAATCACGTTTGAGCATCAGCGGCTGCTCATTTTGGGAGCTATTCACGTGAATACCAGAAGGTTGAGCTTGTGCGTCGAGCCAATAGACCAGCGGTTTTCAATCTTTTTCGTACCACGAACCCCTTATAAATCACCCTGGGTCGCTGCGGACCCCCGCGGATAAACATCGATTTTGTATGCTATCAATATGTTGTTTTCAGTTTTTTAGGAGAAATACTTGAAATTTCAATCTGCACTCGGAGAATATATTTTTCTTCGCGGACCCACTAGCAACGACTTCACGAACCCCTAGGGGTCCGCGGACCGCAGGTTGAGAATTACTGCAATAGACGATTTGAAAAAGGTTTTTTCAACATAGTTTTTGAACGTTGTCGAAGTAGGCTTTTTGTGACGTTGTGTATGGCTTTCCGGAATATTCAATACAACACATACGAAAACGTTCAAGTGAAAAAGCTTATTTTCGACCGAAAGTGTGATTGGGTGAAAATTACATAGTTCCTATGTTTACTTAGTGTCTCATAACATCCGTGATGTGAGGACATTTTTTTTCCAATACTACCTTTCCGTAAAATTGGGGTATATTTGAGCTTATATGAGACCTCTTTTAGTAAACGTGCGATGATATTAATTCTCCCAAAAATCTAAACAAACATCAATTTTATTCCAAACATTTAGCGAGTTATCTTGCAATTGAGAAAGGTACAATTTATCAGCATATTTTGGATCAATTGGAATAATCTCGTGTAAGCATATACATGTGAACATTGCTTCTTAAATAAACTTTTGTAGTAACCCTAAACATTTTTGCCAATAAAATCATAAAAAATCTACAATTTTTGATGTTTGGTGGATAATTTAGACTATTTTCCTTGAACAGATCGATAGAAGTCATACATTAGATATCTTTCCCATGTACTTGTTTTTCTTTTTGAATAGTGGAATGAAGGAAATTTACAACATTAATACTTCAAAAATGCTCGAGAAACTTCACAAAAAGCGATAAATGTTTCCCTGTTTTATTGAACAGCAAAATTTTTCAAACGAAATATTCTAAATGACGAACTTCCAGTTCAAAATCTCCCGGATAGTCCCGTTCACTCGATACACGCTCCTGGAAAATTATGTTTGTTTTAATATTTATCTACGGGGATAAGTTATCATTTTTTGATTTGAAGGAAAAGGTCATCCAAACATTCAAGAACGGGTAAGTGCACAATTTTTCGAAAAAACCCGACCCGACCCGTACCCGGAATAATTATTTTTTAATGTACCCGACCCGTACCCGGTGATAACAAAACCCGAACCCGCCCCGGTTCCTACGGGTACGGGTTCGGGTCGGATATCGGGTAAAAATACCCGTACCCGCCCATCTCTAGCGGCTAGGCGGTGATTGGCTGGTTGGCGGGTTTTCCAATCAGCCCGGGCTGAAGTTGGCTGGGTGGGGCTCTCAGAGAAAAACCCACGTTGAGCGGGTTGCCTACCTGTTCAACGGTTATCATTAACGGACGTCTAACTTCGTAACTACTACAATTTTACCTGATTTGTATCACTAAGGTTGCCCAGTGATCAATCGATAGGATTTAAACAAACTATTACAGCCTTAATCAAGAGGGCCTAAAAAAGATCATTGGTTTATACCAACAGCACGTGGTAACCAAAAGCGTCTACTTACGCACTCCGTACCGCATTTACGCACTCAAAACTGTTTTATTAGTTTTCTAACTAGCATTGGCTTCTGTTTTAATTAAACATTTGCTTCTAATATTGTTCGTGTGAACTTTCTTCAATTTCCAAACTAATATTTCTTGGTCACACGTTTCGCACTTATCCCAACTGATGGCTTCAACAATCCCTTATAAAGTGAGTACCCTTTTTTGGTATAGTGGCGTGATTCCCGAAACACAAAAGAGTTGCCCATCTCACTCACTCTGTCTGGCAAGTCTATCTAACGTGATCGTTTAGATCCTCGTAGGACTTATTCTCTTGGTTGTTCATCGGGTGGAAAAGGCAAAGAAGGGTGAGGTGGAGCCTTACGTGTTAAGTTAAACTTTTCCGTGAGCCGCAGCTTTCCTGTTGACGGAGAGATGGCGCAGTAAGCAATGCTGTCAGTGTGATACCGACTGGGATATTCTATCTCGTTACATTTTTTCTAGAATTTTACAAAGCACGTGAGTGGGATTGGTCTGTAGTGAAATGGGTCTAGAAGGTTCTTATTTGATTTCTTAATAGCAACCACCATGGATTCTCTCCACTCGTCTGGGAATAGACGATATTACCATAATCTATTGCAGTGCGGTAAAATATCAATTTCAAACGAAAATATTCGTTTCAAGTAAAACTGCGAGTCTTTCACTGTAAGCGTACCACCACTATATCAGTTGAATTCTGCTGCCGTCTTCGTTTGAGTCACTCAGAGTTCACTGTCAATTGAATAAGAGATTCTGGTCATTTGACGTTTTTACCTGTTTAGTTTCTATTGAAAACCAACCTCACATTAACAAGGTCTCAGCCAGTCTTCCCATATGCACATCGCATACAATGTTCGCTCTGGTTCTGTGTTCATATTAAACCCACACTTCGTGTATGAACTCAAACACGCTATTTCGTACCTAAACACGTGCACATGTTCGCTTGCACAACCGAACCCCATGTACGTACACGGTGTGCATACACATTGGTTCTAGGCACTAGTTTTCTCTTTCTCACTCTCATCATCACTAGCGTTGACTCTTTTTGCCTTGTGTGAATCGTTCTCGTATACGCACCCGGTGTACGTACACGGATGTTTGAAAACTAGAGTTTGCACATCGTTCGCTTGGGTTCGATGTTTGAGGCGAAGTTGTATATCGAGACGAAGCATGTTTGAGGTTGAACGCGTGCGCGAAATTTTGTACACAGGTACAAACTTGTTGATGTTCATGAAAAGTCTGTAAATGAATATGAATGAACACTCACTGACATGAAAGTAACTCCGACCAAGATAATAAATACATACAGGGTGAAGGCTATGATAAGACAACTGAAGACGGAACATTTTTTCCCTGTATGAGTGAGGTTGTCATTTTTTTCGATGAATCTGATAAATCAGGAGGATATGAAAAAAAAATAAACAAATGACGTTTTTCTGTTAATATAAGTTTTGTTTTGGTTTGGTAATAATTATTTTTTATTAGTAGTTTCGAGATAAAAAGTGTCCCTAAGTAATCGAATCGGATGATCCGAGGTGAAACCCGGCCTTTTCTCTCTTTTCATCGTGCGCCAAAGAATCGGGACGCTAGTCCGGATGTTTATGTTTACTACCAGGGGCCCGACGGCCATGCTTAGTTTTACAAGTATAAAATAAATACACTCAAAAATGAGAAATGTTCCGAACCTTTCTTTCTCTTTATCTTGAAGCAGTTGTCTATGTATTTTTAGTTTTCTTGCCTCTTTTGTACCCTGCTGAATAATTGTTAACAGGTGACTGTATGCAGCTAGCGAGGTTGGCAGTGCACCCAATTTCTTATTTAGATATGTTGCTATAATAACATAATAATGACCGTTTTATTAACTCACATTTCGCCAAAATGCATCTGGAACTAATCAATCCAACATTTCTATCACATACTAAATGTTTCTAGCAAATTTGGCCAGCATAACAGCCTATTCATCAGAATCAAATTTGTAACAAAAACGAACGTACTACCAAATAACGTTTATGCACAGCGTGATTTGAGATTTGGATATGCCTTCTATTTCGTATTGAAAGTTAAGGTATGAAGGAATAAGTTTAGTTACTAGCATTCTCATGACACGAACGCCGTTGGAAATACCTGCGAAAAAATTCTCCAAGTTTTGAAACGTAACGGATTCCACCGTTACGTATTCCGATGCGGGGATAGATCGTGCAGACGAACATAAACCTTATCATCGTCAATCTAAATGGGTATCTGGATTCTAACATTGACATGCTCAACGACGTGTTGCATGTTGTTTTCCATAGCAAAACACTCCGCCAAGTCCAAAGTTTTAAATGTTATCAGTACAGCATTACGAGTATGGTGGAATTGGATGACAATGACTTCTATAAGTCTAAGCTGCATTTGCGCATTTATTAATTGTTCCATTTCGCGACCACAAGAGCGGATTGGATAGACGACCCCTGTGTTGTACCGAAGATTGTTCAAAATTTAGTGCTGAGTTTCAATCATCTTTAAATAAACGATCGATACCGCACCGAAAAAAGTAACGGTGCTTAATTGTTCGTACTGGCTTGGAACGATTGTTATTCTTCGATTGCTTTGCTGGCGCGGCACTTGTAAACAGCAGACCATAGGTAGAAATGATCGTTTGATTCACTGCACTGTTAATAAGCAGAGTGACTTTAGCGTTCGCTTCGGTTTAAGCGAAAGCAATGAAGTGCAAAAAATCCCCCAGAGGCAGGATTCGAACCTGCAACCCTTGTGACTCTGGCCCAATACGCAAACCCATATGCTATCCCTGTGATATGATGACGTTCCAGAAAGAACATTTGATTATCGCATTGGCGACAGTGATCGTAAGGTATTGGCACTTACGTCAAAAATTAAAAAAAGCAAATAGAATTATTCGATCAATGAAGTTATTCAACGATAGTTACCGATGATTCGTCATTTTCCTTTTTATGGAATGGATTTCCAGGAAGACGAAATAATGCCACTAGAAGAAGCAGAGTTACCAAAACGTCGATGTGTCTTCTCGGAGGTACCAAAGGAAATTTTGCGGGTCCAAATTGCCTAACTTACTTTGCTTCAACAGCTTGTCTGCCTGTTGTTTGTTAGTGGTCTTCAACAGCAACTGTCCTTCCTTAGTGCGTGATATAGTTACATTTGCGTGATGCTATCCATCGCTTTCTTAACGTAAAATGGATATACATTTTTCTCCTCGCTCGGTTCTTTTTATAAAGAGATATTTATTTTTATATTTACCATTCGGTTGAGTGTCTATGTTTTCCTCTTTCACTCACTGTTATTAAATCTTTTTTTTTTCGAGATAACACAGTACTATCTGAATTTTGAAGAGTGCTTAAAAAACTGTTTCTTGTGATCCAATTTGATTCCATATACCCTTTTCACACTATAACAACACTGATAGATTTTCTATATTTTACATCTTTTTGCACTAAACATTTCTGTCTACAAAACACTAGATTCAGAATTCAGAAAGAAAGAGATAAAATATAAATATAAAAAATCGAGCATGAATAAGTTTGACTAAATTTCCGTAGATTTCCGGCAAAGTAATTAAAATTGTAGATGCGTAAGAAAAAAACAAAAATTCGTAGGGTTGGTCATCCTGCTTGGAGACCTCACACTTTATTGACCGAAACTAATTTGGAACGATAGCACAGCCAACTATGACTTAAAGCAAAATGAAAAACAAAGTCCATCCCTAGCTAATATTTGTAAGAGCAGGTTCGTATCTACAGCATCATACGCCATTTTAACGTCCAAAAAGGCAGTTAAGCATTCTACTCCGTTTTGTTTCTCTTCTTGCACAGTATTTACTACGTAATTGATGCACGTTGTCGCCGACATATTTTTCCGAAAACCGAAAGACAGCATAGGGATGAGATTTTTGATTTCTGCAATTTCCGAGAGACGATTTTTGACCACGGCATTTATACGTTTCAATTCTACATTCATCAACGCTATGGGTCTTTTGGAACTTGTCAATTGTGGGTCTGTATTTTTTTCTCGATCGGTCGAATTTTCATGTGCATTCCTGGAGTTGCTTGAGCATATCATATGAAATTTTGTTTTCTCCCGGCACCGAGCTATTTTTCGTGCTCTTTAGAACCCCCAGCAATTTCTCGTCCTTTAACATCATCTCGCACCCCTCGATTTCATACTCCGTGCAAGTTGTTGGTTTTTGGATTGGTTTAACCTTGTCCTTAAAGTAGTACTCCATGAACTCTGTTCCTTTTTCCAGTGTGATCTCTGTTCGTGTCTTGTATTCTCCGGATAGTGATGTATCGATTCCCTTTACGATATTCCAAAGATATCTAGACGAGGTTGTCTAGTCTATTTTCTTCCTTTCGTACTTCCTTTTTGAATTGTGCCCTGAATCGTTGCAAAACGATGTAATTTTGCTGGTTTTTGTTGACGTTATACGCTCGTAGTGCTACTCTTTTCTCGCTGTACAGCTTTCCAATTTTGTCTGTCCACCAGGTTTTTAGATAATTTGCCTCTTTATTTTTTACCACAAAGGACGCCTTTTTAACCGCTTCATCGAAAACTTCCGCCATCTCTTCCGGCGAGTATATGAACTGTGGCTTCATACTGTTTAGCTCTTCTACCAGC
Source organism: Topomyia yanbarensis (assembly GCF_030247195.1). Classification (NCBI taxonomy): domain Eukaryota; kingdom Metazoa; phylum Arthropoda; class Insecta; order Diptera; family Culicidae; genus Topomyia; species Topomyia yanbarensis. Next base: position 463,422,573 of record NC_080671.1, on the reverse strand, counting down.
TTACTCTTGTTGATCCTCGTAATTCGTCTATTGACAATGGGAATATCCGTTTCTAGTTCAACCCAGATACAAAGGTGTGCGCCACCGAGCTTTTCATCTTGAACGATCCATGCAGCTTTCCTCGCTACTCCAGTTGTTGCCAACGTTAGATCTATTGCTGATTCTCTTCCACCTAGAGCTCCGATCATCGTTGCCGTTCCATCGTTCAACTACATCAACTTGGAGCCTTCTATAAGTGTGTTTATGTGCCCATTCAGATCGCCTCCGACGATGGTTTCGCCTACGAGGCTCTCCAGATATGTAAAGATATCTTGAAGTGCTTTCTTCGTTTCTGTTAGGTTGTTTCCGGGCGGTAGATATACCGAAAGTAGGTTAATTGTTTTAACTTGGTGTCCGACAGATTGGTTGATTTCAACTCCCACTGCTTCTAGTGGCCCAAAGTTCGGTAGCTTCAAGTTCTTATATTGTATTCCTTTTCGCAGCAGGATTCCTACACCGCCATACCCTCCTTCCCTTCTTTTGCTCACAAAATTGTACTTTTTATTACTACCTGTTCCTGTTCCTTAAGCCAGATTTCCTGAAGCAAGGCCACGCTTATATCGTTGGTCACCAAGTTTGTATATAGTTTCTTCTCGTTTCTCCACTGGACGCATACTTTGAATGTTGTATTGTAGTAATCTGAGCGTTTTATTCTCCATTGTTTCCTGTACTGTCTATTCTGTTTTCGTTGGACTGTCCCAGCTCTATATAATTCTGTTTAATTCGGAAGAAACTTCAATAAGTATGTGGTCCGTGTCTATCTCTGATCTTGGTTCTTGTAGTTTGGAGTGTAGCCTGTTGCGCAGATCAACAATTTGGGTCAGCCAAGATTGCGTTCGAAAATACTTTACTCTGAGCTGCGCAATGAAGATATCGAACTCAGTAGCTTTGTGTTTATTCGTCTGTATTGGCCGGTTTTCCTCTTCTGGCCTCGTTATACGACTGTGTTCCTCAGTTTCCTCGACAACTGCCATTTCGGCTTCTTTTCGTGGGTCCGGTTTTTTCCATCGGCGGTAATTTGCTCTGGTGGTGGGTCGTCCACTTTTCAGGCTGCCGGCTCCCCCTTGTAAGTCCGGATAGTCTTCTGCTTCATCTAGCAACTCAAAACGGTTAGAAGTGTCGAAGAGATTTTCTGCTTCTGCAAAAGTGATTCTATTTGTGACCCATCATCTTCCCTATTTTCGTCCTTTTTTTCCCTCTCAAGGAAGTTTCTGCTTGCTGCATCATGTGGTTTTTCGCGATTTGCGCAATGGGCTTTCTTATCGCATCTACTGGAGGTGTTGTGTTCCTCCCCACAGTTCTGACATTTTGGTTTTGATCTACACACGTTTTTCTTATGGCCGAATTTCCAGCAGGCTGCGCATTGCTTCACCGGGAAGATGTAAAGCTGTGGTCGGAAGCTGCATCCGAAAATTTTTATAACTCTCTGTACTTCTTTTCCCGAAACCGTAACTTTCAAATTCGTCGTTTCTATGAGTTTATCCTCTTTATCCTTTTTCTTAATCCGCTCCACCTTAACCACTGTGGCATCAGCTCTGGTGTTTTTCTTCAGCTCTTCTTCTCTGAAGTTCAGTGTCACGTTTGGAACGAAGCATATGGTTTCCTTGTGCGATGATGGCAAGAAAACTCGTAAGTTGTCGTTTTTTAAGTTTATGCTTTTCAATATTTCGAAGTGACTTCCTGTTTCCAGCTCCAGCTTGAAGCGAAATTTTCCTATTTTCGTAATTTCTTTGTACCGTGTGAATTCCGCCACAAGAAGCAGTGGTGACATTATGGAACCATTTCGAATCGACTTTTTCATACAAGCTTGCATACAATAATCCTTTCGTTTGGAGATGCGCAATGTCACCCCAGTTTTCCCAGCTCCACCGGATGTTTTGGTAGGGTGACCATATGAGGCGAGTGAAAAACCAGGACAGTCGAAAGGGGACTGCCTCCCCCCGTTACCTCCACAGGTTTTCGGCAGTTACAAAGATCTTGGGTCGGGCAGGCAGAGCTTCGGCAGTAAAAAAGTTCTGTGGGTCTGAAAGGAAGAGCTCTACTAGATTTTTTTTTGTGGGAATTCGATCACCGTGCTTTTTAGGATTAATACACACACACGCGAAGTTCTTGCTACACCACCACCAGCGAAAGTTTCATGCTGTTGTTGGAGAAATCGAAAATCCTGAATTGAGCAAATGAGACGAATGATTATGCGATCGTCTGAGCAGGAACAGGCGAGAAGTTTTCAGCACTAAATGCACGTCATTGAAGCAAAGCAGAAACATCAACGGTCCCAAGTAGCTTCCCAGCGCTATATCTGGCAATCTCGAATGACAACCATTGGTAAGCAGTATCACAATGATCGGACACGCTGATTCTGTTGCTCCAGCATTCGTTGGTGGCTGAGTTGCAACTCCGGTTGTTGGTGATTTAGTTAATGTTGTTGGGTTTGCTCGCAATTGATGTTGTTTCATTAGAGGCTTTCACACATGGTTTGGCACATAGGGATCTGTCCTTCATATGTGCGCAGCGTGATTTGCGATTTGCTTCTCACGAACACCATTGGATATACCTGGAAAAAAGTTTCTCCAGGTTTCAAACTTTCACCGTTACGTACTTCGACATCAATGGTGAATTTATTGGTTGTACGCGGGGATAGATCGTGCAGACTCACACCAGTCTTATCTTCGTCAATCTAAAGGGGTATCTTGATTCTCAAATTGACATGCGCAACGACGTGTTTTATGTTGTTTCCCATAGCCAAACTTTTCGCTATGGCCAAAGTTTTAAATGCTATCAGTACCGCATTACGAGTATGCGACTTTATTAATTGTTCCACTTCGCGCACACATGGGCGGATTGGACAAACGACCACTGTATTGGATCGAAGAGTGTTCAAATTTTGCTGCTGAGTTTCAATCATTTTTAAATAAACGATCGATACCGCATCAATGAAAGTAACGGTGCTTTATTTTCCACACTGGCTTGGGACAACTGTTATTTTTCGATTGCTTTACTGGCGCGGTACATATAGACGGCAGACTGTATGTAGAAGCGTTCGTTTGATTCACTGCACTGTTAGCGCGATTGTAGCTTCCGATCCGATTGAGATGGAAAAGTAGACTGATTAGAAACTGGTATTGATCCTAAAGGGATTTCATAATTACCAGCTCGAGAGAGCGCTCAATAAGGTTATTCCACGACAGTTATTGTTGTTTCGCCATTTACCTTTTTTTATGAAATGGATTTACAGTAACACGAAAAACAGCCACTTGCAATAGAACTCTAGAAGAAGCAGAATCGCAAAAACTTTAATGTGTCTTCTTAGAGGTAGGCACTAGAGGAAATTTTTCGGATCCCGGAATCATTGTTTCATCGACATTGCTAGCGGCCAGAGTTTAGTCAACAACTGGAATCGGTTCGATTTGTTTAAGAGATTCCAGTGTATTAAGTTTTGTTTGTCGTACTCTGGAGCAGAGTGTATAAAGCGAAAACTCAATAATTAGAAATATAACGAATGTTCAATAAAAAATGAGTATGATTTCAATACCTTTCTGTAATTAAAGAAAAGAGCGTAAATTTTTTTCTCTCCAAGACAATTGCTCTCTGAACTTCGTATAAATGGGAGACATGATTCATTTCGCTCGGGTGCTTCATTTTTCATTCATTTCAATCAAAGATGGCGTCGAAACAGCAAGTACTCCGCGAGCGTGTTGTGCGGTTTTACGAAACACTTGGCCATTGTGGAAACGAGACGAAAACGTGCCCGTGAGCACAATTTACCAAATCCTGGCAGCCCTGAGCGTGGAGCGGAAGGCCGGTATCGGCCGCCGACGAAGATAATAACGAAGAAGAAGAAGGAAGCATTGAAAAAGCTGTTCGACAACAAGGACGAAACGAGTTTGCGTGATGCCGGCCTTGATTCACCGAGTCCTCAAGATGGTGGACATCATCTGTCGGAAGAAGACTCGGTCCCCCGACGACACGGACGAGCAGATAGCGATCGGGAAATCGCAGTGCCGGGGGATGACGAACAACTACCGCGAGGCATTGCTGCTCTCGAACACTCACATTCTAGGAAATGACAGCTACTATTCCAGCGACAAGTCGGCCACGCATCCCGAAGTAAAATATTAGTTTAAGCATAAATTTAAAAGAAATGTTATGCTGTACATCGCCATATCGCACAGAGGAATTTCAAAACCGTGGTTCAAGCCGAGCGGTCTGGCCATCAATCAACAAGTGTATCAGGAGGAGTGTCTTGAGTGTATTCTTCTGCCGTTCTTAAAGGAGCATCATGTGGTTGGGAAGTATGTCTTCTGGCTGAACAAGACGTCTTCACATTACGCTGTAGTATCTTGAGCAGAAAAAGATACCGTACGTGCCGAAAGAAAGAAACCCCACTAACTTGCCCCAGTGCCGTCCCATTGGGGTTTTTTTGGCTCCCTCAGTGCTTTAGTGTATAAAAATAATTGGCGAGTCAAGGATACGAAGCAGTTGACTACTAGGATCCGGAATTGTATCCGGAAGAAGGACGTCAGTGCCGTCCAGTGCTCTTGTGAGAACATCGCGACTAAGTTGCGTCGTACTGCTGACCAGGGCCCCTTCTCTAATATTCATTGACATTTTTTTGAAGAATAAACATTATGTTTTATAATAAAAAATACTGAATTTGTTGAAGATTTTTTTTTTGTTTTTCAACTACATGACTGAAATTTTTTTTTATTGACCACCTGTTATTAGGCTTTCAGGAGAAAAACCAGAACAAATCAAGCTTTTTCCTCGACTTCTCAGGACACCAGGACAGTCATTGAAAAACCCGGACATGTCCTGGGAATCCAGGACGTATAGTCATCCTAGTTTTGGTGATTCCTGGTTATAGTCATACGGCTCAATGTAAGCCACTTCTGACAGCACCGTCGCTTGTTTGGTAGTGCTTCTGTTTTACTCCTGTGTGCTTCCCACTGTCATTCCCTTCCGATCCGTTGGGATCCCGTAGCTGTTGATGTTGGAATTTGTGATCGTGTAATTTTTGCTTTGAACGGTTCTTTCTTCATCTTGGATGTGTTTTATTTTTCGTTCTTCTCTGGCTAGATCGTTGTCCCGAACACGCAAGATTTTTCCGCACTTCACTTTACTCCGTCCCAATCTTTCACTTCACGACGCTAGTCCTTCACGCACACTCGCGCAGACAGTTTCCGTTCCGAAATTGCTCACGACCCTATTCAATCAATTTAATAAATTTTATTCTTATTCCCAACGAAAATCACAAAAAACACGTCCTGCAGAAGGGCCTGTCTGGCCCAATCATCCGAAATCTCTAGCCCGATCCGAACTTCACACTTCCTTTGCCAAGGACCAATTTAGATCCACCCGAAACTCGCAAAAAACTTTAAAATCCGACCGGAATAAAAAAACGCTACAGTCGTTGACGCTCGTATTGCATGAATCAAAAGTGTAATCAAAAGTGCAACTCCTTCGACCTGAAAAATTATTGACATAGAAAAGTGTCAAAAACAAACTTCTTACTTTTAGTAGCGGGAAGGTTAGCATGGCTGCCAGTATCCCGGTTTTTACAATAAATTTGATGGAAAAAGTTAATTTTTTGTTGATTTCATATCATTTTATTTGGCAACCGTGAAAAAAGTGTGATAGCGAAGTGCATCAAACTTTCAAAACAATAAGCAATATTAATGTATTCGCCATTTCGAGTTTATGTTATTGAACGAATATTATGATGACAGATCAGCTGATTTATGACGTTTAAATTTAATTGTGTTTTTGATTTCGTCCAAACCTTTGGACGAGGGATTAAAAGGTTTACTCTGGTGCACAAAAGTTGCATTTGATGAAACGTTCGTATATTGATGCCACGGGCACGCACTGTCGCAAATAGCACTACCACTTTATCAACCTCACGAACGACGTATCCGGACGTGGAAAATGCATTTAGGAGCCCAATCGAAACGTGCTTCTGTCGACGATTCGCTCCTCCGCCGGACGCAGGACAAACCCCTATCCGGGGGGAAAAAAACAAATCCTCAACGAATGGCAGTGACTTTTCACCTTTGCTCAATTTGTTTTCTCGGCGGCAGCAGCAGCAGTGAACGTATAAAATACCGTTGAATCATTCATCAGTAGGATGAATTTGTTGATGGAGATGTATCGGGAAACGATTTTACACTAGCTCTTCGTTTGCTCATCATTCTTCGTCGATGTTAATTCCGTTTGAGTATAATTAATCAACGTTAAGGAACACATTTAGTTACTTTCATATAATCAAATCATGCCGTTTTTTTTTGTTCAAAGCTACACATTTGAAAACAAGCAAAAAGAAAGTAGGCCTTGAATTGATTTCAGAGGAGGAATCCCTAACAACGTCCAAACTGACAGCTGATTAAAGTAGGCGCTGGAAATGAAAGCACTTTCTCATCATTTATTATGTGGGGAGCCTGTCATACTTGGCAAAGTAACATTCCACTCAGTATCGCCGTGTGATAATGCAAAAGCATCCAATTATGAGGCAATAAAAATAGTCGCTCGTTTCGTCTTTGGCGGCGTAATAAAAGAAATAGAGAAAGAACCCCATTGGAGTATTGATGAGAGCACACAGACGAAACAGACGTGGAACTCTTGTTTTTCTTTTACTGGATGAACTTGCAATCAAAATATTAACTTAAAGGAAATTAAAAAGAAATGATTGAACATCAATAATTCAGTTATTGTTTACATGCTTCACGAAATTTGTCGGAACGTGGGCTGCTCAGTTTGTTTGTGACGTCCGTAAAATGATTCCCATCACGTGGGTGGTGTGCAATGCGACGAGCCACACGACAAACGATAAATAAACACGATTAAATAACGATGGCGCCCTTTGCATGGCACCTCAAGATGGTCCATTTTGCGGGGATTGTTTACTTTATTTATGATTGAAATCTTGCCCCTTCGTATTGAAAATGTACATCTATTAGTTACAGCTGCTTGGATTGCTTGAAAATATAATTAAATTGCTATTTATTTGAAATATGAGGACAAAAAAATAGAAAAGGGACGAAAGATTGGATAGTGTTGTTGCCATCCACGATTTAAGGGGCTTAAATAAACGAAGTTTCGACGAAAAACTAAGGGGAATGCTCTTGGTTCTTGAAACATTTTAAAAAGCTCTTTAAAATGCGAAAATCCTAATTGGTAGTATCTAGTTCGAGTTTTGAACAGTTTATATTACAACCTGTGACATCCAAGGAATTTCGTCCTTCCAGCTTTCCCTAGGCGCTCTGACTGGTCTGATTCTGACAAATTGTAAATGAATCAATCATTTGTTAACCTTTTTGTTAAGAAACAATTAAATTCTATTCATTCTATCGAAACCAACGGAAAAGTGAGAGTAAAATACTTTACTAATAATGACTACTTACTCCCATTTCGGAATCAAATAGGCTTTCGAGATCATCTCATCAGCGTTTTTTTCGGGAAAAATGTGACGCACATAAAGTGATTTATTAAATTAGATTTTAAGTATCAACTGAAAGAAAGACCAAATTGCTTTCACCACTGAAATGTCGCGTAATCAATTTATCGTTTTTACTATGATGAAGATTACGGCAAGGAGGATAGAAATTTGAATAATGCTTAAATTCTAAAAATAAAACCGATCCCCTTATCGGATCGAATGTCAAAAATATTATCTTTCGTGACGTTCTGATGCCGCGGTTAAGAATTAAATTTTTACTGCGGGTAAAGAAACATCGTGTCCCGAGCAACTCTCAGTAGGCTTGCACGTAAGGCATCAACCACTTGTTGATCCAAATATTGGGAACCATAGCACGAACCGCCTACTGCGACCAGTTTCAAAGGAGCGATATTTCTTTCTTCGCCGCAGGGTTGACCACTAGCCAACATTCTATATGCTCTGTAGCCGGGTTTCAACAGGTTTTGGGATTCGCTTGTCATGTCACAATAATTTACTCTATCTTAAACGAAATTCTACCATGATTTATACTACTCACTTCTGTGTTCTGATGAGTCTGTTTGACTGTAAACTTTTTCGGTTCGGTTCATACGACTGTTCAGACTCCAATATCCCCAGCTGTTAGTCTCGTACCAAATTTTCATCACACCATTCGGAAACCAATGAGTCGAAACGAGCTGTAATAAATTGCTCCGTTCGCACTTTAACGCGCAGTAAAACAACAAATAATCTAACTGGATGGGACGAGAGCCGACCCGAGTCAGTTCGAAAGAGTGTACTAATAAAAATAAAAATCACAGCTTGCTTAGATTCAAGCTCGTACAAATCCCTGCCATCGTTGAGCAAACTTTATGGTTGGTTGCCACGTAGAACATGTCACAACGGTTGCCATTTTACTGCAGGTGCCCACTTACGAGTGACTACTTTGATTGGCTGAAATTTAGCAAAACCTCGTTTCATGATACGAAATTACCCTCTACTCGAAAAAAAATTGCAACTTCTGTCTCGCAATATTATCCCATAGCACACAGCTAGTATCAGTAAGAGTAATTTGTCAACATAGTTGGCCCGCCCGCAGTGGATTCCTATACCGAAACCGTGCTCGTAAAAACAATTGTTCGAGTGTCGCAACAAAAAAACTGAAAGGACTGTTTAGTTTGGAAACTTTATCCTCTGGAATTCCCGGTTTTATGCGTGGCTTCCTTCACGCGAAGTGCAGTGCACAGAAAAGTGCAGACATTCGTAAGGAAGCAAAAACGATTTTTTTGTATGCAAACAGTTTGTGAAAATATGAGTTTCTGTTTTACTATAACAAATCTGATGCATAAAATGGAAATAAACTTTTCGGGCTGTGTCTCGTTTCTGTTGGAGGTTTAGCACTATGGTTCAGTTGCAAATCATGATAGGAACAAAAAAGCCCACAAGGAGTTTTCCAACAGAATGTTTGATAGATCACTCGTGGAAACTACTCCGTTGTTGATCGAAGCATGCTGAAATTCTATACACGCTACCGGAAAAGTACCAAATACTCAATACTGCGTGAGTCTTTTAAATATCAGTTTCTGTTCCCGAACGAGGTGTTGGATAAAAATCACTCAATGGGAAGAAAGTTTTCTTCATGCAGGATTTGCAGAGATAATAAAGTGCGGATTCTAATTTTGAAAACGAAATAGACTTACCAGAAGATACATCGTCCGGCAGGGTCTGCTTTCCTGATCGAGATACTAAAAACTTTGGAGTAAATGCTGACATCAATCTTCGGGAGCTTCCTTTAAAATGTAGTACAATCCACGCTCCTTTAAATGTGTATCTAGAAAAATGCAAGAATTATAAAATGCAGGAAATCTCTGTTTTTTATTACTTTATATTAACCCATTCATGCCCATGTTGTTTGTGGACAACAACGTTTTTAAACAGCTATAACTTTTGATCGAGGTAAGATTTGCTCACAAAAAATAGGTAAGGCTAATAAATGTGACTATTGCCTTTCATTTCAGTACTAACAGTTACAAGGATCAGCTCTAGAACTGAAGTTATTGCAATTAGTCTGATTGGATTCCGACGGAACAGTGCTGCCAGGGACAGCTTACGTTGATGACGGAAAATGAATTTTTCATATATCTTCGTTATATTGCAATATTATTGAAAACTGATAAATCATATCAATTTAGACTGTCTTCCGCTACGTTTTCCACGCAATTGGACTATTGTAAATATTCCTGGAGAATTGTATTGAGCATTGGAAGGTAAAAATTGAGCAGCTTCTAACACTGCGAGGGAAGCACCCATCTTTATGAAAAAAGGCTTTTCGTGTTTCTTGACCCTACCGTTTTCAAGGAAAAATAGTTTTGAAACTCTGCCTGAACTAGAAAAAAGTTGGACATGAAAGGGTTAAGGATTCTTCATATAATCATACTAGATGCTTCCACTGGCGGCGTCGAAATATTACAAGAAGGGATATTTTGCGAAAAAAAGATGAATGGGCAGTGTCAGATACATATCTGGGATTAATTTGAATACATTTCAGGCTGTTCATTCGAATGCAACAATTTTTACGTGTTTCTCGAAGATGGTACTAAAAGACGGTGTAGCGTATGTTTGCAATTCAATAAACATCGGATGTTATCGGCAAGGGCGGAATGAATTTATTGAGTGCTTCATAGTAGCAAACAATCCAGTCTGGCTAGATTGTCGTGTAAGCTATGTCCATACTTGATTCAGTGCAAAAAAAGGCGTCTAAAATTCAATTTTTCATAACGCCCGTGGTAGGATCGAGACATGAGTAAACTAAACGTAATTAAAAAAATCGATTTGCAGACACCTGATATTCAACGAATCTAACGCGAGTGTGGCTTACGCGACCATAAACTGTTCTAAACCGGCAATGTTGTTTGGAAATGTGAACAAACATTTGTTGACTGAAACAGCACTCTACCACAATGAACAATTGAGCATTTCATTGTGCCATAAACATTGTGTTGATTTTGTCAGATTTTTTGTAAATCGGGATCTCTATTTAATTTATAAAAACCATAATAACAGCAAACAATCTGGATATCCAAATATTGTCTTCTAAGTATAATGTGTAGGTGCAATTCTGAAGTAGCAAGTTTTTCGCATTCAAACAACTAGCTGCGAATGTTGGCACCAGAAAATTTTCAGCGGGCCTAAAATTTGCTTGTAAATGGTTCTGCCCTTCATGTTGGATCGTTGCTAGGTGCTTAATTCTAACCTAGGATACAAGGACATAACCCACCAAACAATTTTGTAGTTATATTGAAATTTCATTGAGATAATATTCGGTTTCAATATACGATGTGAACTGTACATAATTGCGACTGTAGTCGGTATTTAGTCTGATTCCATGTGGCAAGAAACAGACACCTTTTATATACTCCTACGACTCAAAACGACACTGTATACGATTTTATTCGGCTTTCGGAAAATATTTACATAAAATAAAAGTTAAGAATGAGACATATCTTTCGACCACCTGTTTTTTTTTTAAGAATGAGAATGACTTTAAAATTTTCGCATCCTTAAACGTTTCTATATTCTTATATAAGACTTTGTCTATGCGAACATTGGATAACTAACACGCCTATCATAACATACTTTTAATGATATCCGAAATGTGTTGTAATTAACTCATATATTATAACATCTTTCTTATACTGATGAAAAATGTACATGTCCATATATACATATGATAATCCAACTAATGCCAAATGTGTATAAATTCCTCGAGGTATTTCGATCATTTACTCTATTATAGTAAAGAAGGAGAATGTTACATAAATTATAAACTTTTGCTTTGCTTCTATAAAACATATATACAAGTTGGCGTAAAATAACCCGTTGGTATTTTTTTTCATTTTTTAATAAGCATTTTTCGACAGAAGATACCCAAAAAAATTGTTTGCAAAATTTATCAAATCATAGAAATAACCAAAAGAATGTCTGAATCCATTGTATTAACTTTTTCAAAATTTACTTTAGGATGCACTTTAGCTTCAACATGTTTCGAGTTCTGTGAATACTATCCACGCTTTTTATATTTTTTGTTCTGTTAACACAAGTACCAGTTCCAGTCTTGAAATTAACTTGAACTGTTCATAAACAACATATTGGAAAACTCATAATTTTAACTGTTATATAAAATTCTTGACCATATTTCCGTAGTTCTAAGTTCCAATGTGTGGCACGATGCAACCATGCTGGTATGGGAACGAATTGAAGGCAATATAAACATATAACTGGAACTCCCTTTTTTACATGGTATCGATTTATTTATTTTTTGGAAAATTCCAGCCAGCATTTCATTCGAAATTGGCCCACCACCCTTTACTTTTCGATTTTTGATGTACAATACTTGGCTTAATTTGGGTATTACCGACACACATTTGTGTTGTCTCACTTGTGTCATATCATTGAACTAATAACGATCCTTTTTATACATTATGTGACTTAATTTGCACTCATATACGAGAATTGTAAAGGAGTCATCACAATGCATTAGTGACGATAAATTTTGTATAATGCCTATACATATGGTGTACCATTATACGATTCCGATAAAAATGGATGTTTATACGATTTTTGTTGGTCATCCTTATACGACACCTGGTTAACTGGGCAAAGCTACTCAGACGATTAAACGTGAAAAAACACTTATAAAAATTTAAAAAGCATGCCCACTATCGTACAGTGCAATGTTGTGTGAAATTGAGAATTATAAGTTGCAGAGCGATGCACTCTCTAATGTTCAACATAGCGTTCAAAGGTGCAATACGAAAATCTGATGTACAAAGGAACGGAACCATCATCGCAAGATCTCACATTTTTCTGGCTTCACAGACGACATCGAGGTATTTTTGGGATTAGGAATTGTAATTTTCACTCACTGACGCGAAAAGAAGCTTATCCGATGTTCAACTTATCCGAGATAAGATGAGTCGCAAAATTCTCCGTTTCCACAAATAGCGTGAGAATAATTTTCCCGATAAAATTCATCTGATCTTTTTCTTCTCACATGAGAAGGTGATAATATTTTAATTTCCTGGAAGTCAACACTTCATTTCCAAGAAAAGCGACGAAGAAGTGCGAGACTTGATTTTTCGTGTTCTGGAATAGCGCCAGCAAGGCAGCGAGCGCAAATATGAGTTTTTATTGTCGAATATGATTGTTCGCTACCAGCTCTGAAAATATGCATTTCATGCAGCAGAATAAATAAAAGGCTCAGTAGGTTCAGCAACATCACGAAATTTGGCGAACCAGCATTAGAAACCACTAAAAGCATCGCGTATCACCAGCAGCCAATAGCACGGCGCACAGTGGCACGACGAGTGACAAAACCCCAAAAACCAATGTCTTGTAATTCTTTTGTAGATATTTATTTTATTTTTCTCTCAGTTTGAATAAAGATATCTCAAAATTTTACTATAATCGGATGAAAAATGAATTTTTAACATGTCGTTGAAGCAAGTGATGTCGAGGATTTCTGTTCAATTCAATTCATTGGAATTTTTAGTACCTTAGAGTTTCAAATGACGATATCTCAAGAACTATACAGCCGACTAGAGCAATGTTAAGTTCATTGGAAAGAAGAATGAATATGCTAAACTATAGGTGGAAGATTTTTGTGCAAAACTGATTTACGTTTGTTCTGCATCAAAAGAATTAAAAAGTTTTATAACGACGGCGCCGGTGGTTGAGTGGTAAGCGTAACCGCCACTCATTCCAGTTGGCCTGGGTTCAATTCCAGCCGAGGTCGGTGAGATTTTTCTTAGGTGAAAAAATCTGTGGTCACGTCTTCCTTCGGAAGGGAAGTAAAGCCGTTGGTCCCCGGTCCATGAAATTGGTGGATCGATATCTAGTCCAGGTAGTGGAATCACCTCTCTGGCGTCGGTAAAGAAGAAGTATATCCAACTTCTATACTCTACTAACAAAAATATCCTACTCCCGTGATACTTGTGGAGTGCGCAGTAGTATATACGGCCTCTAGCAAAAGCAAGTATCGGACTAACAAGTCCTTCCCTTTCCTTCCGCGATCTACGTTCGAGCCTGGCCGGCGCCGGTTTTGATCAAAACTTTAGGATTACCAGGAGTTGCGCATTGAGCGATATTTCGCTAATCCCAAGCATAATTATCTACTGATTCCCTGTGCAACTTCAGCTAGTCCCGATCGATAACGGAGTAGCAGCCAGAGTTGGTCGCACAAGCTCAAGCTCAAGCTCGAAAGAATTAAAAAGTTTTATATCATATCAGTAATTTATCTTTATACGTCTTCCAATTTTTGAGATGGCCTCCCATGGGAAACTTATCATGAATCTGACTCAAAATGTATTGTAGTTTCAAGATATATAGGGCTCATCTTGCGCATTTTTGCGCCGAAGTTGGTATATCTATGTTTTTGAAAATGCCCCGACTCCCTGTAGCTCATAAATCTCCTTACAAATTAATCGCCTAAACAACATCATACATACTTATAATTTAGTGATTTTTACTAGTTTTGTCCACCATTTCTGCTATCTGATGAGATTGGCTACTATGATTAATGTTTATATTAACAGTTAATCGAGCAGTATGAAAACACAGAAATCATTGCAGACACTCACGTTGAAGGTTTAATTCGAATGAAACTAATATCCAAGGGAAGCACCAAAATTTGTTGGAGTTGATTAAAACCTGTGATCGACATGTTGCTGGTCTCGAATATTAGGGTTTGCCTGTCGACGCCTTATCGGGAATCACAAAGCTAGTGACGTCATGTTTGAATCCAGATACTCTCAAACTATGGGAACGGTCTCAGAAGCATGGTGAGTTACATTCATACACACAAACTATGGATTTTTGGAAAAGTGAGTCTCAAATCCTTGAAAGATTTCATAGCTCTGGTCAAGTGGGTCCAACCAAAGAGTCTCAACCCAAATCAATAAGCCACACATTGAAAATCATAAATCGCACAATGTCACGTCCTCTAGAGCAGAAAGTGGCTGTCAGATTTGTGGTGAAAGCCACCGTCATTTTGAGTGCCCTAAATTATACAAAATAACAGTTTCTGAGCGGAAAACGATAGTACAACAGATGAGAGTTTGTTTCAACTGTCCCCGTCCTGAACACCGTGTTCTTGATTGCCCTTCTAAAAAGTTGTGTTTCAAGTGTAACAAGAAGCATCATTCGCTTCTCCACGAAGAATTTGCGCGAATGCTTCCCGAGCCTGACATCAATCATGGAAAGAACGGTTCCATTGCAAACATCACCGAAACCGAAGTTTCTGAACTAAAGCAAACCTCCCGTGATCTCAGTCCTGATTCATCCTGTTACCATTCCCAAGCCATGAAAACCGTGATGTTGTTGACTGCTGTGGTGAATCTCGAATCCAATAATGGTCGAATTATACCCTATCGTGCCCTCCTTGACAGTGGAGCACAAGTATGTTTCCTGTCCGAGACCATAGCCAACCAAATTACAGGAGTGGGAGGAGCCAAAATCTATGCCAAGGAAAAAGTGAAGGTAACAGTAAAGTCTCTACACTCTAGTTTTACCACCAGTATCGATTGCCTAGTTGTTCCAAAAGTAACTTGTATCATCCCAGCTTCAAAAATATACATATCTTCATGGCCCATTGCTGTAGGAATTCAGCTTGCCGATCCTGGATTTAACAAACCAGATAGTATAGACATGTTGATAGGTTCCTCAATTTTCTTCACCTTGCTGAAATCTGGTCAGCTACGATTAGCTGACGGGTTACCATGACTATACAAGATACACTTTGGTTCAGCGTAGTCGATGAAATTGAGCACTGCGATCCACAGCTTACCTGCGCAGCGTCAGCAGCTACCTAAGTGAAATTATGAATAAATTTTGGGAAATTGACGGAATATCGCCGACATCAGCGCCCACAACTGAACAAGATCAATGCGAAAATACGTTCCGCCTCACACATCGTCGCACCCCTACAGGAAGATACATGGTCCAATTACCTTTTCGAGAGGAAGCCGCCGAACAACAGGACAACCGGTCATTTGCTTTACGGCGATTTTTTCATTGGAAAAGCGTTTCAGATTAAATCCTTGGTTGAAAGAGCAGTATCAAAGTTTTATCGACGAATGCGAGTCTTTGGGACACTGTAGAGAAGTTACCGTAAACGATGATATACGCAACAAGAAATTTTATTATTTACCGCATCATTCTGTATTGCAACCATCTAGCTCCACAACTAAGCTTAGAGTTGTTTTTTTATGCTTCAGGCAAACAATCACCGGTGTAACGCTCCTTGAATGATGTACTTCAAGTAGGTAAAACTGTTCAGAACGATCTTTTCAGCATCCTGCTCAGTTTTCGTAAACATCTAATAGCCTTTACAGCCGACATTACAGAAAAGTATCGGCAAATTCTCGTAGATCCAGCACCAACTAGTTTTCAGCGAATTTTTAGGAGAAACGACCCTTTCGACCCTCTCAGAGTTCTAGAATTGTTGACAGTGACATACGGTACTGCGGCAGCACTTTTCTAGCTACCAGATGTCTTGTGCTATTATGTGACGACGAAGCGGCGCGATTTCCTCTAGCCTCAAAAATAGTTCGTGAAGATTGCTATGTAGATGATATTCTTTCCGGAGCAAATACTGTAGAAGATGCTGTTCGAGCGCAATTTGAATTGCAAGAAATACTTGCATGTGGTGGATTTCCCATCCATAAATGGTGTTCCAATACCTTGAAGGAGAAATTCTATCCTCATGGATAAGGTTCCGTGATACCTTACCTCAAGTGAATAAAATTCGGATTCTTCGTTGTGTTGTTTCATCTCATGGAATACGTGTAGAAATCCATGTTTTTTCTGATGCTTCCAACACCGTTTATGGAGCAGTTCTATATGTGAGATCAGTGTTAGCTGACAGATCTGCTAACCTTCGTCTTTTGAGCAGTCAACCCAGAGTCGCTCCAGTAAAGGTGTTAACAATACCGCGCAAGGAATTGTTCGCCGCCCGATTACTTTTCCATTGCTTATTAAGGCGCTTGATAGTTTAAAACTTACCGTTGATAATATAGTTGTTTGGTCAGATAGCCAAATTGTTCTGACATGGCTTAGAAAACCTTTACATACTTTAGAAGTATTCATCCGCAATCCAATCGAGTAGCGCAGATAATACGAGAGACTAAAGACTAGAGCTGGAATTATGTTCCTACGAAGGAGAACCCCGCAGATATTATCTCTAGAGGGCTACTGCCTGAGGCTTTAACGCGTAGCAAACTATTGCTGGATGGTCCCGAGTATCTGCAGGTAGCAGACTACCTAGTGCAATCACCAGAAGATATAGCCTATGACGAATTACCGGAGCTAAAGGTTGTACATGTGGCAGCTGTTACTGTTTACACTCAAGATGATCTCCCTGTACTTTCAAGGTACAGTTCTTTAAGAAAACTACAGAGAGTAGTGGCATACGTTCTACGTTTTATCTACAATTGCCGAACAAGTAATCTTAATCTACGCAAGAGTAGTCGTCATCTAACTATTCCGGAAATGAGAGAGTCTCTGGAACTAATTATTAGAATTGTCTAGTACGATGTTCTGGATGACGAAATTCGACGGATCGAGCAAAATGCTGAACTTAACCCCAAATACGAAAATGATATTTTAAGAGTCGGAGGCTGGCTAAAATTAGCACCGTTACCATTTTGGAATAAGTATCCTTACCTAAGCATCCGATAGTTGATCTGCTTATTCGTGCATACCATATCGAGAATTTACACGAAGGTCCTACAAGTCTACTGGCCATAATTCAAACTTGTTTTTGGTTACTTGGAGGAAGGTCTTCCGTCCGTGAAATCACAAGAAGTTGCATAACTTGTTTTCGTGCCAGATCTAAGAAATGCAGCCAAATGATGGGAGATCTGCCATCGTTCCTCGCGCCATTGTATTTTGTGCAACACCTTCAGAAAATGTAGCGAAATCTTCTTTCAGCACCAGCGGCTGCTCATTCGGGGAGCCATTCACGCGAGTGCTGAAGGGTTAAGCAAGGCCGACACAAACCTAAGCTCGAGAAGGCGTACATCGGAGTTTTTGTATGCATGGTAACCAAAGCAGTACATTTAGTATTGATGTCGGATATGATTACGGAGGCATTCATTGCTGTATTACGCCGTTTTACGAGCACAAGAGGGCTACCAAGAGAGATCCACTCCGTTAATGGTTCGAATTTCTGAGGAGCAAAAAGGGAGTTAAAGGAACTACATCATCTCTTTCGAACTCAATTTACTGTCGACGAAATAGTAAATTTCTGCCAACCGAAGGAAATCTCATGGCCTTTCATTCCACCAGAAGCGCAAAATTTTGGTGGTTTGTAGGAGTCTGCGGTAAAAAGTGCAAGATTTCATTTAAAAGAACAATTAAGAACGCTCAGTTAACATTTGAGGAATACGTGACTGTATTATCACAAGTAGAAGCAATATTAAATTCCCGCCCAGAGTATTGTCAACCGACCCACGTGAGTATGACGTTCTTACACCTGGACACTTCCTAATAGGGCGTCCACTTACTGCCATACTCGAGCCCAGTACTAAGAAAATTCGCTTAAATCGACTTAATAGATGGCAATATTTACAAAGACTACGGGACGAATTTTGGAGTAAGTGGAAACGAGCATACCTTCAAACATTGCAAGTGCGATCTAAACAAAAAACATGGCGAATTAACATTCTTAGAAGAGAAGGATTCTCCGCCCCAATCCTGGAAATTAGGAACGATTACAACCCTAGTAACAATTGAGGTTTTATGGTAGTTTTATAGTCACTCATAAAACTTAGATTGCACTTGTAGCATGCAAAAAAACTTCAATTGTTACTTGGAAAGCACCCGATGGATTGGTAAGGACAGTCGCCATTCTCGTCGGTGACACTACCTATAGACGTCCAGTGGACCCTACACGAGGCAGCAATATTGTCAATAAATATACTGATAAGACTGCTTAAATCTAACAATCCCATTTAAATTCTACAGAATCAATATTTTCAAGATGACCTTACACCATCAATATATTGATGAATATATGATTTATTGTCAATATTTCTGCTCGTGTAGGGTCCGCTTCCGATTTACAACATTGCCGTTTTGCCTATTATTGATAACAACTATCAGTCTTCAGAAAAATCTCAACTCGGGAGGAGTATGTTCGCTACCAGCTCTGAAAATATGCATTTCATGTGGCAGAATAAATAAAAGGCCCAGAAGGTTCACGAAATTTGACGAACCAAAATTAGAAACCACTAGAAGCATCGCGTATCACCAGCATTCGATTATCCGTGATTCGATTATCCAGGGAAAATGATTCGATTATCCGGGTGTTTTGAAAAAAAAAAATCAAATTTCAACTAAAATGTGTTATTATAGTACTAATTCGATCATTGCAGTCAATAGAACATTTTTTTCGGGCAATTGGGGGGTCTGGTGTTAACCTCCTCTCAAATTTTAACCTACCTCAAAAATAGCTTATATATGGGTCATTCCGCGCAAAGTGACCTAAAAACAAAACTTGGAATCAACCTTCATGGATTGGAACCAGTTTTGCAGAAATTGTTCGTTTAGAGACAATATATAATAACCTAAATTGTTGTGTCGTTTAAACAGCCCCTCAGTCCATGGGAACACTCTTAACCGTTATGTGTCCGACGCGGTACCCGGATACCTTTTTAGGTTACAAATAATGAAATTCCGATGTTTTATCTGTAGCTGGAAATTGAAACTTTGTGACAACTTAGAACTTCACTAAGTCAAGCTTTTGGGATAATAATGTTTTTGATATAGTAAGAAGGGAGTGAGGAGGGGCTCCTAAATTTTTTACTATGTCACAGGCCGACGTGGATACCCGGGTACTAATCTAAAACATCTAAAAGTGTCAAAATCGGTTAAAGGAAGCCATGAGTATTTTAATTTGTGGGTACCCTTACCCTCTTTGGCCTGTTATTGGTGTTTTTTTTGTTGGACACATAACGATTATTTTAAACAAATTGTTTAAAAAAATGTTTTCTTCGGATTATATCTCTGGTACTGTTTGCACTGGAAGCAATCAGCGAGATATTTTTTTTAAGATTGGTTTCGGGATTCCAAAAAAAATGAAAAGTTTTTAATGCAAATATTGCCAAATATGCAACTTTTTAATTTTACACTAAAACTAAATTTTTCTCGTAATACATCGGTTACTGTAGGCCACATAAAACGTCATTATACCTACATTGCTCGGTCGGTTTCTGGCTATCTCTTGGGATAATGATGACATGCTTCTCAGGATTCTGTTTGGGTACTTTTCAAGATTCTGATCGAAGTTTTCTTAGCATCCCAATGGAATCTATTTCAGAACTTCGATTCAATATTTATTCGTATTTCTACGGTTTTTTCTCTGAATTTTGATGCAGGATTCTAGAGAAAAGCTTCTTAAATGTCTGATGGAATCCTTCTCAAGATAGAATTTCGCTGAAGATTATGATTTATTCCAAATACTGATAGAATCATGGTCGTATTATCATTGGAATCCGGTATAATGTTCTGATGAATATCCTGCTTTGAGTTCCAGTGGACTTTGACACAAACAATATTGCTCTTCTCCCATTATCCCCTCCAATAAATGATTCCTGCTCAGAATTCCAATAGCATCTTTAACCCGTTCGTGCCCTTCTGGTTGATGAACAACCATGTTTCTATATGACTATAACTTTTGGTTTACACAACGTCAAGTAAGGCTAATAACTGCGACTAAGATCTTTCATTTGAGCACTAAAAGTTATAAATATTAGCATTAGAACAGAAGTTATTACAATTAATCTGATTGGGTTCCGCTGAAGCAGTGCTGCCAGGGATAGTTTCTGTCAATGACGAAAATGAAATTTTGGAATATATTCTTAGCCTGGGAATATTATTGAAAACTGCTAAAACTTTCTAATTTAAATTGCCCTCAATTACCTTTTTTATGCAATCGGAAGGTAAATATTGAGCAGCTGCAAAAGAAGCACCTATCTTTCTTAAACCAGGTTTTTCGTGTTTCTTGACGCCAACAGTTTTAATGAAAAATAGTTTTGGGACCCTACACGCGGTAGAAAAAAGTTGGTTCAAGAAATGGTTAACGAGGTTCTGAAAAGAGACCCGGCCGTCACTGGAGATGATTTCAATTCTAGGGTAGCTCAAGCTAAGATGGATGATAGGCTATGTAAAGAGGGCGCCAGCAGTACTTCTCGCTGAGGCGCCCGGGAACGTGGTAGTCCTTCGCTAGTGACAAGTATGAGTGGGCTAGTTTGCGAAGACTACACGCGTAGTTATTACCTGACAATCCAGTATTGGTCAACTAAATGATGCTACAAGGACAAGGATCTCTTTGTGAGTGCGCAACACGCACTCTTCTAATTAGAATGACTAGACCTGTTAGCTGTGATATGTGACACTGCACGTAAATTAAACTGGAGCCAAGAAACAGACGACCCCCAGTTTACTTACTAACTTTATTTTTTCTGGTATTCGAGTAATCGAATCAGTTAACTCGGAAAATCTAAGCCCTGGGTAATCAAGTTTGACTTGTATTGCAAAAGACACACCTAGGGTTCGTCGCGGTTGCGGTAATTACTGCGGTGCGGTGAGACACTTTCCCGCGGATGCGGTGCGGAAAATGAGCCTTTACCGCGCGGTATTACCACAACCGCACTTTATTAAAATAATTGATAAAGTCTGCAGTCTGCATTAAAAACTACAAGGGGCAGCCCTATGGGGTTGCACGAGCTGTAGACGTAGGACTATACTACTTAATGTAAAATATTTATTTTTTTAGTACATTTATAGTAATAATAAATCAAATATATTTCTTACGTATGGTTTAATCACAATCAATCAACATCGAATATTACATATTGATCCAAACCTTCTTGGTCATCAGGTCCTTTAATTTGTAGTAGGTGATCGAATACGATTAAACTTATTTAAGAAGATCTGAAGAAAGAAGACAGAAAACTGTGACCGAACAAATATCTGGAATTAAATCTTTATAGCATAAGATTAGCTTGTAAAAACTTTTCGATTGTGTGTGGTAAAAAACCCGGACTAGTGAAGAAAAACCAAATTTTAGACAATATAATCACATTTCATGTATAGACCAAGCATTCTAGTTATATTTTGCCATTATTGTAACTTTCCTAAAGTACGCATACAAATATTGCGAAAGCAGTGGTCTTAATCATATACCGAAACTGTAAATATACAAGAATCGAAAATAATGTTGTATATGGACAAGATGCGTTTTTGCAACGGTTTTTCAAGTTGCAGTGTATTCATTCATAAATAGGCTTTGTAGTATGTACCTATTAGTAGAATCAAAATACTATAGGCTGAGTGAAAATGAATCACGTGATGGGGAAATGAATCAATGAATTGATCGAACGTAAATAATAAACTTTCGTTGTGCAATTTAGTAACAAATTAGATCTACCTACCTACACATTCGCCTCAAACATTAAACGCAAGCGCACAGAGCAAAATGAATAAACGCTGATGATGATGGGTAGAGCGAAAGAGACAACTAATACCACGACACTATGTTAACCGTGTTTGCAAATGGAGCTCGCATGTACAAACTATTTTGTGTACGAATAATTATACATAAAAGTGTGCTAGAAACGAGCACAACACAAAAGATAGCGTAGTGTTCGAAAGGACAACTGGTCTGGCGAAATCCATCTGTTTAAATAGTCGATGATGACGTCATTCATAGAAGCGTAGCGCGCTAGGTACACAAATATGTCGTGCTGGACTAGGGAAGCGCTAACTTATGTGTGTAAATGCGCGATATTTTGACTAGGTTGTTCATTATTTAAATTTTTAATGCAATGATATCAAAAATCTTTGGGTTTATCTGTTGGAATGTATTCTTAGAAGTATTTTGGGACGATATGCACAAAAAAATTGAAAATTTATCGTGAGATGGCTGAATTATATGCGTTTAAAATTGGACCACTTTTCGTTACATACCATTTTTGTAGAATTTGCAACGTGCACCCCTATATCGAAAATAAAGACGTAGTCCTACGTCAAAAGTGAATTAAAACTATGACTTTTACCATTTGAGAAGGACGCAACTAGATTTATTTTCAGAACGAATGCTTAGCAATGTCATTGTTAGGAACATCTCTCTGTCAGAACGTTCGAGTTTTATTTATTACCCTACAATAGAGAAACATGATAAACTTTTAATCTGCTCTAATTCCCATAGACTTGACCATGATTTGAAAAGAAATCCGAATATAATCTGTATTCGATCTATCGCTACTTGATTTTTTTTACATTCTGGTCATTCAAATATGATAAAACTTACTTTTACTAAGAAATAAAAATGTATAAGCTGTGTCCAATATAATTTGGCACAATTATTTTACGACATATTTTGAAAACTATTTATTTTATACTTCAAAGAAAAAATACAAACGAATCTTTTCAAATACATAAAACGCGAAATTCAATCATCGAAAAACAATTGAATTTTACTGCCAAATCCAATTACAAAATGCATCAATGCATCATTTCTCCTGATTCCTCTTGGCAATCGAGGTATTATGAATCGTTTTCGATGACATTTTCTCAACAGTGAATTTTGATTAATTTGGAGAACTTAGAGATGAACTAATGATACTTAGATTTAAAAACAACCTACAGAATGTAATCATCATCATCAAACCAAACGAATTAAGAGGAATTTTTTTTCGCGGGTCTCCATTGTTCGTCCAACAGGGAATATTTTCTACCAAATTAACAGATAATATTTTTCAGTTAGGAGTATTTTGTAACTTTTTGAAAGTGAAGCTTTCGAAGTTAGTGTAGGGCATTGCGATTTTTTTTGTGTTTCTCAAAGTCTCCCTCAAGGTCTTCCTTCATATTGTGACAAGTGTCAAAGTTAGCCCAGATGCCAAATTTTGCATAGTTTGGACAGTTTTTGTATTAATTGAAAATTTATCTCGAAACTTCAACATAAGGGTTAGGTATTTTTACATAGAATCTGTATACAAAGTTTGAAAGAAATCGGTTAAGTAGTTTTTGAATGGCAGGTAACACCGCAAGTCATGTTTTTCCAGAGACGTTCTACAAAAAGCTTCGTCACCGAGTCGTTTGTCGATATTTTTACATGGAAAAATTACAGTTATTGAAATGAAACACTATAATGTACAGAAGTTTTGATCAGTTCGCTTCACGCAAAGTTTAAAAAAAATCGAGAAAAAGTGTTTTTTCATGCCAAAACACTTACCCCTCTTAGTAAAACTTGCAAAGTTGAATATTTTCATAAATGTTACATTCTGAGGAGTCCGTCAAAGATAATTTTCGTGTAAATTAGAATAACATTTTTCTATAAATGGCTATACAAAATAAATGAATAATTTTTCAGCACAATTTTTAAAACATATGATTTTTACCGCATTTACCGCATTACCACGCGGTGCGGTGCGGTAAATGCAATGCGGTTGCGGTAAGCGGTGCGGTTTTATTTTTTTTTTTGCGGTTGCGGTGCGGACTATCCATTTATCGCCCACATCCGCACCGCGACGAACCCTAGACACACCTTATTAACAAGTTTATCTTAGACATCTTGTACAAATAGCTATAAACAACTGATACATATCGTTAACTCCTTACCAATATGAATAATAAATGAAAACCAACTGAAAATACAAATCACACCCTGAAAGTCTGAAAAATCGACTAGGGCCAAAATAGGTACATTTACATTTACCATAATAGGAAAATTTGTCCTGGTCATTGTATTTCCAATTTTTCCATTAGCTTATATTCATGAAATAACGCAAAAAAAAGTTTGATTCGATTATCCGGGTGATTCGATTATCCGGGGTGAGATTTTTTTCAAATCCCCGGATAATCGAGTCCGACCTGTACTATTTTTACCGGTTTTCTTCATTTTTAATATCGAAATTTAGTAGGTTTAGCAGAAATTTTAACTTCTTACTAAAACTAAACAACTTATGCTGTTTAGAGCCGTCCCTCTAATCTTACGAATTTTATATTATCCCCTCTTGTATACGTATAAGTTAGCTGTAAAGTTTCAGCGTGAAATAAAACACTTTTTTGCGAGCTTTTTTTAGAACTTTGCGTTAAGCAAATTTATCAAAACTTTTTAACATTATATGCATCATTTCAATAACACGCTGTAATTTTTCTATGCAAAAATATTGACAAATGACTCGGTGACGAAGCTTTTTGTAGAAGGGTTTTACACGAAAAAATACTAAACCCCCTTCAATGAAAAATTATTCCAAAAAACTCAACGTAGGGGTTCGGTATTTTTAACATAGAATGTGTATACAAAGTTTGAAAGAAGTCGGTTTAGTAGTTTTGGAATGGCAGGTAACACCACAAATCAGGTTTTTTCCAGAGACGTTCTCCAAAAAGCTTCGTCACCGAGTTATTTGTCTATATATTTGCATAGAAAAATTACAGCGTGTTATTGAAATGATGCATATAATGTACAAAAGTTTTGAAAAAATTGCTTAACGCAAAGTTCTAAAAAAATCGCAAAAAAGTGTTTTTTTTCACGCTGAAACCTTTACCCTTAAGCCAGTTTATTTCTTTATTATTGTTGTTTTCCTGGCGTACCGCCAAATTACTCCACAGCCGGGATCAGGCTATGTATCTCTAATACTGAAAAAAATTTACGCAATGTGCTTTATTTTGAACGATCGACACAAATCAAATAGATACAAAATTAAAATCCAAAAGCACACATTTAGCTACAATGACTTACATTACGAAATCAACTAATCACCATCACAAACTCGATTGATTTGCAGTTGATACCTAAATAATTCAAAAACCGTTCGGATTTGTGGTTTGAATCCAGGTACATTGACTCCCGTTTTGAACGCAGCAACCGCATTTTCATACGTAACCAGCGCTGCCCACGTGCTTGATGTATTTTCTTTAGTCTATCCTGTCTGAGTCTGCTCATGGCATGCTATGTACATGGTAGATTATCCTGTTCACTAGACTCATTAGAGAAAAATAGTCAGGTTGAAATATCAATCTTCTTCTCTTGTTAAGGAGTTAAGGACTAGAGCGACCGAAAATGTTTCATATTTGTCTCATATTGAAAAATCATTCTGTTCGAGTTGATTTTAACATACAGTCCTACGGCTGAGACAACTGCTTTCCAGCATCTTTGTTGGCTAATATGATGGTGATAAATAACAAATGATTATTAACTGATTCCCCAGAAAAAAAAGTTAGCCAAAAAGGTACATGGGACTGTACTGCTGTCATGGGGCAGTACAGTAATGAATTCATTCATTCGTAAAATCATTAGCGGCGAAATCTGAGCCAGAGGAAAAAAGACTCACATTTCCGGCAGCGGGAAAACCGTTTTCCTCAAGATGAGGATTTATGTTCGGGCTTTTGACACACGACGATGCTCCACCCGCCTCCTGTTGTAAAAGTATCCGCAAGTCGCAGCAGCACGCGGCGTGATTTATTTACGAGGCCTTCTCTGTTAATTACTTCCAAGAAAGTTGATTCTTTTGAAAGCCGTTTTGTTTTTCTCTCTTCAAAACAAACATAATGCGACATTTGAAGACGGATCTCATTAAACTTCTAAATCAGCAAGTACTAAGCGGTAAGGGATCTCCGTTTTTATTTCCAACCGGATGGGATACCACCGATCACAGTGTAATTACTGGCGATTAAATATGGATACCACACGATGATGGGGAGAGCTGTCAGGCGACATGTATTTTCTGTTTCCATTTTTTTCATTCTGGTGCGTTCCGATTCACAGTGAGTACTTTCCATACAAAAGGTGGGCAAAATCTCCGAGTTTGATACCGGTACAATATTTATACAAATAGAGCTCAAATTTTCTTGTTATGTGATAGTTTTAAATGACACCCATAATTAATCAATTGATATCCATATTGATGTTGAATGAATTACTTTTTCCCTGCTTCGTGGCAAATAGTTCCGAAAATTACTATAATTTTCGAGTATCATAAAATACAATCGTCTTTCTAATGGATTACATAAACTCTTTGAACATTAGGGACCAAATTTTTTTGCACTATTTTACCCATTTTTGTGAATGTCTAAGAAAAGAGGAAAATATAAAATAAATAGAACGGCTGACCAAAGACAAATTAGCATGAAGCATTTTTGCCCATGCTGTATCGTCGAAACCGAAACAACCGTGACCTTTTCATGCTCCAAAGACGACCATGGGACTACTTGTTGAATTATAACCATTTTGTCACATTTTATTCTGAACGGCCTTCTTATTAGTTGAATTCGGTTCATCAGTTCTTGGTTTCCCACAAATTGAACAAAATCTTTGAATGGTGACGCCAACGCCTACTGAGAACATTTGATCGGTTTATAAACATTCGTTTCTCGCTTCTGCTACGGTTGATTCGAAACTTCCGTTACCCATCAACCACCGGTTGTTTTGTTCAATTAAAGCAATGCTCGGTTCCGAACAACGGTTCAAATCTGTCCGCATCCGCTGTATCCATTCATCCGTGACGTTACTGTTGCTCTTTGAATCCCATTCATTGCTTGGAACCCACCCAAATCATCGGTCGTATCAGCACCGAAAAAGTATCCCATTGTGGTGTTCCCATCCTCCCCTGTACTGGTGGGAGTAACATTGGAAACACTTTTCGGTTGAGGAAAACCCATTCGTAGGGACAACAATTCCTAGATGTAGTAACCATTTCCGAAAATTGTCGACACTTCATCGACGGTTCCACGCACCCCGTGTGCCCTAGCGCAGACACAAATCTACTAAGGTTCTGAGCTGTTGACAAGAGTGTTCGATCAATTTGCAAATTGTGAGCGCTGTATGTGAGAATGAAAGAATGTTTGTGTGTGTGTGGGAGTGTTTGCCAACAAACGAATAGAAGGGTTTGGCCTTCGGTACCCTCTCCACCACGAGGACAATAAAGGGTGGAAAATGTGATTGAAAATAATAACCATTATACCTAAGTTCTTGTTTTCGGATTTAGAAACCCATTGACAACAGAACAAACAAACCCGGATAATAGATATTGAAGTGGTTTCCATTAGCGGATATGGTCGAATAGGGTGGTTCTGCTCCTTTTTTAATCCTATTAGTAAGTTTAACATCTTGGTCTTATCAATTATTTCGGAATCGATTCGTGGTAGAATGACGAAAATGATTGCTTAGTTATAGGTATTCAGAATAAATATCTGTCATTGATTGATTTCAGACTGCTACTGCCAAAAAATCGTAATAAGTTTGATCTACGATTAGTTACCTGTCACATGCACCCTCTCATTTTTCAAAGATCGCAGAAGGCGATGACGCCCTGACGACAGTTGTCAATCGATTATATGTGCTCAGCGGATTCATGGCATGAGATAGGAACAAGTTTCATATTAAAGTGTTACCTTTTCCCAGCAAATTTTCATCACTATCCATAATACCTTGAAAAAGGACCCCGTAGCATTGAATGAATTTAACATCAAAAACACGTATTTATTCATTACATCCAATGCCAGGCACACGACAACAATAAGTAGCTTTTTAATCCAACAGCATGATGAATGATCAACCGTTATACATCCTGCAAAACCCCTTCTCTGTGCTGTACAATAGCCAATTTCGGCATCATTTCCTGAAGCTGAAGAGCGCCACTTGAATTCACCGAAACCGGACAAAAGCTTTCTCCCATTGCATTATTTCTGCTTGTACACTCGACATTGGTCCAGGTTGGCCTTGACTTTTCCAACGCGCGCGCCTGGCCGAGCTGCTGCTGCCAGCTCTCCGAACACACAGCATAGCAGCTCGCCCTTATTTTTTAATTCATTTCCATCTCATCTGAACGAACTTGCTGCCTTGCCATGCCAAGACTGCGACGGCTGGCTGCGCGACCAACACAGGCATGTGCTTAGTGCCGTGCCGGCTCACTATGATTGGAAATGTTTCTGACATTGACTTTCAGAAAATTAAGAAGCTTGACTATCTATTGCGAAGGAGGAAAAATGACAATGACGATGGAACCGGTTCGAGTCAAGTGGAGGGATGGGATGGACGTGATTTCTCTTTATGATTTCGCGAAAAAAAAAGATTTCGCTTGTGTAAATGAGTTGTAGACAGATCATCAGTCGGCTGTTTGGTTGCTTCGCAAAGAGAGATTCAGATCACTGAACTGTCAATGTAAGTTGAGCGGTTTTATTTGTACATAAATACTACAGTGAAACATCTTTCAATCGCTGTTTTTCCAACGGGCTCTGGACTATATTGTTCCAAATCCCTGATGAACAAAATATACACTTTTCGAATACCATATCAATAGCAAATTAAGCGGAAGGTTCTGTAAAATATGTTTTGCATTCACAATGTTTATCAGCGAATTTATTTTCTGAACGAATGTATTATAAGCGTAAGTATAATAGACCGTCCGTGGTTGCTACTCCGTTATTGCAAAATGTTAATTGGAACAACATGCTTGGGAATAGCATGATGAGCCACATTGCACAATCTATATTGATCCCTGCATCATGATCAATACCGACGCCGGCAGATTGCAGATCTTCTGGGAAAGGAAGGAATGTTAGTCCGACACATGTCGCTGCCAGAGACCGAGAAATTCTCTACATCTCCAAATGTATCACAGGAAGGGGAGAGTTGTTAGTAAGTGTACCAATAGCGTGAGCATGCAATAATTGCTCTGGGCAGCCAGCTGTCGAGAATTTGAGAAATTCATAATTTGTCGTATTAAACATTGCTTCTATTTTAATAAATCGGAAACGTTCACTTTGCTATCACGCAACGAATTTTTCGTGGTTCCTATCGTGTTGGTTCTGATTTTACCCGGCGATCGCTTGAATAAAATGTGGGATCTTATACAAGAGGTATTTGTGCGAGTCTTTATTTTTTCTTGTATCAGGCACTATTCTTGTGGATAGTTGGAATTGCACATATCACGGTGTGTTTGGTAGAACAATTTTATTCGAAAAAAATCGACGTCGCTAAAACTTCAGCATGTGATAGAATGGGCTTTTCTCTTTCATTTGAAAGTAAAATTAAAATATTCTGTCGGGAGCTCCAGAAAAACTTTTTATTTTAAAGTTTCTTTGTTTGAAAACTTAGGTTTTTCAATGAAACTGGTTCACATTTTCGCCCATAGGTAGTACCTTAGACATTCGAATATTACCAAAAGTGAGAATCTGATGGACAGTTTCATTGTGTACAACTTTGTAGAAAACTACATCGCGATCTAAAATCGCCAGAGAAAGCTATTATTTTTTTTATCAAAGTTTCTAGATTCGCACGGGGCCTTATTGGTTAAGAAGCTTTATTCCAAAAATATTTTCATTTGTGAAAAATTGGGTTGCCTTTTTTAACAGTGTGCTCAGAAGAACCTGAATGCTGGCAAAGTCCCACCTTTAAGCGGAAAAAACATAATTCCAGATTACACCGTTTTATGCGCACCAATGATATTTTAGGAGCAAAGAGATATAGGAAGAGTAGATAAAAATTGAACGAAATTAGTAATCTTTTGAAGGCGCTGGGTAATACAGCAAAGTGAAACAGTTTTTTTTTTCTGTCACAGATATATTTGTTTCTTCATTTTTATTTCTTCACTCATTCTGGAGTATGCTTGATGTAATCTTGAATCAACCTTTTTGCTCGTTACCATCTTGTGGGATATATTTGGCCTAAACTTTCACTTAATATTTGATCAACCTTGATTAGATATTCAGTCATTTGATTTGATTTCGATTGAGAATCCTGATTGACAGTTTTATGAAGGATGGAAAAATAATTCAATGAGATTTATGTTCAAGTTTGTTAACTTTTGGGGATCGCTGTACATTGAACCGAAATCGCAATAGTAAATGAGAAATAAAGATTTTGTCTATTGTACGAAGATTGCGATCTCAATATAAAAGTAGATATAGAAAGTATCACCTTTACCCGAAAGACGTGTTGCTGTTAATGTCTCCAGATTCTGAACTGAACTTGACATGTGGTCTGTGTTCTTTTCCCATATTATAAGTGAATCTTGAAAGCCTGATATTTTGTTGTTCGTTTTCTGTAGTGATCCGTGTTAAACGACTAACGAATCCGGAATTTCTTCTTAAAGGAAATTATGACATTTGGTTTTGTTCATTTTTCTAAGATTGTGTGAAGTGTGTTCGATTTGGAAATAAAACTTGAGGACAAGCAAAACTCTGCATCTTTAAATCTGATGAAATGAATCTACCCCAAAAGATAACAAACATGGATCCAAAACTCGAAGAGCTTTTTTCTCTTTCAATCATCTTTCTTCTAATGTTGATAAACACAAACATGATTCTCAACCCAAAGTTGCAATAAAATCCGTCGTTTATTACAATGACTCGAACTGTCTACTTTAGTTCATCAAATATAAAGCTTTGAGTTAAAGCCAATTGTATTTTACCAGGCAGGATAGGATCAGGAAGAACGATCATTCTAGTTTACATTAGCTATCTCCTAGAGCGCGAAAAGAAATGAAAAAGGCATGATAAAATCACCTTGACAAGGAAATTATCGAATAAATTTGGACAACACCTTTCCACACCTTGTTCATAAGTGTCAATGTCGCCCAAGAACCGGAAGAATCTGAAAATATATCTTTTCTGCTGAGAATGGGACTTTCAAAACATTGAAATTTATCTGAATTTACTGTCTATTTAAACCCTACATATTTTTGTAAATCCTTGTTAATCGACTTCTAAATCCATAGGCCCCGCGCACCCCTAAAAACTGATTAAATTTTAAAAACTTTTTCGGGTGATTTTATATCGATTTATAGCTTTCTACGAAGTTGTAGACAATGAGATTGTTCATCAGATTCTCATTGTTAGTATTTTTTGAATGTCTACAGTACCAATTAGTAGCAAAAATGCGAATCAATTTCATTAAAAAACTTAAGTTTTCAATAAAAAAAACTTTAAAATAAAAAGTTGTTCTAGACCCCCCCACAGAATATTTTAATTTTACTCTCAAACGAAAGGAAAAAGTCCATTCTTTCATATCCCGAAATATACAGATGCCGAATTTTTTTTGAATAAAGTTGTTCGACAAAGACACCGTGCATATAGAATGGTCTCATAATAAAAGAGGCTTTCATTAAACTGCAAAAATAATAGGAGGGGAATGTAATACTGAGTTGTTTTCGTAGCAATAGTATAACAAAATGCCGATTTTAAGCAATCACTTCCACGCGCGATTTATTTATTGTTATGATAACTACAGGGTCTGCCAAGTAAGTACTACAGAAGTATAAAAACATGAGATAGTTGACAGTTCTACAGTTCTGAGTGAAGGCATAATATACAGTTAATTCAAAGGTTATTCCTACATAAGACAAACCAGCAAAAGAAGAAGCAACAAAAATCTCGAATGGAATAAAATTTTAAAAAAACGAACTAACCGTTTTCGCGACAAGGATATGAAAAAATTTCTTCGTGCTGGTATGACTGAGGAAAATGGGTAACTGGCCCCCAACCGATCCCGCGAATGGTCAAATCTGAACCCACATGCAGAACTGAAGTCATCACTCCACTCAAACAACACCATGCATCCTCCCCACGCATACCTAATGCCCCGTGGACTAGTTCCCTGGTTGGTCAAACAAGCATCAAATAGACACAGAAATCAGTCTGCTCAGTTCAAAGCAATGTCATCATCCGGAACAGCCTAAACACGTTGCATTATAATCACCATTGGTGGACTAGAAAAGCTGAACCTGGGATATGCGAAGAATCAAATTTCCATTTCGATAGCGCTATCCAGAGAAATGGCATAATACTCCGACCGTGATTGAAATTTTTTTAAGTCACTTTAGATCAACTTTTGGCTGTGGCACGAAGAAATACCTCAACTCAGGGACGCCTTCTGTTGTTGGTTGCAGCTAACGTGAGATAATTCTGGTCTTTTTGTTTCCACGAGCTACGCTCCCTGCTAGCTCCAATATTTTGGCAACGAGATATTCCATAGCAGCCGCCAACTAGACGTATGCTCTGGCACCGACACGCTCGGCGTAGTAGCCCTTTCTCAGCAGACGGTGGATTCGGCCGTCAGGAAACTGGAGACCGGTACGAAACGATTGGGTTAGGGTTTTACCTTCACCTTTCCTTCTTTACCGCATCCATACATAGCGACTGTATGTGTGGTGTAACCTGCACGAATGATGCCGCCCTCGCATACGACCCCCGGTTTTGTACTCGGTTTAGTCTACGTTCGAAGCCAAATGGGCTGGCCTTCGAATGAAATCAGTTTACTTCCCTTCGTCAAAGAGGTGGAGTTTCGAACAAAAACTGTTCAAGATTTACGGCTCGGTGCGTGTATTAGCAGGAACCAATCAGGAATGAACTTCAGTCACAGTCTGCTTCTTCATCTCGTACAGATCAGAAGCCAAATAGCGCACCGCTTGCGAACAGCACACAAACAAAAAATACTATCCGCGCCGCGCCGTTCTAACGTGTACGTGTAACATATAGACACAGGAAAGTTCCGTTGCACCTAACTTCGAGTGAAATGAGTGAACAACAAAATAAATTTCGCCCATTACGGGAGAAAACAATCGCGATTGATTTTTCGCAAACCCGTCTTAGACCTTCAGGGCGCGAGGTGGAACAGTTGGTCAAGGTGAAAATGGAACTTGATCTTACAGAGGTTTCACACGTCCAGCTTCACCACACCAGGAATGTAGAACTAAGCTTCGTAGCAAAGAACAACATGCAACATGACGTTGAATATAAAAACGTCAAAACCAAGATCCCCGTGTATATGGATCTCGATCTAACTGAAATAAAACTCCATGATCTGGCACCTCGTACTGGCACGTAATATATTAAAAGATTCATGTCGAAGTATGGAGAAGTGGAATCAGTCTCTAACGACACATGGAGAAACTTTTTCCCTGGCATTCCCAACGGTGTTCGGGTTGTGCGAATGCGACTGAACCAACCTATACCGTCTTATTTAGCCTTCGAGGCCAGATCATCGCAAGGTGTTAACTACATACAAAGAACCCTTTGCACGTACCCTGGACAGACGCCCACGTGTCAGTTTTGTAACAAGACGGCACACTACGGAAAGATGTGCCAAAACAACTAAAGAAAATTCATCTACTACAACCCACACCACCAAACGGTCTTGGACATCTACTGATACACCACCGACAGCCGGTCAAAACATGCATGCCGGACAAACAATATTCCACGGTACCCCAAAGCCAATAGTTAACGTACGCAAGGAGGAAATAAACAAAAAGGAAGACAGCTATACCAGAGTCACACTAAAACACAAAGAGCTCCAAGAATCTAACAGCGACGAACAAAGCTCCAACGATGTAGACATGAACGTAAACACGAGCGACGGAGAGGGCAGACGGACTGAGCAGCAAGCGACAGTAGGTAATCCTGACCATTGCTCACCACCAAGGAAGAAGAGAAACACGAGAAGCGGAAAGCAGTGCGACCAGAAAAGCAGCAATAATATTTGATTATTTTTTTTTAATATTATTTTTGAATTGTATACGAAATCAAAAAGGCGAATAACCTTAATAAAAAACGAAGAAACAAACAAACAAACAAACAAACAAATAAACAAACAAACAAACAAACAAACAAACAAACAAACAAACAAACAAACAAACAAACAAACAAACAAACAAACAAACAAACAAACAAACAAACAAACAAACAAACAAACAAACAAACAAACAAACAAACAAACAAACAAACAAACAAACAAACAAACAAACAAACAAACAAACAAACAAACAAACAAACAAACAAACAAACAAACAAACAAACAAACAAACAAACAAACAAACAAACAAACAAACAAACAAACAAACAAACAAACAAACAAACAAACAAACAAACAAACAAACAAACAAACAAACAAACAAACAAACAAACAAACAAACAAACAAACAAACAAACAAACAAACAAACAAACAAACAAACAAACAAACAAACAAACAAACAAACAAACAAACAAACAAACAAACAAACAAACAAACAAACAAACAAACAAACAAACAAACAAACAAACAAACAAACAAACAAACAAACAAACAAACAAACAAACAAACAAACAAACAAACAAACTAATTTATTTTCTAAAGAAAATGTTTTCTGTGTGGAAGATTTTTGTTCCAATTGGCCCTCGTTAGCCGTACAAACTAATTATTACAGGCAGTCCTAATAATCACCTTCTCTTTCGACGATGAAATTTAGTCTCCGGCCATCCAACAAGGTTGACTAATAGAAACCGACTAAAATCAATAATTTCGTTCAATTTCGGTACACGAAATTAGCGGCAACCGGTTTTTCGTTATGAATGCTACTTTTTAATTATCAGAAATGAAAAAAATTGCCTCCGCTTGTAGTAGGTAACGACAATAACTGATTCATCCACCAGTCGTGTACAGCTCACAAATCTCGGTATTTTCACAATACTCTTTGAGGAGACGCCGCATACGTTCTAAATAACTCAACAAGAATGATAATGAAACAAATCAGTAGCGGACCTATATTTAAAACTTTTCATGATTCAAGTGTTCGGTTGGAGCACCATATTGATGGCTCTGACCGAGATGAGCTGAAAAGTTTCACCGTTTTCGAGTAGTTTTTAAAACAGTTTTTCGTTATTGATACATGTCTTATTAGGGCATTGCAAAAAAAAAATTTTTTTTGAATTCTCTAAGGCCCTCCCTCTCATATTATGACAAATGTCAAAATAAGTTCAGATGCCAAATTTCACATCATTTGGACAATTTTAGACCCCCGCCCACTTCGCTTGAAATTTTTTGAAATTGGTACTATGGGAAAATATAGAGTAAAAATACATTAAATGCTATAACTTTTGAAGTAGCAATCAGAAAATTACAATTTATACCTCTTTTGAAAGAAAATAATCTTAGTATTTGAATGGATGTATTTTAATTTCTATGAAAATACGGGAAAGTGGGGTACCGGGTCATTTTGGACCCAAAATCCCATATATTTAAAGATTTTTCTGCTTCGTGATGCAAATCATACATATTTTGTAGTTTTTCTAATGTGAAAAAATCTCAGAAATCGATCGGAACCCTTTTGACCTTAATCCGAATACGAGAAGTTGGGGTTATAGGGCTTTTTGTCATTCATATTAAATTTTATTATTTTCTTATGCATATATCTCTATTATTCTTCTATCAATTTCCATAAAATGTAACTTGTTGAACGTGTAAAATTCTGAGGAATAAAACAAAATACAAATGTTAAAGGTGAAATTCAGAAACATCAATCTTTTTGATATTTACTCTACAAATCTCATTTTTTTCATTATTTGTCCTAATACCCCAACTTCCCTTATTTTTCCAGAAATGAAACTTTTCTCATGTGATCCCTGAGCTTATTTTACACTAAAAGTATTAAATTAAATAAGAATTTTGTTGTTAAATGGAGTTAATATGTGCGATTTTATGATAAAAATGTGAAATCGACACTATATGTCAGATAATTTGATGTTCCTAAATTTTACCGGTAACTGATCTATTTTTGTTATAATCCTAAGGATTTTCCACGTACAACAAGGTATAGTTTATGAAAATTGAGTGAAGAATAATAGAGATATATTCACGAGAAAATGATGAAGTTTAATATGAATGACAAAAAGCCATATAACCCCAACTTCTCGCATTCGAACAAAGGTCAAAAAGGCTCCGATCGATTTTTGAGATTTTTTCACATTAGAAAAACTACAAAATATGTATGATATGCATCACGGAGCAGAAAAATCATTAAAAATAGGGGATTTTGGGGCCACAATGAACCAG
The DNA here is from genome assembly GCF_030247195.1 of Topomyia yanbarensis. Taxonomy (NCBI): domain Eukaryota; kingdom Metazoa; phylum Arthropoda; class Insecta; order Diptera; family Culicidae; genus Topomyia; species Topomyia yanbarensis. The sequence goes on along the minus strand of NC_080671.1, from coordinate 463,386,234 downwards.
TACCCTACTTTTCCTTATTTTCCTAGAAACAAGAATATACTAAGATTATTTTCTTCCTTCCTTTCCTTCCAAAAGAGGTATAAATTGTAATTTTCTGATTGCTACTTCAAAAGTTATAGCATTTAATGTTTTTTTCCTCTATATTATCCCATAGTACCAATTTCAAAAAAATTCAAGCGAAGTGGGCGGGGGTCTAAAATTGTCCAAATGATGTGAAATTTGGCATTTGACATTTGTCACAATATGAGAGGGGGGGGCTTAGAGAATTCAAAAAATTTTTTTTTTGCAATGCCCTAATGTCATATATACCGAATACCTAAATACAACATTGCTAAAAAAATATTTTCGCCTTCATGAAAGAAATTGATTAAATCCGTGCAGTACAACAAAAGATATAGGCGTTCCAAACCTTACATGGATTTTCTTCCTAAGTTTTGAAAAGTGGTCCCTATATAGAAAGGTAAGTCGTTAGTCACGCCAAAATGCCCAAGTGATTCAAATAAAATTCTCAAAGGATTTAAGTGGAATCATTGAAGCATTCAGAAAGTACATTACAGTCTTCCAGTCTTCCAGGTCTTCCGGAGTCTTCCAGAGTCTTCTAGAGTCTTCCAGAGTTTTCCAGAGTCTTCCAGAGTCTTCCAGGTCTTCCGGAGTCTTCCAGAGACTTCCAGAGTCTTCTAGAGTCTTCCAGAGTCTTCCAGAGTCTTCCAGAGTCTTCCAGAGTCTTCCAGAGTCTTCCAGAGTCTTCCAGGGTCTTCCAGAGTCTTCCAGAGTCTTCCAGAGTCTTCCAGAGTCTTCCAGAGTCTTCCAGAGTCTTTCAGAGTCTTCCAGAGTCTCCCAGTCTTCCAGAATTTTTCAGTGTCTTCCAAAGTCTTCCAGAGTCTTCCAGAGTCTTCCAGAGTTTTCCAGGGTCTTCTAGAGTCTTCCAGAGTCTTCCAGAGTCTTCCAGTGTCTTCCGGAGTCTTCCAGAGTTTTCCAGAGTATTCCAGAGTCTTCCAGAATCTTCCAGAGTTTTCCAGAGTCTTCCAGAGTCTTCCTGAGTTTTCCAGAGTCTTCTAGAGTCTTCCAGAGTCTTCCAGAGTCTTCCAGAGTCTTCCAGAGTCTTTCAGAGTCTTCCAGTGTCTTCCAGAGTCTTCCAGAGTCTTCCAGAGTCTTCCAGAGTTTTCCAGAGTCTTCCAGAGTCTTCCAGAATCTTCCAGAGTTTTCCAGAGTCTTCCAGAGTCTTCCAGGTCTTCCGGAGTCTTCCAGAGACTTCCAGAGTCTTCCAGAGTCTTCCAGAGTCTTCCAGAGTCTTCCAGAGTCTTCCAGAGTCTTCCAGAGTCTTCCAGAGTCTTCCAGAGTCTTCCAGGGTCTTCCAGAGTCTTCCAGAGTCTTCCAGAGTCTTCCAGAGTCTTCCAGAGTCTTCCAGAGTCTTCCAGAGTCTTTCAGAGTCTTCCAGAGTCTCCCAGTCTTCCAGAATTTTTCAGTGTCTTCCAAAGTCTTCCAGAGTCTTCCAGAGTCTTCCAGAGTTTTCCAGGGTCTTCTAGAGTCTTCCAGAGTCTTCCAGAGTCTTCCAGTGTCTTCCGGAGTCTTCCAGAGTTTTCCAGAGTCTTCCAGAGTCTTCCAGAATCTTCCAGAGTTTTCCAGAGTCTTCCAGAGTCTTCCTGAGTTTTCCAGAGTCTTCTAGAGTCTTCCAGAGTCTTCCAGAGTCTTCCAGAGTCTTCCAGAGTCTTTCAGAGTCTTCCAGTGTCTTCCAGAGTCTTCCAGAGTCTTCCAGAGTCTTCCAGAGTTTTCCAGAGTCTTCCAGAGTCTTCCAGAATCTTCCAGAGTTTTCCAGAGTCTTCCAGAGTCTTCCAGTCTTCCAGAGTCTTCCAGAGTCTTCCAAAGTCTTCCAGAGTCTTCTAGAGTCTTCCAGAGTTTTCCAGAGTCTTCCAGAGTCTTCCAGGTCCTCCAAAGTCTTCCAGAGACTTCCAGAGTCTTCCAGAGTCTTTTAGAGTCTTTCAGAGTCTTCCAGAGTCTTCCAGAGTCTTCCAGAGTTTCCCAGAGTCTTCCAGAGTCTTCCAGAGTCTTCCAGAGGCTTCCAGAGTCTTCTAGAGTCTTCCAGAGTCTTCCAGAGTCTTCCAGAGTCTTTCAGAGTCTTCCAGAGTCTCCCAGAGTCTCCCAGAGTCTTCCAGAATTTTTCAGTGTCTTCCAAAGTCTTTCAGAGTCTTCCAGAGTTTTCCAGGGTCTTCTAGAGTCTTCCAGAGTCTTCCAGTGTCTTCCAGAGTCTTCCAGAGTTTTCCAGAGTCTTCCAGAGTCTTCCAGAATCTTCCAGACTTTTCCAGAGTCTTCCAGAGTCTTCCTGAGTTTTCCAGAGTCTTCTAGAGTCTTCCAGAGTCTTCCAAAGTCTTCCAGAGTCTTCCAGTGTCTTCCAGAGTCTTCCAGAGTCTTCCAGAGTCTTCCAGAGTTTTCCAGAGTCTTCCAGAGTCTTCCAGAATCTTCCAGAGTTTTCCAGAGTCTTCCAGAGTCTTCCAAAGTCTTCCAGAGTCTTCCAGAGTCTTCCAGAGTCTTCCAGAGTCTTCCAGAGTCTTCCAGGTCTTCCAGGTCTTCCAGGTCTTCCAAGTCTTCCAGGTCTTCCAGGTCTTCCAGGTCTTCCAGAGTCTTCCAGAGTCTTCCAGAGTCTTCCAGAGTCTTCCAGGTCTTGCAGGTCTTTCAGTTCTTCAAGGTCTTCCAGGACTTCCAGGTCTTCCAGGTCTTCCAAGTCTTCCAGAGTTTTCCGGAGTCTTCCCGAGTCTTCCAGAGTCTTCCAGAGTCTTCCAGAATCTTTCAGTGTCTTCCAAAGTCTTACAGAGTCTTCCAGAGTCTTCCAGAGTCTCCCAGAGTCTTCCAGAGTCTTCCAAAGTCTTCCAGAGTCTTCCAGAGTCTTCCAGAGTCTTTCAGAGTCTTTCAGAGTCTTCCAGAGTCTTCCAGTGTCTTCCAGAGTCTCCCAGAGTCTTCCAGAGTCTACCAGGTCTTCCAGGTCTTCCAGGTCTTCCAGGTCTTCCAGGTCTTCCAGGTCTTCCAGGTCTTCCAGGTCTTCCAAGTCTTCCAGGTCTTCCAGGTCTTCCAGGTCTTCCAGAGTCTTCCAGAGTCTTCCAGAGTCTTCCAGAGTCTTCCAGAGTCTTCCAGAGTCTTCCAGAGTCTTCCAGAGTCTTCCAGGTCTTGCAGGTCTTCCAGTTCTTCAAGGTCTTCCAGGACTTCCAGGGCTTCCAGGTCTTCCAGGTTTTCCAGGTCTTCCAGGTCTTCCAGAGTTTTCCGGAGTCTTCCAGAGTCTTCCAGAGTCTTCCAGAATCTTTCAGTGTCTTCCAAAGTCTTCCAGAGTCTTCCAGAGTCTCCCAGAGTCTTCCAGAGTCTTCCAAAGTCTTCCAGAGTCTTCCAGAGTCTTTCATAGTCTTCCAGAGTCTTCCAGTGTCTTCCAGAGTCTTCCAGAGTCTTCCAGAGTCTTTCAGAGTCTTCCAGAGTCTTCCAGAGTCTTCCAGAGATTTCCAGAGTCTTCCAGATTCTTCCAGAGTCTTCCAGAATCTTCCACAGTTTTCCAGAGTCTTCCAGAGTCTTCCAGAGCCTTCCAGAGTCTTCCAGAGTCTTCCAGAGTCTTCCAGAGTCTTCCAGAGTCTTCCAAAGTCTTCCAGAGCCTTCCAGTCTACCAGTTTTCATTCAAGTTTGTTATACCAAATTCGTTTCTGATTTTTTTGCATGTATGAGGCAACTAGTTGGAAAATTGGATTCTGAGATGATTATGACTTTCATTGCTTTAGTTTTTGAAAAAAAATACGCTGAAAAAAATCAGTGTGGGCAAGGAAAACTTTTTTTCAAATAACTTATTTTGCTTGAAAGTACCCAACATGAATTTTTGACGGTAGATAGGGTACATAATTGCATATCTTGAAACAAAATTTCATCCAAATCAAAGATGAGTTTTTTTGTAAATCAACTTTAAATTTTTAAAATCGATTTTTTTTTTCAGTGTAGGAGTCGTTGAAGAATTTTTTCAATATTATTATTCAAAAATTTGATTAATTTTGGGAAAAAATGGTAAAAAAATGTTGACTCTTTTCAAACGGTTTTTTGTGACAAAGTACTCATGTACAGTAAGTTTCGTTAAAATCTGAGAGAGTGCTGCCAACATTTGTTCGAGTTGGCGCGAAATTCGTCTATGGGATGAGAGCGAATAGTTAATCCAAACTTACTGAAATAGGTATGAACAAAATGGTTTCAACCCATTATCTCCTTATGGAGTGAATTGTCGAAGCTAGCTCACTTGCTTAATCATTATAATCGAAAATGTCTTCAACTCCTGTTCGATAACTTGATATTTATATTAAAGAACTGTTTCCACAATATCATCTCGAAACCATGAGATGACTGCCCGATTCCTATAGTCATTATACGTACATTCCCAAGCGCCCATTGTACTCTACCTACCATGATTCAATATGGCAAGAGAATTTCCCTCATCGAATTCGGAACGGGAAGCATCTAATTCGATTAATACGCTGCCTTCCATTGTCAGAATGCCGAAGACAAATTCCGCCGGACGGAGCTATTGTGGTCTGGATGTTTTCTTCCCTGCGGGCAGCCAAGCAACTATGTATATGCAAAGAGCAGTCACGTCGCCCCCAATGAAGCCACTGATGAATAATAAATTCACTATGCCTCGCCCTAATCTATTTTTCTATCCCCCCCCCCCCTTTTGGATAAGGGGGCCTGAAATAGCAAAACAAAACTTCCTTGCCATAGTAGTAGTAGGCATTGGTTGCAAGGCACTGTATGATTGATGCGCGGGATGGATGGGCGCCAAAAGTTTTGAGCTGACTGAGCGCTTGGCATACTGTGATCGTTCACGCGTGTCCTAATTCCCTCGTCGGCAGTTTCGCATCTCTAGTTTATTGGTTGAAACTTGAGAAACAAGACACGTGCTACATCTTTTCCTAAAGCGCAAAGCAAAGGTTTATATCAATATCATCGTTCTACGGTTGATTGACAACTTGTGATTTTTCCGGCATTTTCTTTGATATCGAAACAAAGACTAAGTTACATACCTACCGATTTGTTCACTCTATCAAACAACTCAATTTACACAACTGAAAAGATGCTCTCTTGCTCACGTACAGCGTCTTTACCGGATTCCAGTCAATTTATTGGTTGCTATCGGATGAACATGACTGAAAAAGGGATAGAAAAGAAAACTTACTTTCCACTTTGCTGCCGGCTGTAAGTGATGGATGAACTTACACTCGCTACAGGTATAGCGGGTGGAAAAGTCCTTGTACATTCAAATCTTGTTTCGTTTTCTTTGACTAGAAGCTTTTTGCTTCATTATTTGAATTCGATTTACTGGCATTCGATTCCTATGGTAGACTACTCTCTTTGCCAAACGAAGTATGTGCAGGCATCTATCAAGTGGATGGCATACACCAGGAAATATTTCAATTTTTATTCGCATCCAGCGAATGGAATTGTGCGAGAGTTTTTGAAGGGAAACTCCGAAGAAACAACGCATAAAAAATGGGAAAACGACTCACGACTCGTTTCAATTTTTTGAAACGTAGTAAATTGATCTGAAAAACGGCATCGTTCGAATTCGGTTTCATCTCGTGCTCAATGAATCACGTCTATCACAAAATAGCAGAAATTTCTTTGCTCATTTGGCATCACAGGAAAAGGAATCAAATTCAGTCAAAAATCAGGAAAGTTTCAATTATTAATACGCTTTCACCTTCCCCTAATTATACTGTTTACTCGACCGATTACTCGGAGCCCCTTCCGTCCAATAAAAGTTTTCTTCGCGAAAAGGATAATTGAATTTAGATTACGATTCTAGCAAACTCGAAAGTTTTTATATTTCAACAAACTGAAGCGAAGTTTTTCGATGGAAAGAATCCAAAGATTAAAGCGGGTTGGTTTGAGTTTTTACAATCCCCCTCTTGCTTTCCGCCGCCGAACTTGTCTATGGAAGATTCCATCAATGAAAGGCGTTATATGGCTGGTGTTTTGCGTGAGTTTCCAACCATCCGAACTGCGTTATCTACGCCTGAAATTACCTATTATTCCATTATGTATTATATATCTAATAAACACTCGTTCGCAAGTTCTCCAAGCGCCGGCAGGCTCAGTACGACACGCTTCGTCGTAGGAGGCCGATGATGCTGCCATTGTTTCGATGATGGACAATGTTTGAGTAGCTGGGAGTGTCACGAAATTGTTCTCAGAATCATTCCGACAGACACCATGCAATATAATTCATTCAGCTGCTTCAGGGTGCGAAATTAAAGGTTAGGAGTGATTCGATTCACTATTCAAGAGATCCGCATAAATTACTCAAAAATATGATCAATGACAAAGTTTGTTTCCTAGCTCTGGATCAACTTAGGGAAAATGAACAATAGCTCTTTTAACTTCTGGATAGGATGTTTAGTTAACGCAAAGATCGCACTTTGTTTTAAAAGGATGGAAAATGTAATCATATGGAGTGATTTTTGGCCCTCTGTCGCTTACTGGCTTCTATCACTCCTTTCTTAGAAAGGAACCCTTTTGGAAACAATAATGTATTAACTCGCGTCCGTTCGGTAACCGGCAACCGCAACTCCCCTGTACGTGCAATCAAATCGTTATACCACGACTCCATTCCCCATTCAGTTATGAAAAACCTACCCGAGATCTGCGCAACGTTCAGACACCGTCCAGCTGTACCAATGGCCAACTCACACGTAAGAACGTCATTAGTATAAATAATTAAATAATTATAATCACTTCACCGTATACTATCAAAATGTAGGAGGCATTAACATACATATTACCGACTACGCTTTAGCTTGCTCCGACGTTTGCTACGACGTCTATGCTTTTACCGAAACGTGCCTCAATCAAAATATCTTATATTCGGCCCACTGTGCTCCATTATCCAATTGGATTGTTTTGAGGAAATCAGCAACAAACGCTCTGGTGGAGGAGTGCTACTTGCAATACCTTCAATTTTCAAAGCCTCTCAACTATTTCCTCCGAACTGCAGTCTTGTTCAACAAGTCGGATGAGTGTGGTATAGCTCCCTAGTTGTGCTTTATTTATAGGTTGGATTAATATACATCCAGATCAAACAAACGATGTAGAGTTGTTAGATTCCTGTTATGAGTAACTACAATAATGAAGTTGAACGACCGCATGCTAGTTTTTAGAGACTTCAATTTATCCAGCAATAAATAGACTCGCGGCTTCTCGGATAACTTTTTTTCCGGATTCATCAATATCTTCCATTCGCTCATGGACATCAGCTCTTCTAGATACCTATAGTGTTGCCGGAATATGTCAATTGAACAGCGTATTCAACAATACTCAACGCATTCTCGATCTTTGTTTTGTGAGCTACGACATGTTTCCCTATTTCTCAGTTTCCACAGCTCATTCTGAGTTTGTAAAAACTCGTGCCACCACCTACCCCTTATGATGACACTCACAGAAAGTGCCTAGTGTATGTCCCATGATATTTCTGCTTGGACTACAAAGCTTATTTTCAATCCATGAATCAATCTCTGGAATTATATACATACTATCAGATGATGACGTCTGCTGGGCACCGTCGGACTTTTGAAATGTTCTGCTTTATGTAGTTGATCAATTTGTACCAAAGAAACGGCGTAAATCTGTTGTGTATCCTTCCTGGACCAATCCAACTTTTCAAGGATTGAAATCTTATAAAATGAGTTACTAAAATCCATCTATATTTCCACTAACAACAAATATCAGAATTTCTACTCCAATCATCTGCACCGTGTCCAAGAGGAACTCGGGGGTTTTTGAAACTTTGTCACCGAACAAAGGGAACAATTTGGACTTACCATCCTTAATGGCTCTTGTCGGCAAGGAATGCTGCATAGAGATGCAGTTTGTCTCGTGACCAATTCAGCAGTGTGCTCGTCAAGTACACTTTGGTCCATTCGCGAGTTATATTGGCTGCCAACAATGTCCCTAGGTACACCCTTGTCGGACTTCATCCCACGAATTGTCAGTAAAGACACAAAAAAAATCCTGGTCCTGATGAGGTACCCTCAATCGTAGTCCAAAAAAGCTCAATAGTTTGCCGCTGCCCTGGTCTTAATTGTCCTTTAGCGACCGAAATAGCAATTGAGTTTTTATGGCACTCTTGAAGCCCTTCTTAAAACTTAGAATGCACTTGTAGTGTGTTATAAAACTAGAATTGTTACTTGGGTATAGTGTTTTCCCAGCTTGTGGGAAAAACTATTCTATATTTCCTGTATTTAACCCCTTCATGCCCATGTTGTTTGTGGACGACAACGTTTTTGAACAGCTATAAATTTTGATTGAGGCAAGATTTACTCACAAAAACAAGTAAGGCTAATAAATTTGACTATTGCCTTTCATTTGAGTACTAGCAGTTACAAGGATCAGATCTAGAACTGAAGTTATTGCAATTAGTCTGGTTGTATTCCGATGGAGTAGTGCTGCCAGGGACAGTTTAAGTTGACGACGGAAAATGATTTTTTCATATATCTTCGTTATGTTGCAATATTATTGAAAACAGATAAAACTTATCAATTAAGACTTTCTTTGGCTACGTTTTTCACGTAATTGGACTCTTGTAAATATTCTAGGAGAATTGTATTGAGCACTGCGAAGGAAGCACATATCTTTATGAAAAAAGGATTGAAATGTTTGAAAAAGTTCAAAAACAATGTTGGGAATTACTGTGAAGTAGCAGCATTATGTGCTTCTTCAAAACTTCTTCTTGTTAATACTCGCTTCAGCTACATAGTAACTGAACAACAAGGGTTTGTTTTCAACATGTACAAAAGATAATGTTTCATCGTTTATAATTATACCGCAACAGGAAAGCCAACAAGTTGATACTATCTACATAGACCTCTCAGTAGCGTTTGATAACATTAACCACCATATTGCTATTGCCAAACTTGAACGGCTAGGTTATAACGTTTCTTTCTTATCCTGATTTCGATCAAATTTGATTTGGCGTGAAACGTGTGTGAAAATCAGCGATAATATATTGATTCCTTTCGCCATATCATTTGGAGTTCCATATTTGTCAATAACTTCGAGTGTACTATAGAGATTTTTGGTCTTCAGTAAAAATGTTCGCAAAAACAGGTTCTTTGGCACTTCTAAATACTTTATCTTATTTTTCATACTTTGGAAAAAATTGGGCCAAACATCTCGCTTCAAGGGAGTTTAATCACTATGACTATATCGTCAAAATAAAGATCTTGGATCATCTTAAAACATTCTAGAAGACATCATTGCTGTACGCTTTACCGTTTTCGCGTGAATTATTTTTCGCACGCTTTTGGCGAAAAAATCACTGTGGGATAGTAGGAAAATATATGGGGCATTCCACGCAAAATTTGCCACAAAATTTTTTTTGCCCGGATCAATTTTTTTCTCGGTTTAGTAGTCAAGAATATTCGCCATGTATTTTTTTATTTCAACATAGTAGGCGAGACTTTCGAGATTTTTTGTGTTGAATTTCACCATTTGAAACATTGAGCATTTACCGCACACTCGGTCGGTAATGAAGTGAAACTAGGACCAGTCTACTTATGCTAAGCTTTGTACATGACGCAATAATTAGTCTACTGAAAAGCCGTGAGTACAGATCTTTTAATAGTGATCTTTATTGACAGTAGTTCGCTTGAAACAGCCTCCGTTTTGTGATGATTTGAAGATTTTTTATGAAGAATGCTTCGGCATGGAGTATGACATCGCCATTTCGGATCCGGTGAGAAATTTCCAATTGGAATTTTTAATATATTTTTCAAGATGTAAACGACCTATCGTCTCTATCCTACTGGACTCTTTGTATAGAATGTGAATGTGTTCGGGTGCGCTTCGTAGCAATTACATGAGTCTGGCCGAAGCTGCACCGGGTTTAATAAAAGGCGAACAGGCGATGCGTCGGCTTCAGTCGACGCCAACGGAGCGTCACCATTCCGTCAGGATAAGTTGAATGCGTTTCTCTTGTGCCCGTTCACATGTGCCGTACGTCAAGACGTTCCGTGCCGTTGATGTTGTGTGTGAATGCCTCCATCTAAATGCATGTAACTAATCTTGACGTCCCGTGCCGGTGACGGAAGCCTGATGTATCGTGTGAATAATCGTACTTAATGCTGAAAATTCGTTCGGATCCGCAGTCGGGCTAGCTCAGTGCAGGTTTGCTGTCTGTATTTTCGTATATCATCGAAAACAACACAAACACAGGTTTATTATTCTCGTGTAATATATTATACCTTATGCTGGGAAAGGGCAGGGGTATATATTTATTGTGTTTCGTTTTGCGCTTAGCCATGCATCTTGTTCATATAATATAGGTTTTAGCAAATGAGGGAGAAAAATCGTAACTGATACTGAATGTGAATGAAGTGCGTCGGTCTATCTCTTTCAGATATTGGGTCCATTGGGGTGACATTCGGTACTTTGAATACATGGCCGACTATTGAGCCCTGGTGTACTGGAGCGAGATGAACGATTGAGAACAGTGCTGGTTGTCTAGTGTTGCTTCTAGCTGATATTTTAACATTGGGTTCTATCCACAGCTGGGGAATTCTCTTTGGAGAACTACTCGGTCGCAATTACGTTTGCTCCTTAACTCATTACATAATAAATAAGTTAAAGACACAGCCTTTCAATATTTATTGATAAAAACCATCTAAAGTTTTTTAGAACCGCAGTGGATTTCTAAAGAGAGGGTGGATAGTGAGAAACCTAGCAGGGGAAAAATCTGCATGTATTTTTTATATTAGTACCACACAATTCATTTCAAACAGGCCTTACACGATCGTGAATATTTCGAGAATATTTAGTAGCCGGCTTGCTTGGTTGTATTTTTCAAAAACGGATGGTGGGGGCGTAGAACGAAGCACAAAATTTGTTTCTTTTTCATTAATAATTCCGTTGCGAGTGTCATAATATTAACTACATTATTAAATGTTGTTTTCATTCATTAACAAGTATATGTAATGCAGTTATGCACTATTTTCAATATATTCATTACATTTTTTTCTCCAATATATAAATTACCTTGTCTTTATTATATCCATGATGTTATTAATTTAAATTATATTTAAGATATACATTCTACTTGATAAGTTTATTATATATACACATCGCAATGATTATTAAAATTTAATCTATTAAATTAATTAGACACGTGGGTATTATTTTCATTATTTTCATTACATGCAGATATGTTCAAAAACCAAGAATGGTTGAATACGGTAGCAATATTGATTGGGACTATCGAACATTAATAATTGTGTTATTATGCAGTTTTGTCAGATAAATGAATCGCAACAATTTGATTATTTCTATTTACTTATACTCTATTACATTCATTTTTTTTAATTTATGGTAATAATGATGATAAATCACTCTTTTATAATCATGATTCATTAATTTCTCTAGAATTCATTTTCAGATTTATATACAGGCACATATTACTGCATGTAATCTTCGTTTGGTAGAGGAGATATTTTTTCATTTCATTTATTCCTTACTTTACTTATAGTTATAATTAAAATGTCGGTATTTTTTACATATTTTACAGTGATGCTGAATTTATTGAATGCAATATATTCATTATATGCCTTTAGTATATTGATTGCATTCTTATTAAACTATATATTAGCATTATATTTTTTTATTCGCCATTACTTCTGTTATATGTTATATATTTATTACATGCAATATATTTATTATTTATATAAACATTAAATACCATTGACTGGGAAGGGAGCATCAGGATATCATTTAAGTTACATCTTGGACTAGATGTCGTGGGTCGCCAGCATCTAGTCACAAGATAAGAATACTCTCACTCATCATATAATTCATCGTAATAATGTTGTTGCTGTTGGTGTTCTTATCCGATAAGTGGTAATAAGATTGACGCGCCCTTTTCGCACAAATCATCAGGTAGTGCCTTAAGAAGCACTGGAAATTGCTTTATTCAAATAGTTGGAACCCAGCCTGTATATATTATTTAAGAATAATATTTTTTCAGTAGAAGTGTTGCCGAAACATACAATATAAAACATATATTTTATTTATTACGTCACATTATTATTCTTATGAACAATTCAGTGAAGACCCGATTTAGTCAACCCCCTCTCCAGATTTGTAGGCCTCACATCGAAATCTGTTTGATGGGTTCCGGCAGGCGAGTATTATATTATATTATATTATATTATATTATATTATATTATATTATATTATATTGTATTATATTATATTATATTATATTATATTATATTATATTATATTATATTATATTATATTATATTATATTATATTATATTATATTATATTATATTATATTATATTATATTATATTATATTATATTATATTATATTATATTATATTATATTATATTATATTATATTATATTATATTATATTATATTATATTATATTATATTATATTATATTATATTATATTATATTATATTATATTATGCATATGCTTTACGGGGTGAGGAGGGTGCATCAGGGCATCATTGAAGTTGCAACTGGACAATGAAGTGGAAGCCAATCGGAGTCAAGGAGGAAAAGTGTTCGTCGTTCGCGACAGATAAATTTCTCTCCAACAGTTGTAAACAATTTGACGCGCTCTTCTTCAAACAAACCATCCCGTGGAAAGCTTGACATGTATCGCGAAATTCGTTATTCAATCTGTTGGATCTTATTGTTGGAAGGAGACTCTTTGATTCCCGCGGATACTGAGTAGGTGCAATTGCCTACGGGTCTGCCACCCCCCTTTTGGCCCTTTATACAGCGGTATGCTGAATTCAGAATGGTAACGAAATTTGAGCGTACTGTTAAGTGGAGCCGCATGCAGAGCAAGACTCAAGCTAGGATGGTGGCTACCCACATACATACAATTTCACCATTTGAAACAAACCTACTTTTTTCAATCGCTCGTACTGTCAAAAGTAAAGAAGATACCAAGACACAAAATGTGCGCCTTTTTCACCGCTTTCGAATGATGTATACTAAGACTTACTCAACGTATTGGTTTCATGGAAAATATTGAAAAGTTTAAAACAAATCGGTTTTTTTCAAACTTGGACATGATTTTTTTTCCTTTTTTATTGTATAAAGTAGTAAAATCATTTTTCTTGATACCATAAAAATTTCGGAGTGGGTAGTTAAATACTTACGGAGATATGAATTTTTCAATCGCGCCTTGCGCGCGAAAAACGTACCGCCACGCGCTTTGCTCGTACTCCGACTTGGCTGTAAGAAGTTTTACACACCAGCGCGTTGTGTAAAACACACTTCCGATTAACTTTACTATTTATTGCATTTAGATGTACCTTTAATTTCAGATTTATATTGACTTAATCATTTAAAAGTGTCACCGGAAGAAAAGATCTTCAGTTTTAATTTCTCGACGAACATATGATTACGGCCTAAAAGCCACCTTGAATAGAAATTCCATACAAATCGTTACTAGTCGAACACAGTTCACAACAGTTTATGAAAGAGAAAACTTTTCTCTTTCGTTTACTACCAACATTTGTGATTGGCGTGTAACAGTTTGTCTGGAATTTCCATTCAAAGTGGAATTTTGACAGTTGGCTTTTAGGCCGTAATCATATGTTTGTCGATATTTGAAGTCCACGTTCGTCTCAACATAGTGAAATGATTGTGTTCCAGGTATGGTTTGGTATTTTTCGAAACAATTCTGTGGATTTTTCCCTGCTCTTGCATCAGAATAAATTGGTTCGATTGGCACGTTTCCTATGTTATTCTGAGATTTGAACTTGAAACATTGCGTAACAAAGAAGCTTTCCTTGCCACATCGTACGACTCAGTTGCGGTCGACATTTGATCATCATTGATCATTTGTAAACTGGCTTCGACAAATAATGGCTTCGTCGCAAGCACCTTTTCCATGGACTGTTGCGCGAAAATGCCACCGTGTGGGGTGAATGCAGTCAGATTTGCGATGAAAAAAAATAGTACAACGTTTGACATTTTTAAAATGTTGACGAACACCATCAGAAAAATTAACGCAAACATTCAAGGTATTCAAAAAGAATGGAGTTAAGAGTACGATGTACAAACGATACGCAACTAAACTGAAAACAAGATTTAAAAACGTCAGAAACTTAAAAAGCATTCGTCTAACATTTTGCAAGAATCTCTCTTCAGCAATCATTTATCGCCGGAATGCAAATATCACATATTAAAAATTTTAAAATTTTAAAGATTTTTAAAATTTGGACTAGGAGTTAGTCGATTAACAAAAAAAAATTGTAAATAGGAAAATAGCCTTATAAAATCTGAAAAATCTGACATTTTTTAAAATTCACTCACTTTTCTTAAAAATAATAAGAGAAAAAAAATTTATTCAGTTTTCCGTGGTTCATCGACTGGCTACACATATTATGTATCATCATAAAAAATCAAGTCAATCCGTTAAATAATTATTATTTATTTTTATTTATTTCTAATAAATAATAAAGTTAATGCAAATGTGTTTTACATAACGCGGTGATGTGTAAAATCTCATACAGCCAAGTCTGAGTACGAACAAAGTGCGTGGCGGTACGCTTTTCGCGCGCAAGGCGCGATTGAAAAAATCATATCTCCGTAAGTATTTAATTGCCCACGTCGAAATTTTTATGGCATCAAGAAAAATGATTCTACTACTTTATACAATAAAAAAAACCAACTTAATCCACCTAGCAGTGAGATTAGACATTTCTTACGCATGTCACTGTTGAATCATTCATGAATTTGCAGATCTCGGTTATTAGTTTGCAATCAAATGAATCAAATGAATCAAATGTTCTTTTCTTGGCGGCGTCGTTTAAGATTATCTGGTGTTTCTACCTTATTGATGGACCTTAATTAGTTATCAGGAACATGGAACGTTCAATTTCTTTTGGAATTCAAAGTTGTCATTTTGGTCACATATTCCCAAAAAAAAAAGATTTTTCTGCAGAGTACATAAATATGCGCAATTCGAAATAGCAAAGTAAGACAAGGTGACATATGCTTTCAAACCCCTTAAACAGCGTGCGACTGAGAAAGAATGCGATTCGTGAATGAGACAGGTAGAATTTTCAAAATTTTCATTTGCATTAATGTAAATAGTGTGAAGTTTCTAGGCCATGTCTATAGGACAAAAGCCGTGCATTCAGGTGATAATGATGTACAGTAGGATTCCGTTTTTGGAAACAATTTTATTTTTTTCAGTTGCCAAAACCGGAACCGTGCCAAAAACGGAACCTTATTTTTGAAGTTTGGAATTTTAATTTTCTAACAGAGGAAAATGTTGAATCATGAAAAATCCAAAATAAAATTTTGAGGTTTTGTACGGCTAGGCGACACTTTGCGTTGTCCAGTAGAATTATCACAATCTTCGCGCACTTCTCGAGTACAATGCCCAGTGGCGTAGCCAGGGGGGGTTTTGGGGGTTAAAACCCCCCCAAACCAAAATTAATTGGATTGAAAAAAAAATTGATGCTGGCGAATTTAATTTAATATTCCACAAAATATTTTTGGAAAAATATTCTCTGATCACTACATTGAGAACTGTGTTTAAAGCGTCATGAGAACTTTTGGAAAATTGTGGGAAGGGGATCTTGTAACTTATCTCTTAGCCAAAATCCCATAGTTGTCAAATTACTTCAATGTAAAATAAAATAACTGTCTGAATTATTATGAGCTCATTTTTGGAAAGATGCTTCAAAATATGGACTAGAGACAATTTTTCGAATGGGAATCTAAATTTGAATAGGTTGATTGCATATTAAATATAAGCTTATTTACCGAAAACTTACATACATTTCAACATTTGCTGAAAATGTATTTTTTTAGATTATGTAGAGTTTAGACAACAATTCAATATGGTTAACAACAAGAATAACATTTCAGAAACTAGTTGAAAGCCGATGTAATTTTGTCTTTAGCAGGTCAGGATCGGTTTTATGAGCATTGGATTTTTGTTGTATTATCAACTATATGAATAGCCTCTTAGCAGGATGCAATGAATGGCGTACTAAAATTTTGTGTGCTACGTACTAGTACTGCAAGTTGTGAGGTTGACTAATGAAGAAAAGTAAAATTAATGCTCGATAAATTTTTAACGGTCACGATCACATTCATTCGAAACTGCCAAATTTCGATGTTAAGTAACATTGAAGAATTTCAAAATGTAAAACTGTTCATCTGCTGATAGAATAATTTTGATGGTTAATCCTTCTAGAAGTAATTATAGAGAAGAATTACTCTTCTAGCAAATTTGAGTCGAGACATAATGTCTCCAGCAAAGTTTTCGAAAGTGCTATTTCAAACCACTTTGTCAAAGACATAAATATCCCACATATTCAGAGTATCGAAATATAGTAGTAGAAAACCTTTTCAACAAGCTATTCTGAAATTACTATATTTGATAAATCTCTTCTGCGGTAATTAAATAATAAATTCACATTGCGTTCAAGGTGCCTTTGAAGCTTACAAAGAAAGTAAGGGAACTGGATTTAAAACAAATAATTCCCAGATATTAAAAGGACTCAAAAACACAAAGAGTGATTCCATTTTCAGGAGCTAGCATCAATTCGGCGCTAGCTTAGTCCGCCCACCAAGTTAGTGTCGGATTCTGATGAGATGAAGTTGAAACGCAAGTTTCAGTTCCATCCATCCATAATTTATAGGTTTTGTGTTCTCAACTCGCAATGATTGTTTCAAACAATTTTATCCGTAGCGCAGAAAAAAATAGTTTTCACCTAAATTTTTCTTCACTAAGAAGAAATATAGCAGGCCCAGTCCATTTAAATCCCTATATGTTGAATTCATGTAGCCTTCATATTTTCAATAAAATTGTTTGAAATGACATTATCAAAAATTTTGCTGAAGGCACCATGTCTCTTAATATTTTTGAAAAATTAATTCACCATAATTACCTCTATGATAGTTAATCACTAAAAGTTCTATATCAAAGCAGGCGCTGTTTTATGTTGATATCTTCCCGAAGTTGTCAAACCTTCAAAGTCAAGGATTATTATATTAGGTGATCTTGAACGTTGAAAATTTTTTAGATCATTTATCCCACTTTAAAAGATCGCAATTTTTGACTTCATTGACATATTATACAAGAAAATAATCTATAGAGGTTTGAAAACTGTTCTATGTTGATCCTTCTTGATTGTAGACTGGAATGACATCTGTTAGACTACTTATGTTTTTGAGTTTTCAATAATTTATCAAACTCATGTTAAATTTTTGCATTTTTTCAAAAAAAATGCGATTTTCATCAAAACCCCCTCCAAACCAAATTTCTGGCTACGCCACTGACAATGCCCCTCATTACGGATGTGTAACATATCATTGAATTCGAATCGCTTTTCTTCGGCCCACCGGACGTAAAAACTCAAACAATTCACTGCATGGTAGTGTTGATTTCGCTACTGGGGCTGTTATCTCTTCTTTCTGAAAATTAATGAACAATTTTTCAAGAGCCACCCTACCCGAAATCTTTAAAAAAATCATAACAAATTAAACATTATAGATAGCCATGTTTATTCAGCAAACTTGCTTCAATCTATTTTTGTTATTATATTGTAGGGCATTGCCCAAGTAAACTTCACACATCTAAACAGTCGATACTTTGAACACCCTAACCACAAGGACCACCCTAAATCCATTCATTTGAAAAAAAAATCGCCAAAAAACTAATAAATTTGCCAAAGACATCATAAAGCTAAAACAAATTATTTGGAAGCTATCAGTAGTGTACTCCTAAATATGGGCTTTCGATATGTCCTGAAGATTTAGATTTGTAGTGACCTCGTAATAATCGAAATAGAAAGAAGCTCACAATGTTACTAAGGTTCTATTGAAAATTTTCTCCATAACTAGTCTTATTATGCAGTGTAGCGAATTCCTCTGTACTTGACGCTTAAAGTGCACAGGCTCTAGGTCTTACTATAAAAATTGGTTCCATTAGACACTAGTTACACTGTTATCAGTTATATTATACATAAATACTTATTGTAATTATTAATTACGACACGTATAGTGTAAAAAATAGTTAACCCTTAAATGTTTAACGCTGTTTTAATACAACATTGCAAAAACATCTCAAAATTATCACAGTAATGTATTGAATCTACGAGACAATTTTGACAAAATTAAAAAAATTGATTTGCGCCTTTGAGGGTTAACATGACTCCCATGCTTGGAAATAAAGTCAAATGTGATGTCAATTGATACGAAAAAAATATCTACTGCACATTTGTCAAAGACTTATTATGTACAACAAGAATGTTGCCAAAAACGGAACCCATTTGTTGCCAAAATCGGAGTGTGCCAAAATGGGAGCATGCCAAAAATGGAACGTGCCAAAAACGGAATCTTACTGTACTCTCTTTCCAGTCATCCTTATAGCGTGTATATTAGACTGGTTCAATTTTTGCCTTTCTCAATAGAAAGGTATTGCAATTGCTCTGAAAACCGACTTTTTAACGGAGGCCCGGAGGGCCGAGTGACATATACCATTCGATTCAGTTCGTCGAGTTCGGCAAATGTCTGTGTGTGTGTATGTATGTGTGTGTGTATGTATGTGTGTGTGTATGTGCGTCTGTGTGTGTGTACGCGAACACAATCTCACTCACTTTTCTCAGAGATGGATGAACCGATTTTTACAAATGAAAGGTGCAACGTTCCCATAGGCTGCTATTGAATTTCTAATGGATCCGACTTCCGGTTCCGGAATTACAGGGTGATGAGTACGATCACGCAGAAAACGTCGATTTTAAGAAATTCTGCAATGAATGTATAATGGTGAAAAATTTTCCAAAATGTGACCACAACTGCTTCGATTTGTAGTACTAGGTCATTAACAGCCATTCAAAGTCTCTTTGGTCACATTGGCCACCATCATCGGTTCCGGAAGCCCCGGCGGAAGTATCCAAATTCAGACTAACAGTCACGTCGGTTTCTCGGAGGTGGCTAGACCGAATCAACCAAACTTAGTCTCAAATGAAAGATGTTGCGTCCCCGTAAATGGCTATTAAATTTTATCCCCAACCGACTTCCGGTTCCGGAGTTACGGGTTGTGGCGTGCGATCACATAGCAAATTGTGATTCAAACCGATACCCCGATGGAAGCAAAAAAGGTAAAAATTTCGCTAAAATGTCTCTCAAATAACTTAACTTTGCAGTTCTAGGTCACCTACGGCCAAACAAACTTTCGTTGACTACATTGACCACCATAGACGGTTCCGGAAGTGCCCGGGAAAAGCGGCCATCTTTCATAACTAGCAAACTCATATCAGTTTCTCGGAAATGGTTGGGCCGATTTTCACAAACTTAGTCCCAAATGATAGCTCTATTATCCCCACAGATGTCTGTAAAATTTCGCACGGATCGCTTGTATGGTTCCGGAAATATAGACTGAACGGTCCGGTCACACATGAAATTCCCATAAAGGCCGGAACTCAAAATTTTTTTCAAAGGGGGGACCCCATGAAATTTCAAAAATCGAATTCGTATTTTTGATGCCAAACATCTTTAAAATGCATGAAACGTCGAGATTTGATGTTATCTCGAAAAAATTTTTTTTTATAAAAATCGACTTTTTGGGACTTTGCCGATTTCGCACCTTTTTTCAGTTCAATATTACCGTGGCTGTTTTTTCTTTTTCAAAATTTTAGAACTCGAATAATGATTTATTTTCCTGTATATAGTTGTCATGTGATGTATAATAATAAAATGTAATATATGCATTTAAAAGTTTTTAATGAATATAAAAAACGCACACATTCTCGTGATTCATGATTGAGAAAGGCACAATGGCACCGCTAGGTGGATTGAAATAGGTTTTTACTTTTAGCTCCACCAGGCTCCACTGATTCCTTTTATGGCCCTTAGTAATTGTGCAAATTTTGGTACCGATCGGTTGTGTCTACGGACCAGGGATGCCAAAGGTACTGGTAAACTACATTTTTTTCGGTATATTTACATTTGCACAAGCCGTACAGCCCGCTACAGCGACACATCACTACAGTTCTTGCCAGAACGGTAGCCAAACCGAGTACATTTTCCCTTAGAGTAGTAGAATACATTTTTGTTTTGCTGCTGTACTCCGACTGCTCGGTGAGAGTGTGGCGTAGTAAAGTTTGTTCTCTCGCTTTGAACACTTTTCTCTGCGTAGTCAAAGGGAGAGGCCCGCACACGAAAGCGATGATGCCGGTCGTGGCGTAAACGAACCGCATTTATTGCCGTCGTTTGTGATTGAAAATATTGAATAGATTAAAAATATTAAAAGTGTAAAATAAGGAAAGAGAAGCTGTACCGCTCGCGTCTGGTGGTTGTAGTGGGGGCAGTGTTTCTTTGTCATGTTACTGCTTTGCTTACAGACTGCCATACAGCGCTGGGCGTCCTGCAATAGCGAACGACAGCAGCGTCAAAAGAGAAATGAGAATGTAGGCAGAAAAATTACAGCCGCAGAAAAGGTAGGCATTTGGCATCCTTGCTACGGACCCTCCAAAAATTTCAAAGTTTATATGGAAATTAGTATGGAAAATCGGGTTAAATTGAAAATAAATTCTTCAAAACTTACCTCATCAATCAATTCATCAGAACGCTATATATTTCTAAAGGTATTCGTCTACTGAACACATTCGTGGAACAGTGTAAGTGCATGACTTTAAAACAAGTGGATTTTATTATTAATCATAGCAACCCTGTTCGAATAGTTCCATTGTTATACAAGTGTAAATTAGGCTTATCACCCACCGCTCCCGCATGGCAGATGCAGCTATTCAAACAGGGTTGCTATGATTAATAATAAAATCCACTTGCTTTGAAATCATGCTGCTTCTTTAGTTAACAACTTTTCTCAATGAATTTTCACAAACTTACAATGTTCCACGAATGTGTTCAGAAGACGAATACCTTTAGAAATATATAGTGGTCTCATGAATTTATTGATAAGGTGATTTTTTAAGAATTTATTTTCAATTTTAACCGATTTTCCATACTAATTTCCATATAAATTTTGAAATTTTTGGAAGGTCCGTAGACACAACCGATCGGTACCAAAATTTGCACAATTACTAAGGGCCATAAAAGGAATCAGTAGAGCCTGGTGGAGTCGAAAATTTATCCAGTCTAAGTGTATATTGTTTCGTTCGGAATTCTCGTTCAGGAAATGTGGATAAATGAGTCCTATACAAACCAATACTACGAAAAAGAAATGGTTCAAATTTTCAGGATAAGTATTTAATTTGTTGGAAACGCAAGCGCCATTGAAAGTGTCACTTGATATAAAACTGCTCTTGATGGAGGGGCATGCTTGACATTACAAGACTTCTTTTCTCGGATCTAATTCGTGGATATTTTTGGGCTTTGATTCGTTATTCTTCATAATAGTTCATACCAATACAATGAATATTTTCAATAATTTCATCACAAAAAAAATGTTCTTATTTTTCACATGACATATTTGAGCATATTTATTTAAAATTCAATTCAGATATGAAAAGTTTAAATAACGCATGTTGAATGTCTGTTCTTAAAATGTTCATCTTCAAACATCCATATTACCCAGTTAAGTCAAATATTTTTCTAGATAGCCATGAATTTACTTAATTATAGTGTATATAAAAGCTCTGAATAGAACTGATTTAAATTAGAGTTGATGTAGTTTTCGAATTTTGGTCGCCTGCCAACCCATAGTTCAACATTTCAACTTGCGGGTGCGAACGTTTGAAAATAGTTA
Organism: Topomyia yanbarensis; assembly: GCF_030247195.1. Lineage (NCBI taxonomy): Eukaryota > Metazoa > Arthropoda > Insecta > Diptera > Culicidae > Topomyia > Topomyia yanbarensis. Next base: position 463,364,480 of record NC_080671.1, on the reverse strand, counting down.
TAGTTTTCTCATAATACAAACATTTTGCAAATTTTCTCAGTACTATAAAATAATTTATTTACCAAGTAGGATGTAATATTAAGCTTGTTTTCATACACTAAAATGTAAAAATCTATTTACAGAGTAACGGCAGACAAAAAATAGTATTGTCTTCTTAAACCTCCACACATGATTGGACATTAATAAAAATTTCAGGTTATCAGAAGATCTTATCACACAACTTAGAAATGGATAGAGAAACAGCAAGAAATGTGTGAGTCGTGACAGTTACCACGAACACGAAGGAAGGGAGAGAGAGTGAGAGAGTAAGTGAGAGAGAGAGAGTGAGAGTGAGAAAGGGGGAGGGAACCTGTGAGAAATGGAAAATGCTGTTATGTGACCTTTCGTTCACTTTTCGCAGGTTCACTGTACTTTATCATGACCTTACGGATTAATTTAAATATATATGGGGTAAAACCACTTAATATTATTTAACTAGATAGGATTAAAATAAATATTAAAACAAACTACTAGATATATATGTCAAATTTAAAATCAATAATAATAAAATAAATTAAAAATAAATTCAAATAATAAAATTGCTTTAGCTAGATAGACGGCACAACGATCAAATTGAAAAAACTCTACACACACTAGGGTTTATAATCAGCTCATACAACACTACACGACACAAAACACCCACTAACACCCATACTCAAGAGAACTGAAGTTGATTCGGTAACCGCGGCTGGGAAATCGGAGGCAAGGTTCCGGGAAACTCGGCAACCGACTCGATCGTCACTTGGAGTTGGAACAGCAAACCATCCACACGACTCAAACTTGGACTCTGCTTTCGGAAAAAAAGTTTATAAGTAAAACCCGCTATCATCGATTGGTGGCAATAAAGTGAAAATCCACTAAACCGTTAAAGTCGATGCAACCGAAATCAATCAGGTTTCGCAACGTTCGCAGTATCGCCAACTACGGGTCATATTTCGGATCGAGACCAGTGACGACGTTCTCCGAAGTCCAGGAGACCTACCCACGTGCTTTTCCGGGCCAACGAGCCGACAACCGGCCATCCGATTCAACGCGGTTGAGCGTCCGAGTTCCAGAACGTACGACTTCCATTAGACCAGCAGGGATCCGGAAGAAGATCGCCTTGGCTCGAGTTACAGTCACCGGTAGAGGACATCGGCATCGGCAGGTGCGCAACGGGCCCTACACTTTACACACCTACAAGCGTAAGTCAATTTCTTTGTGATTTTTAGTAGGGTATTAGGGACGTCAGGGACCTTCAGGTTAGAGTACCAAATAAAGGATCAAAAAAGTGATTTTCCCCCTTTGCACATTGAGAAACCACACGGCGAGGGTTGTGCCGACCCTGGGGTTAGGGTAGAGTTTCCGTGCTACTGAGCGGGCGGTAACGAAGGAAGTTACAGTTTAGTGCCGTGACCTTATATTTAAAGGTATATTATGTGATATATTGATTCCTTACATCGTTATTATAAATAACAAAAGTAATAATTTTTACGCATAACCAGTAAAAATAACCTAAATCTTGCAAAAGAGCTAAATTTTCGCTAGAGTTTTGGTATTTAAAAATACAGTTACTTTCGGTGATGCCGCGAGTATATTTATAACAGAAATCTTTTATCTCACTACTAGGTGAATTACTTGATGATCTATGTATTAATATGCCATCAACATTTACCTCACGATTGAATGCAACGTCTAATCTAAGGGATAAATACATACATAAATACAACTCTAGAAAAAAATTGTCTTTGAAATGAACTTACATATTAATTTTTGCGAAATAGTTAATTTATTATAGAGGTAATTCACAAGATTTTTTCAATATCGAATTTCTTGAATCACGTAGATGTGTTTTCATACCCCGATATTCAAAATCGGTTTAGTTTTGCCCCTAGAACACCAGTAAACTTCATACTCTGTATGAAAAGGTCTTCTTTCTAATTAGTGAAAATTGATAAGCGAGAAATGAAAACACAAAATGTTTAATATCTTCTCCACTCGTGAACGGATTTTGACAATCTATAGCTTGTTAGAAAGGTATTTTCATAAGCTTTTTATTTCTATTTAGTTTGAGCAATGTGCACGATTTGTTCAAAAGTTATTCGCTAAAAACCTGTTTTGTTTTGACAAGATCACTCATATCTCAGAAAGTAAACAACATATCGAAAAACAAAAATAATAGTGTTAAATGGTAACGTTAGACCTTTCATTTGAAACTAGTTTCATTAAGATCGGTTCAGCCATTGCTGAAATTACATGACATTTTGTACATATATACATACACACATATACCCACACATACAGACATTGCCTCAATTTGTCGAGCTGAATCGATTGGTATATGAGACTTGGCCCTCCGGGCCTCGGCAAAAGTTTTAAAAGTTTGAGCGAATCCTATACACTGAAGTTTTTTTTTATGTGGGGGATACGTACCGCATAAAAAACCGCATAAAAAACCGCATAACTTTGAAAATCCGCATAAAAAACTGCACAATTTTGAAAATCCACATAAAAAACACATAATGTATGAAATATTTTTCAATATTAAGAGCCATAGTACTCAAGGAAGAGCAAGGATTTGAAGTAAGAAAGTTTAGAGAAAAGCGTGGAGTAGCGTCATATAAGCAAACTTAGAGTTTCATGGCCACTTAACTCTTTTTCTTCTGCAACACAGGAGTCAGGATCTTTTGGCATTAAATGCGAATCACATGAGTCTGCGGCATGTCCAGACAAGCGTAAAGTCACTTAATGACTTATACTGTCGGAACCGTGACTCCTTGGAATCGCAGGACTGACCTCGGCACCTAACCGACCAGCATCGAGATAACGATTTTGGGAGAAATTTCAACGTCGGGAAATTTCTCCGTCGGAGTAGACTAGGTCCACCGCCGAGGACTAGTTCGAATAGATCAGGAAGTAGCTCCGGTAGATGCTCGTTTGGGGCGCCTGTCACCTGGAAGTCACCCTCCACCCAGAATCGCAGGACCGACCTCGGCATCTGCCCGGGTAGTATCGGTTTCGGAAGATCTTCCACTGCCGGGGAACTCTTCGTCGGAGTAGGAAAGATCCACCGTCGGGGACTATTCCGAGTAGTCCGTAGCGAATCGCCGGTTTGAATCATCGGGGCACCAGTGAACCGGACGCAATCCTCCGCCGGGAATCGCTGGACTGACCTCGGCATTCTGCCGGACTGCATCTAAGGAAGAATAACGCGTCCGTCAACGGTAGCGTAAGACGGGGCACCAGTGAACCGGAAACCACCCCCAACCGGAATCGCCGGATAAGCCACGTCATCCAACTGGTCAACGTAGAGAGGAGGGCATGTAGGATATAATGCCGTGCAGGACTGATATGACGGTTATGAGACAAGCGAAATCTAGCACGACCAGCTAGACCTGGAATCAAGTGAAGTGCATTAGCACGCCTTCCCCCAAAGTAGTCATGTCAAATGGAATCCGGGGGATCAGGCAAATGTCGGACTTCTTGGTGGAGTTTAGAGGAATGGGGTTCAGAGTTATCTTCTTTGTTCAGAGTCCCTCACTCTGGCACACGATGGACGAAATCGGTAGTATGGTCTAACTACTGAACGTGTGCCGAGTCGGTGTAAAAGCTTTTCACCAAGTAAAAAAAATACACGCTCAGAGACTTTTTTCCGATCTCGCCGAACTGAGTCAAATGGTATAAGAGATTCGGCTCTGCGGACCTCGGTTAAAAAGTCGAAATTCCGACCTATTTCATTATGAGAAAGGTAAAAAGGTATTCAGTCATTTTCTGTTTTTATTTTCACTGTATCAAGAATGCTTCTCATATCCTTAACCCAAAGACTAGTAATTTATAACCTAAAATAAAAATATGAACATTTTATGTCTTTTGTTTGAGCATGTGCATTCACGAGGATCTATCTTTCGATAAAAGTCGCTTCAGGTGATGCCCTAGAAATTAAAAGGAAGCTGCACAAAAGAATCGCATAACTTTGAAAATCCGCATAAAAAACCGCATAACTGAAAATCCGCATAAAAAAATCGCATAAAAAAACCACATAAAAAAACTTCAGTGTACATTTCTTTTGTAAGAAATGTAAAAAGAAAAAAAATCATGTCCAAGTTTGAAAAAACCTATTTGTTTTAAACTTTTCAATATTGACCATGAAACCAATACGTTGAGTAATATACATCATCCGAAAGCTGTGAAAAAGACGCACATTTCATGACTTGGGCACTTTTTGGTATCTTCTTTTCTTTTGACAGTACGAGCGATTGAATAAAGTAGGTTTTTTTCAAATTGTGAAATTCAACGCAAAAAATTTCGATAGTCTCGCCTACTATGTTGAAATAAAAAAATACGTGGCGAATATTTTTGACTACTAAACCGAGAAAAAAATTGATCTAGGCAAGAAAAAAATTGTGGCAAATTTTGCGTGGAATGCCCCATATGTAGTTTAGCGGCATTACCTGATTCCACGGCTGGAAACTGGTTGCCTCTATACGAAGCAATTAGTTCCAAATCGGACATTTCGAAAACACAAAAAATGTAAATAACACTACTTGTTATGAAGTAAGATAATATTTGCACTGGAACGCAGCAATGGGGATCAGTTTGCGGCCATATTCATAATTAAGATGTAAAATGACCGCATACCAGTCCCATTCAGGTTTATTTTCAATATAAAGAAGTGCAAATTTTAACGCTCATTTTCTCAGCTGCAGGGAAACGCAAATAGGACTGATATGCGGTCATGGGCAGTATAGGCCAGTCACAGCACATACAAAGGCAACATGCTGAATCTGCTAAGCCTTGCAAAAGAAGGAATGCATGATATAAATAAATGAAGCATGCTATTAACTTCATGAAAAGGTGCGTATGGCCGTATAAAGTGCGTTTATATGAAAACAGCTCAGCAATACTTTTGCTTGATATCATCTCAGTATTCAAAGGTACTTCGTTTTATTTTGTTTTGCTAACTAACACTCACTAAAAATTCATCATTTAAGTGCTTTTTATATTCACTAAGCACGAAACAGTATCATCGTTTGAATCCAAACATCTTATTTGTAAAAACAAGGACGAGAGAGAGCGAATGCACCGTTCGTACCACGAACCAGAGGAATAATTGTTAGTCTGAACAGGATTCCACAGAGGTAGAACTTTCAAGCCCACCGGCAATACATTATCCACTGGCAACGCATATGGTTACACCTGTTGGAATATGGTACTTCCTTGAATTGCTGGTGCTTACTGTCCCGATATTTCGAACCGAGTACCCAAATTTCCCCCCACCCAGAGCAGTTTCTTAGATACCGAACACACCCGCACTCGCAGGCCTCTCATTTTCTGCTCAGTGCGCAGCAGCGCTCACTGTTTTCCATTCCCACGCGGAAATGAGTGGTGCCTCCATCTGGCTGCTGCTGCTGCTGCCGAGCGTGATTTCAGTAGTAAACATTGGACACTCAGCAGCGCGTCGTTTCGTTCCATACTACTCGGCGCCTACTATGAATCGCGTCGGAGTCTTTCTTCTCAAAAGCAAGAACTACCAGATGGACCCGCCATCAGTCGACTTTGGTGTGTTATCGCGAACGCACGGAAAGTGCTGAGATCGCTTAACCTTCGGTTTCTATTCCTTCACACAAGTTCGGTTTTTGTGTGGCTACTGGTGTGGTTTTCCCTGGCGTGGGAGTGAGTATTTGAACGAATTCGGCGAACGCAAATGATAGCCAGACCTCGAGTGTATCGAATTGATTTGTCTGCTACAGTTTGATACGTTCGCCGCAATAAAGGGGGAATAAAGCGTTAACTCCGGAACGGGGGTGGGGAAGCGTGGTGTTTTTCCCACGCTTCATAATCCGGTACCACAACCGACGCCAATTAAGACTGTGTCCGTTAGGAGTGGCACAGCGCAGCGGAACAATTTATTAGGAACAAAAAGTGACGAAGATGAACAGTGTTTAAAGAAGAGTGAAAATTAGTTTCGATGGGCGAGCAAATAGTGAACATGCACAGTAGTGACCATGGCATGCAACGGCCGGTGGTACAGTAGGCGAAGACGGCATGGCACTTTATGCCCGTATGTCCTGTGTAAACGATGGTAGTGCGAATCCCGACCGGCAATGATGGTGATAACGATGAAAAATTGCATTTGCCTCTGGAAACTGTGTCTAGCATAACGGGGAAGCTTTTAGAGTAGTAGCTAATAGCACGGCCGACGCAACGGAAGTTGATTTTGCGAAACAAAACTATGCAAGATAGTTGGGAATAATTGTGTTTTGGGCCGGGAACGCATGGTGGTTTGTAGCACATTTGCAGTCGGAGTAGGCTTTAATATACTGGCTGGAGCCGATCAGATGAGTTAGTATGTGATGACACACCGCATGCTATTTCCGTGTAATGTCCATCAAAATAACACATCAGTGACAAGCAGTGGTCGCAGCAAACATAAAAATAACCATTAGTTCGCATATAGGAACGACGTTTTCTTTTTTCTGCTAAGCTTGAGAAAGTAAACCGCGTTAAAAGTGTGAAGTAAAATTGTTGTTTTACGTAGAAAAAGATTGATCTTAACCAGAGCAAAACATCAGCTGAGGAGTAAAATGAGGTGAAAACATCAAGCGTTGAGTGTGTGCCGACTTCCCAAATAGCGCATTGGACGCGGAGTGATTTTTTTTTGCAATACCACAGACGGTATAGGTATTATTTTTACGGATAAGACGATCAACGCGCAATAACGAATCAGAAAATCACGGCCAACTGCAATCACGATCCGGGAATCGACAGGCAAACAACAGGGGTCAGCCAACACGGTACGGCACGAGGGGTGAGTATGTGCACATTTGTGTACCAAATATAAATAATCCCATTTTTATGACCCCGAAAAAACATTTCTGTGCGTCTTTGAGTCACGGAAATCGGCGGATGCTGAATATCTGAACCGTTGTAACGTCGTCGTCGTCGTCATCGTCATCATTGCCGTCATCGTAGCCATTGGCCGGCGAAACACGAGGAAAAGTAATAAATTGCTTCAAGGGGAATTTTCTGAGCCGTACCTACCAGTAATTCAAATCGATTGGATCGATTCGATTCGGTACATAATTTCGGCAACCGACCGATACTCCGACTAGCATTTCGTATGCCTCGTTATTGGCGTTTGCAACCTGTCAACAGACGTTCGGAAATAGAAAACGAGTTGGACTGTCGTTTCAGAGCGACACTAATTAGTTGCTTGGTGGGGCCAAAATTTGGTGAGAATTGGCTGCAGTCGAACTTTTGACAGTTTTGCTGAAATTTTCGTTTCCATGTCCAAGCCGCAAAAATTAATCCAATTTGTATTTGTCGTTTTGCTTAATGGGCTATTCGAGGAATGGCTCAAGTAGAATGTCTTGAGGGGAGCTTTTCTTTATCATCGTTTGCCTGGTGTTGATAGATAATATAATAATAAAGACAAAGTTACCACATCACAAATCTGGCCACGTTGGTTTTTAATTAGAGACTCTAGGTGCCGCAAGCCTAGAAAAAAAAGACACCAAAATGTAATGAAAATGCTTATATTATATTCAAATTTGAGGTGGGCAAACTTCGCCCAGACGTGTTGACATTTTGTTTGAACGTAAGAACAGCACGTTCCTGCCCACACGCCTACACCGCAATAAAAACGGGCGTTGGTTTTTTGTCATTTTTGCTACGAAGCATCCATGTTAGCGTACAGAGTGCGCCACGCTCGAAAACTCCAACGAATTCGTAGAACAGTGCTTTCTTGTTTTGGGAACTATTAACGCAACTTACGATGCTTCAAGAAAACTCACCACAATCACAAACAACCAGTCGTCTCCATTCAATGGAGTCATATCTAAACATGAGCAACTGATGTCTCTTTTGTTCAAGCAGTGAGTGGATGTTGTTCTTTTCCGAAATGGGTCGCTAGCGGATTGTGTGAATGGTGGAACAAATCAGTCGTGTGGGATACGTCTAATTGATTAGCAATCAAATTAGGAACAATCAGAAAACAGAACTACGAAAAACTATTTAGTTGATTTGATTGGACTGTCCAGAATTCGAATGTCAGTTAAATTGAATTATATTAACAGAATACAATAGTGGTTAATGATCCATCCAAGGAATAAATTCTGTTAAATTCGAAAAATTTTGGCTCACCAAACAGGCAACAACTTTGCCAACCCTATGCGTCTGTTTCAGTGTGACATGCTGGTGTTAATGAACAACAATGAAACGCGGTGCCGCGTTCTGATCGCAGTGTGCTGAGCTTTTATCATCATAAACATTGACAGTACACCATTTCAAGTTTACGATTTTTTTTACTGGCGAAGCCCACCATGAATTTGCTTAGTTATTTGACCGCTGTCCATTCATCAACAGTTGGAAGTCATTCTGTGTATATCTGGTACGTATTTCTTTGATTAAAAAAATGCAGATAGCGCTAATTTAATCATAAATCCGACAGTACCCATGTCCATCACGACAGGCTAAAATGACAAAAGATACGAAAGTTTACAGCTTTTTACGCACCGTGAAATTCCCCTGTCTCACGTCTAAGCCCCGCATTTGTGCTTCCTAAAAGCTCGAGCGGGTGGTAAAATCTCCTTGGAATACCCGTTAGTTCCCCACTGGAACAAAGACAAAGTGTGTAGAGATTGTGACTAAAAAACGAGTGTAAACTGATTGAGTTTATAGGAATGGTTTCGAATGGAGTCACTGCTTGAACAGAACCGCACAAGCGACAAATTAAACAAGGGGATTGCTATATGAATTCAACACATATGTTCATTAGACCGGCTCAAAAATTGTTTTTTTTTTCGAAATACCACTCAAACGAATAGTAATTGGCTCCAGAAGCCCCATTTCAAATACAAACTTGATCGGATGCTTCTGGTTTACTCACAAGATTTTTTAAGTTTGTAGGGTTACTGTGCCCTAGTTCATATTAGCTCCTGTATTCATTCCACCCATTTGAATACATTAGTTAGTGCAGTGTTTGCTATCACTATTCAACGCATTAGATCAAATGATTGGATGAATAAGGGTGCATTGTGCTGAACTTTTTGTTTAGCTCAAACGCGAGTATTTTACTCTTTCCAAACCAGATTTTTTATGTTACTGCTTCTTAGGAACGAAGCAAGGATGCCGATACCTATTTACGCGAAATCTAATCACTGTAAGTCGAGTTACACTCGAAATTGTGTGACACTCTGACTAATGAGACGAAATAGGGGCTCGTCTACCCTATGTAAAAATATACGAAATAACGGAAATGGAAATAACTAATTCCATTAAAAAATGCCAGCATAATCTTATGTATACTAAAAACTTTAAAGACGTCGATAAAGATGAACGGATCAACACTACAGAAAACAGCAAATTGAACCAACTTTGTGGTAAAAAGACATTCCAATATAATGTTATGTGCTGCCTTTCTTTCTGGCACATGTTTAGAATAGGACATTTTCAAAAATTCTTTTAATTTTCGAGGTTAAATAACCTTGTTCGCCAACCTCCAATCATTATGCAACTCAATAAAATTGTTCGCAATTAAAAAAGCTACACTACCTTACGTTTTGAGGTAAGTAGAGTAACTGTAGGAGTTTTTATTGGTTTTTTAAGTGCACTTCCGATTTTCCATAAATTTTGCGATAAAAACTTTTAAACTCTTGTAAGTAAACTGGAGACGAAGTATTTAGATCTATTGTGGTATCATAAATTTGCTTATATGCAAGGCCGGCGGAACACCTTTTACCCGAGTGGGTAGTAAGATTCGAAATGATTTCTCCCCATACTGACAAAAGTTCAGATATGGCGTGTGTAAGTGAAAATGAAAATTCCCTGATAATATCTGGTGGCTATTTGGAAACACTCTTTGTTAGAAAGGCTGTATGTCCAACGGCTTAGAAAATTGAGTTTGTTTCAATACTACACCCAAAATCCGACGGGCATGTTTCTATTACTTTTGGGTAAGATTCTATTGCCTTTTTGATAACAGACCGCACAATTGCACATTGCGGTATTACCTCATATTACCGCAACGGTGGAATTCCGGTAGCTGTTCATGTATGTGCATCAAACAACCAAACACTTTTTCAGTATGTGTCAACTTCGGCTCTGTTCTTATATAGGACAATTTGGTCGATTTCTATAATAGTATTAGTATCGAGTCAAATCAGCCGAAATTCCGATGGATTACTGCCCGAATTCAGGCTGGAATCTGCACCATTATTGGCAGAAATAGGTGGAATTACGGATTTTCTTGAAGGGTAAGTTGGATAGTAAAACAAAAAATTTTAGTCAGTTTCCGGATCCGACGCAGCTCCCAATACGGACCAGTTCCCAAATTCGGACCTCCCAGATCTGGATCAGTTTCCGGATCCGGACCAGTTCCCGAATCTGGACGAGTACCCGGAAATGGACCAGGCCCTGGATCTAGCCCATCCCAGTGTCTAGATCCGGACCCTCGGTTCGGATGCGTGGATCCAAATTATATTCCGAGTCGATTTTTTCTGACTGTGTTTTGAAGCTAGCCGAGTGTGAGCCGATTGGTATCTCCGGCGAACGACATCCTTTCAGGTTTAGTGGAGGTCGATTTGAATATTTCTCCGATGGCAAAAATAATACCGATAAGTCTCATTTTCGATAAAAATTATATCTAATACAACCGGCCCCTGGATGGTTTACTTCCGGTCCAAAGACAAGCCATTTCACGTTATCGATATATCGCGTGATCTAACTAAAGCACACTCGACCGTGTACAAAAAAGAGTTTTGTCGACGTATCCGCCCGGGAAGTAGAGATTGATGGTGTAATCTCCGAGAAGGGCCTTAATTGTGGTGGCTCCTTCCAGATCCCTGTGCCTCAGTCAGTGTAAATTCTGATATGCAAGCAATTGTGCTCAGCAAAAATCGAAGAGTATTAGGAAACTTATTTTCCATCAGCCTCATTTCGAGCCATTCGCCGGATTTGTTCATCCAAAATTTGTTCTTTTGAACGGGGCTCATCTACTTGTTCGCCTTTTTGCACCGCGGGGCATGAACTGCCGTCGTTGTGAACAAGGAGCCCAGAAATAAGGCGCGGTATGCAAAATGCGGAGAGGATCAAAAAACTTTTTCGTCTGTGGAGAGACTTCGAATGAACTATCGACATATCCCGCATATAAATTATACGGAGAAAAATTGAAGCATTCTTTTGAGAAAGCACCGGCCACGACTAATTTCTACGCTTCCTTGTTCACTAAATAGCGAGATTCTGAAAATCCCGTTTAGGAAACATTTTCTAATGTGCCTAATAGTTTTCGAAAGAGAAGAATCATTTCCTCCGCAAAATTTAATCGTAAAGGCTTGAAAATGTACCTTGATAGGTGCTGTTACAAAACCGAAGTAAGTCTCGGAAAATCCACATGGGACATCCAAAACTTCAAGTGTCTCTATATTTTTGTCATATTATTTTTCTAGGTTTGCATTGCATTTGCATTGTGTAAAACCTAGTTTACTTCCGACGTAGATCTTCCTCAATTTTAGCAATATTCGCCATGGCCGAGAAAACAATATTGAGGATCGTTTTGGGGATCAAAACGTGCTATTATTTCAATCGGATTAGCCTTTGCTCGATACCAGGTATTGCAGTTGTCGTTTGTTACATCCGAATCATAGTCAAAGGTTTATTGATATTCTTTCCATATACATCGCATACCTCAACTGGTTCGAGAAGATTTCAACTCCCACGGTATGTCATGGGATTGTCTCCATTCTGATAACCGCTCTGTCTTACTGCATGATATTCGCGACCATTTCAGTATGACCATCTTGAATACAGTGGAAATGACACGAATGCCTACCAGCGCGGCCAAGCGCGTTAGATTTACCGTTGTACTTTACCTCATTGATTGAAAGAGCTACGCGTCCACTATATCCGAAACAATCGAATCAAAATAATCTTTCGGTGGCAATGTACAACGTTTTGACTGGCTTGTTTCTTTACACTGAGATTAAGGGTAAGACGAAACGAATACCCGGTGCGAACAATCGTGGACGGTTTCCGACTCCGTTGTGGGCAGAGAGTGCTCAGAATTGTGTGCGAAAAGGTCCTATGAGAACTTTTTGAACGTCAGATCGCCCAAATTTTTCCGAATATACGCGACGTTAGCAACGCAAATGAAACTTGATGGAAACTGAAAAACACGGTTATTGGCACCGGTTCGTCAACGGATTAACGAGAGAAACTATAGACAAAATATTTGGAAATACGTCTAAACTCTAGATTTGGTTCCAATGATTACAACAAATAAAATTGCAGCAATTTTGTTTAAACGCTTATCTTCTTAGGTCATCTTAGACAGTTTAGTGTAATATATTCGCCGGCGAAACTTAATTCTGAATCCTTTAAGCCACAAGAAATTTGGAGAACTTCTACGTTTTCGTGTTTCATCTAATATTTTCTTTACGTTATAATCAATCGAATGAAGACCTAGTAAATTTAGGGGCCACTCTTTGCTGGGAAATAATCCCGTAACATGAAATTTGCCACCTCGTTCGAGTAAACGTTCCGATATTACAATGAAGACGCGTAACAGAAAAAATATAAATGCTGCGATCCTAAACGATATTAACATCATGCACGAATCAAACACCCCCCGTTTCCAAATAGTACGTACTTATTCTTAGCTCAGTATAATTGACTGATGAGTTAATGGACTAAAAGTAAAGCATTAAATATGACCATAAAACATTTGTTCCTCGTGCTGAAATGATTGCCGCAAATTGGTAATTGGATTTGAATTGATCTTTCGAATTGTCAATTCTACACCCTCATACATAATTCAAAAGTCATTCACTCAGACAAGACCATGCGTATTTACCACCCGCATTAAAGACCCAGTGGATTCGTTTCCTAGTTGCTCAAATAAACACTAAACAAACAAATAAATTAGTTTGCTCAGTCTAAAGAAATGTCAGCTCGATTGGCATCAACCGACGGATACGTATTCCCTTACAATGCCAACAAATGAATGTACATTTCAAATTACATACGACAAAATATGTGCAATTCAGAATATAACGAAAAGAAGATTGCTTTATTATCTGCATTTAAAAAAAGATCGGAAAAAATTAGTTGCATAACCAAGGTGGTTCATTTTCAAAGATAGCACTGCTGATGAATCACTTTATAAAAATTGGTGATGAGGTGCGCGGACGAAAATAGCTCACCACCGCCAAAACATTATACATCTCCTATGTAAGGTTAATACTAGAACGTTGAAGTATAGTGTGATCATCTTTTCCAATTACACATGAAGAAAGAATAGAATCAGTACAAAAGTTTTCAGTAACGTGTCCAATGGGAAATAGACAAAGAATGACTGGAACGGTGAGAATGAAGATACGTTGAAAATTCACTTTTTTTATTGGACACACTGAGAAAAAATGTCCTCAAGTATGAATGGAACCTGCGATCTCCCAGTCGCTAATTGAGTGCGTTAACCACTCCGCAATCAAGGAACTGTTATGACGCCATCACAAATTCCCAGCAGTATCATGATCCTAATGTCTCCTATAAACAAATCGTCACCGCCCCTTCTCTTCGATCGGCCAAATCTCTATTTTTAGCTCCAGTTAATTACATTCAGGCTTGAAATATTATTATCACTGTTTGCGTCCCATTAGCTAGTTCAGACACAACCTGACTTTGGTGGTAAATAGAGCTATGGAGAAGCATATTTTTATTGTTTACAATTCACAAATAAGGCTCGACTTGATTTCCTTTCCCATCTTATAAAGCTCGTTGTATGCTAATTAACATCCAAGCACTAAAAGAGCGCCGAGAATATGCAATGGTCTCATTTGTGAACCATATCGTTTCGTGTCGTAGCGATTCAGTTGAACTTCTATTTTAATTTCTATATACCTTTCCGGCAATTACATTTACAACAAACAATTATCGCACAATTTTTTCCAAGTTTAGACCATTAAATCAGATGAAGGCAACTTACAACATGTGAAGCTTTTGGCTTAATTTAGTTGAATGATGAAATCTTATTGAGGGAATCCTGCTCATCTCTCAAATGGAATTTTAGTCGTGAATTTGATAAACTCATGCCAAGAATTCTGATAAAAAATCTATTCAAAAAATAGCGAAAGATCCTAAGGTTAAAACCTTTATAATCGGAATTATGGTGGAACTCGACTAAGAATTTTAACGTAGCCTTCCCAGATTTAGATGCAAGTCTGCTATTGTGATGTCAATTTGTTCCATCAGAATTCCGATAAAAATTCCTTCGAAATTCGGAGCAGAATTCCATGAATAAGATAACGTCAAAATTCTTACCAGGGTTCCCTCACAATGTTGAATGGCAAAAGCCGGATTACGTTGATATACTGAACAGAATTCTTTATCCAAATCATGCTGAGAATACTTCCAGAATCCGTCGGAACTCTAAGCAGCATACCATCATGAGTAGAATTCTTTTAAACATTTTATGTTTCAAAAGGGCTGATCGGCTACACGGTTAAATAAACGTATTCAAACCCGCGAAGTTATAAACACACTAGCATACGCGACACAGAAACGTCCACGCGATCAAACACGTTAGCATACAAACGCTCGTGGCTTTCGTGATAATACAAAGCTGGCCAGGCATGCGATAATGTATGCATAGAAACGGCTCGGTGATCAAGTCAATATGTTAGCACTTACTCTTAAGTGCGATTATACTTAAAGCCCTTTCCTATGCCAGCATGAATTGGTCACACTCGGAAGCCTCTGTATTTGGTCCTAGCAGCCTAGGTCCATGTCTTCTAATATAATCTCAAAAAAAAAAAAATCAAACCCACCTACATTAGAAATCTCATGGCGCCAATGATGGATACCCTAGTGATATGGGGTACCTTCCTTCCTTCTTTTTCAAGAAGATTCAGAGTGGATTTCCTCATAGAATCTTGCATCGAACAACCGCTTCAAAATGTCAGTGTCTGATCAATTTATCTACTCGTTTATTAGTCCGAATTTCTGCTAAAGCCAGTTACAACTCTCATTCTTCGGAGAGAATCAGACGATGCCATACCGATGCGTTTGAAATGGGCACAGAGAAGAGAAGAGTTTAGGCTATATACGCAAAGTTACATACACGCGATAATACAGACACGGTCTCAAACTCGAACATTCAATTCTTATCATTCACGCAAAACTACCCTCGCGATCGGGTAAACATGAAAACATCCTTGTGATCAAGTGAACGTTTCCATATCAACATTTGAATAGGGCTAATAAGATTTGTAAACAAACTTTTGTTTTGCTGATTTCTCTTAATTTATTATAATTTCAACACAGAAGATATTTGAAATTGTTTCTACCAAGGGTAAAGATGTTGATTCATGTGAATCTTTCATGAAATTCAACTCGACAACGGAATAATGAGCGAAATAAGTTTGTTTACAAAAATCTCATTAGCCCTTTTGAAGAATTGATATTGGTTTATCACCTTCAATCCATAAACGCGGTCGCAAGTGCGATTATACAAACGCGCGTTCCCGCGCCATCATGCATAGGTCACTTCTGGAAGCCCCTACCTTTGGTCCTAGCATACTAAGTCAATACCTTGTAATGATTCGCGCTACGAGTCCAATTAAATGTTTGTCTACTCAGCGGCTTAAGCGGCGCTCTCGCTATCGAGAGATTGTCGAGAGGCCTGAAAATTGATGTTCATTTGAAATTCAAAATTAAGAACTTAGACTTAATACGGCATGCTTTGCGTCACAAAGAATCATCTGAAGCGGTGTAAATTGAATATTTTTGCTATGGAAAAATGTTAGGAACTTTGCAAGTTTAACATTGATATCAACTGCTGTGCAAAGATACCGGTACTCAACCGGTTTTTTCACACCTCTGAGGTTCACGCGAACATTCAAGTACACATGAAAATATGCGAATGGCCGTGCAGTTATAAAATCGAATTTATACACGCAAAGTTACATACATGATGGCACACGCGACATACAAACGCCCAAGCGATCGTTAACATACAATCGCTCGAGCTCTTCGCGATGATACATCAAGACGAACATGCAATCGCGATCATCAACCCACAAGTACGACCAAGATTTCACCAACACCGAAACTTCCCGATCATTAAGGGGTACTATACAAAGTTGTGGCGAAAAAGTGAGTAAGATCTATAACTATAATAACGACTAACTATAGTAAAGGCAATCTAGTTGAAGTTCGACATGTTTTTATCACAATATCTTCAACGTCTTCTAGCGAGGGTAGATTCATAGTCTGTCCGTCATTGTCAATCTTTTTTTCTGTGTTTTCATTCTCTGTTTGATTGCCCGTTCTAAAACAACCCCTGGCAGTTGTCTTGATTTAATCTATCAACAGATTTCTCATTCCGATCCAATCTGATCCCACAGAACTTTTCTTTTTTGTGCTGATAATCGTCTCATCAATTTTTTGCAAATCTTTCCAGGAAAAGTTTACCTCGGAAATCTGTCGTGTGGAACACACGATTCTTACGTCGGTGAAATTTTATCCCGGCTTAGGCTTGAATGTGTAAGTTGCCTGTGTAGCCGCTGCAAACATTCGACTCATAGCCTGAATATTCTCGTTTATCGCTATTGATTATTTAACGTTGATCCAGCCTTTCCACAGATGCCCTTATGCGGTACTTAACAGTTTGTATTGTAGTATTGACCGACTCGTGAACCTGACACCTTGCTGTATTTCGTTTATCTCCGGTCAGTCGATCGTCTATTCTTTCGTTGAGCTTTTCAGCATATTCTTTTACAGCATCCTAATTCAACAGTCACTATTTGTCCAGGAACTACTTCCTGTACCAGCACATCATGGTCCGAATCGATGGTGTCCGGAAGATACTAACATCGATGACATCAACCAAATAACTTCTCATTATCTTCAACAAGCATCGCTATCGTCTGGAAACGGACACGCGATCATTCTTATCTTACCTCGGTTGCAATCAGCTATTAGATCAACGTTGATTTTTAGTATGACCTTCGACCACAGTTGACTGTTAACGGTTCCACTCCGACACTCGGGTTGCACTTAATGGGCAATTGTCAGAATTTCCTTCTACTTTTGAATCACTCGAATCAGAATTTTTTCCAGCTTGATGAATTTTTGAGTAACTGTGCATTATTTTTTCTTCTCCTACAGGAGAAATCTGGATAAACATGTGAAATGGGAATATTGCAAATGAGAGCCTCTCTGTGTTTACTTTCTCTTCCGTCATTAACTAGGCCGCTTTTTCGTTTGCTCCTTAACTCTTAGCATGATATGCTAGACGACTACAGAGTCTTTATTGAAACACTGTTGGAAAGTTTTATGATGCCGCCGTAATAATCGAAAGAGAAAGTAAACACAGAGAGGCTCTCATTTTCGTTATGCCCTTTTCACATGTTTATCCAGAAATATATTGGAGCTACTGTAAAATAAATAGACCGAGCGGAACTGTTTACAAACATCAAACAACAAAGCTTTCCTATTCGACCGCTAGAGGCGCTGTTATCGCCAAAATTAAGTTTCCCATTTCTAAATGATCTAGCCCAGCTTTTCGATCTAATGTAGATTGTTTCAAGTGCAAAGATCATATAGTAGTATTCGAAATAGTGCTGATCCAACCCAACACCGTGGTCATTGACTTCAAATTTGTTTCAATATGACTAAATCTTCGTGAGTTGGAGTATTTTTTAACGGTGGAAAAACTGAAAGATTAGTTTTGCAGAAACTTAAAACACGTGGTTAAAAGTGATAGCGTTGCAAGTAGGATTTTCGTGTCTATGGAAAATGACAATTCGGAGAAAATGAATGCGTTACTACTGATACTAGGAGAAACTTCTTCCCGGGTATGGTCCTTGGTGAGGATGCAGGTCGAAAGACCTATTATCACCTACTTCATCATAGAATTCTAACGTCACGGAACTACTATTGAACAAACTATGCTACGCACTATTAAAAGCAGAATCCGAATCATGAGGCGAATGCATCACGACCGATTGCCCACTCATCTAAGATACTCCAATTCAGAACACAGACTTTAATACCATTACTAGAACAACAAACGGTTGCCAGCTTTATGGCAGCTCTTCAGGTTATAACGTTGAGTCCAAACGCAGCATCCAGCACTCCAACTTCAACAGCCAGCACTATTATTGAGTAGGCGACTGAACGAATGTTGTCCTATTGCCAGAAGCGTAGTCGAAAGCTGCGAGCCGTCGAACATAATATTTGTTTTTATTTCTTTATATTCTTAGTAACGTATTGTACATATTGTAAAATTTGCGCGTGCGGTTTCAGTTTAGTTCATACGGTAAATGAAACCAAATCTTCAGCCGAGTCTCGGGTTCGAAAACATATTTTTATGTGGGCACCAGTTTCGGTAAAACTTATACATGCAGCTTTCAACAATATTTTTACAAGCAGTCTTCAACAATAATTTAATTTATACATGCAGTTTTCAACAATATTAGGGGTTTTAATGCCTATACATTTGTTTGAAACATGATTTGCACGAAAAGTCACAGTGGAAAAAGTTATTTTAAAAAAAAAAACTAAATTTAAGAGTGTTGCCATGGAAAACGCTTTTTTATAAATCGATAACTTTAAGTTCAAGTTGTTTAACAAAATTCCTCATTACGAGCATTTCTAAAACTTTGTCGAAGACTTTCTACCTCGTCAGCATTAATAGTTTTTTTTTAGTTTGATCGTAGTAAGTCATGCCACATTTTAATTTTTATCAGGTTGTGGGAAATATTCTTAAGAACAATTCGTTCAAAAATACCCTGTGAATATATTTGATGGTTTGGCATCTAGTGAATTAAGTTCACGTTTTTGGGGTTTCCGACCACTATGCAGCGGTATCTTTTGATGACTCCTTCTCGATAACAAACATTTACCCAATTTGTTGAGCTGAGTCGTTTGGTTCACAAGACTAGGTCCAGGCCTCTGAAAAAATCTTGAAAGTTTGAGGGTTACTGTACATTAAGAAATCAAACCCCCTTGAGAATTTTCTGCGCGTGGGCCTGACGGAGGCTATTAACCTTTGTTGTACTATCGAGTTTTAGACAATTTCATTTTTCCAAAATACTCATATTACATATGATATCCTGTGAATAAATAACCGGGATGTGGCGGCTATATTGAATTAATATCAGTCATTATTGATTTTGAAATGACAACGAATATCAAGCTTGGGTACAGGCAAGATGTCTGAAAACAATGTTTAAACAACCTAAAAAATACTCAATATAGCATCCAAAGAAAATTATCTAAGAATTTTCAATTAAAATACTGGTACCTTTAGCACACCGATTAATATCAAACCGAATTTCCAATGGTAACACAACCGAAGTTTGGTTTCGTATTTTTTGTGTCTGTGAACACACGCAAATATGCGAATGGCTACATAGTTATAAAATCGAATTTATACACGCGAAGCTACATGGCACACGCGACATACAAACGCCCACACGATCGAACACGTTAACATACAAACACTCGAACTCTTTGCTATGATACATCAAGACGAATATGCAATATGCATCTACGACCAAGATGACAAACCCTGAAGCGCCCCGATAATTAAGTGAACGCTATAGCACTACAATCTGATCAAGGCGGCACGACGCGCGAACAAATAAACGCTCATTCCCACGCAATCGTGAAGTTCGTACGCCCGCACATCTGAACCGTACACTCAATATCACAACCAGAATCACGGCCCGCTGCAATTGACTTTAAGCGGTGTTGTAGTGGGTGAAATTTCCCGTCTCGTCTGCAATTGTAGTGAGTGATGCTGACAAGGAGCCTTTCCAAAAGTCAAGCTCTACAGCTCGCAGAAGTATTTTGATGCAATCAACGAATTTCGAGCTACGCAATTTTTACGTCGTCGTTTTTTTTTTCATTTTCACATTTAGTATTTCCAGTTTAGTAACAGTCAAGAGATTATAAACTTCATTGGATTTAACGTGTATGGAAATATATTGTTGTTACGAAACGAAAGAAGATTAGAAAAAAAACTCTTTTGCATTTTCCTTAATGCGACAGCGATTTCGTCAAATTAAGTCAGACACAGATCAGAAGATTCTTTGGCATGTACAGTTTCGGAACACCTTGATTTGATAATAAAAGTTCGTTTATGATTGCAATATGAAATTAATAATCGGTATAACATAACATTTGGCTATGATACTAAAACAAGTTCTGTTAAAAGAGAACTCCTGCCGTGATGATTCGCAATGATTCCAAGTTGCCACAGGACTGGAAACATACGAATCAACTTATATTTTTTGAGTTAATATTCATGCCATCTGAAAAAATACTAGAGATTGATTTAGGCATTTTCCAGTCATAACCACGGAGCATTTTTTACACACGATCGTTGATGAATGAAGTAAAGATCAGTTGAGCGAGCGATGCCCTTGAGTGAAACCTACAGGCATTTTAAGAAAGATTGACTCTTGTAAAGTCTGATAACCCTACTGACATGTTGTAACACTATTTTATATCGTAACTAAGGTAGTCTGAATTTACGGCATAGAATGGCCAATTGTAATATACGATGGAATGGGTTTAACACGTATCCTAGCTACATACATGCCAAGTAAAAACGCCAAGAGCTTTTTTGGTACAACCACACCAACTGAACTGGCTGCCGTTGACACAGTAAACCATGTTTGCATAATTTCTCTATCATTGCAAAATATGCACGCAAAACGTCAGTTGGCAGTGAAATACATGGTAACATTGGATTTGATGAAAATGTAGTGGAAAAGCTAGAAGGCGTCCATTGTAAAACACTTCCCGACAGTGTGTCGTTTGAGTATGAAAGATGCTGCCGTACGTGGCAGGGATTAACTTTTCCTATTATATTTTGTTCACCACGTTTCAAAACCAAAACTTTTCGATTGCTTTTTCTGAACTCATTTCAGTATTCGACCATTTTGTTATGCATCTTTTGATTACAAACCTAAAGTTTTATTAAAATCCTTTCCCTACTGTATAGTACCCAAAAAGTGACATCATTTTTTTCACGTCCACACAGTAGCCATTCTGCCGATATGCCAAGTAGAGTAAATAAACTAGTTTATACCGTATAATACATTAAAGTGGAGTCACTTCTACAGCTAGCTACGAGCTAGCTGAAGCTGCATTCACGCCATCCGAGCAAGCTATCTTGTACCTCTGTCTTCCAGGGCTGACTTCGTTCGATCAACCTGGCATAGCATGCTACGGTTGAGAAGCTGGTTTATCGTCATCATTAGCAACGGCTGGCGCACTGGTAGAGGGTTGTCTATTAAATTAAATTTGATGGAATTTTCAAGTCTATTTTCTGATCCATGAGTTTTTGCTTGTTTGTAAAAGTTAGCAAGAAAAATACCGTGCTGGTGATTGGATTTAGCTGGCGGGCTTGTTGATTGTTTTGCGAACGAAATGACTTTCCATTTAGTTTATTAGTGAAGTTTTTCCATTGTTATAAGTACGAGACATTACGAATCTAATTAGTGGATTAAGACATGTTCGAGTCAAAGTTCAACATTTTATGTTAGTAACCTTCAGGTTATGCAAAAACTTTTCTCGATTTTCAATAATGTTTTATTAAGGGTATTCATAATGAAAGAAACCTCATTATATTTCTGTAATCAACACTGTACCCTCCGTACTATCATTATTAACCTGCTATTCATACTGAACGGTCCGACGGGTATACAATTTCTAAAAAGTTTTTAATCTAAACATAATTATTGCATCCAGAAACTCAAAAGGCTCCAGGAACTCTATCGACGATAAAGTGAATAATCCTAATTTAATACTCTGATTGGCGCCTAGATGGCACGTGGAATGATAAATTTGTCGTAGCAAATTCAGGAAGCCAAGCATCATAGCAGGCGCCACCGTGAAACTGTATAATCACCGCATCGCATCCAGCTCCACTGATTCTATCGTCACGTCTCTATTAGCAGCATGATACCAGGTCGCCCACACAGTAGTAGGCCATGCCATAGTGACAACCATACTACGGAGCCCGAGGGGCAATTGCCCGTTTAAAGCCCGAAAAGCGTCTTCTCTAATAGCCGCCCTGATGGGTAGGGCGAGATAAAAGTTTGACTAATGTTTATATTGAAACCTGCAACGTAATCTAGTGATGTTTCAGGGTGTAATTTTAAACGTCTTTCGTGAATGGAGTGTCATTGACCAACTGGAAGGGCATTACGTGTTGAACCCTTTTATTAGGTAAAATTTGCGGTAGTTTGGTGTCATTGGTTTTTAGGATTTTTGAGATTAACCGAACTTTCTGGCATATCAAAAAAAGTTTTTCTTCTAGTTTCTCCCAACTATATCCTTAAGTTTAAAAACACGAAGTGTACTACCTCTTACCGAACTCCTTTCGGGGTGAAGCACATTCACTCCCATTAAAGACGAGCTGCCTCCCCGGTTAAAGAAAAGTGCCATTATTTCCCTCTCTGACAGTAGCCTCCTCCCGTCCGCAGCTGCTAAAAGCCTTGTGATGCATCCGACACTTCCTCGCCGCCTCGCGCCGTTTCTCCCCCATTGAACAAATCCGACAAAACTTCCGACTCGAGTTCTTTTCCGGGGCGGAAGTTGCAGAACAACAACAGCAGCAGCAGCAGCAACACAATATGCAGTGCGGTGGTGGCAAAAATGTCCTGCAGCGACTTATCCGACCTGCTGTGTTTTTGTCTCCCCTCGCCGTGTCTTATCCGGTTTTAGTACGCAATCTGGCACTTGAATGGACATTCTTTTTCCCACCGTCCAGCGTTGTCCAACCGCTAGGATGTGCGCTGCACTGACAGAAGCAGAAGCAGAAACGGGCAACGGCTCGGATGAAGCGAAATAAGAAGTGCTGATCATAGCAAGCTGTGTCCGTTGTTTTATCTCGCCATAGCCGGAAGGGAGTAAAGGTTTTTTAGTGGACCGTGTTTCTTTGAAATTGGAACTTTTTCCACGATGGCAAGGTGTTTCATCAGCATCAAGTAGCAAATTACATTTAATGTGTTTAGCTTTTTTGTAAACTACGGCCATTTGAAACATTAGTAACCATCCGGTTATCAATTCGGTACGGTTGAAGGCACGATTTTTTTTTTCGTTTCTAAAAGTTTTCCATTTTTCAGCGTGGATAGTTGGGGTTGATAAAATGCCATTTTCTTGTCGCTTCTGCGGGCCCTCGAGCACTCATTTGGACTTTCCATGGCGGCAAGGCTTAGATTAAAAATGAATTTATTCTCTGCATAGTCAAGCTTGCATAATATCTCCCAGAGGCGGTGAGAGCGAAGTGTTTGATTAATTTTTTTCAGAATGCTAAATTTATTTTATTTGGCTGGTCATTTTATATCATTCGTCATCGCTTGAATGAATGTATGCAAGTGCAAATACCATTAGCTGATTAAATTTTTTGTCGTTATATCACGCTCCAATCATGTCGTCTGTGGAGAACGTGTTTCCCAGTTTTTTTTTACTGCAAGCGTAGATTGTAGTTTATTTTCAGTTTCGTAACACATTTTTTTTTCTTCCAACTTATTAGTTCATCAGAAGGTTCTCCATTAATGCGGAAGTTCGGAGAAGCTCCTGACCAAAGAAATTTATCATCAATTCTTTAGAAATTTCCAGCACACGCTGGTCACTGCTTGTCTATAGTTTCCTACTTACTGATAAGTTAGCTGCAAAGGAGAAGAGCTTGCTGCAGTAAAACTTATCGTGACTAATTAAAATACCCTCAGAAGAGAGTTTTTAAGTTTTTTTTCTATCTTAAAAGGAAGATTTTAATAAAACTGTCACCGGTCAAATTGAAAACTTGGCACGAGCACAAAAATAGTTGAAACATTTTGCCGCACTTTCTGCTGGTAAACTTTCCAGCGCAGTAGAATAAAGGTGATGAGACGCCGCAATGACGTTTTATTTATGAATTGAACGTGTTGAATAGAGAGCAGCGCCTACTAGTTGTGGTGTAGACAGAAAACTTTTGGTTTGTAGGCAGTGTGGCCACTTTTACCAGAGGTTAGCTCCGTAGATTTTGAATCTATATCTACCAATATAAGTTTTGAATTTCTATGTTTTTCTTCATCGATTTCATTTAAAACTTTGCCTTTTCACATCATTAAATCGTTAACATTTTGTTTTTGAATCAGGAATAAATTCCGTACAATTCATTATATGTATTACCGCGATAGTTTGGAAAAATTCCCTTATATTTTCAAACGTGTTTTCAAAACTCAAATATTTGCTTCAGATTCCTGAATTAAAAAGATGGGTGGGTAATGTCTAGGACATAACCGGAGTGTCGTGACTACTCGTTTGACTTGTAATTCAAATCGAATGATACTCAATGAAATATGTGGGAATGTTTCAAGTTATTCTTTATAATAATTATGGTGGTTTTGAAAAGAACCTTTATTGTTGGCGTCTGCGTTGATAGGGGATGCGCTGGATTCTAAGCTGGTTGAGACATTCATTCATGAAATGAACAATTTTCTTGCTTTGAAATATCAATGTTAAAATCTCTCGAAACAACCATCGGAATCTTTTTCGTACAGAAATGAACACACTTAGCAAAAAACTAGGAGCGGGTAATGTCCGGGACATAACCGCGATGATCATATTCTTAAAATTCTTCTTGTATCTCTTTCAAATGGCTAAATTTTACGCATTAAGTTCGATTCACCGGGCTCAGCGAAATTTTCCTGGGGATCCCGTTCGTTAGTATATTCAGCAAAACAATTTTATTACCGAGTTCTCCGCATTGAATACAGGTCAATAATTTCATATAATGATTTCAACAAGCAGACAATGTGCATGTATGACAGGTGGGAGTGTTCTGAAGTGGTTTTAGTGGAGGTAACAACATAAAATCATGTATTGGACATTTTACAATGATTCTCCTTAACCCTGCAAAACCACGGGGTTGGCAGCAGAGGGTTAAGTTGTTTGGAAGAGATGACAGTTAATATATGATAACTAAAAATATAAAATTGTTCTATAAATTGCAAAGTTATTGCCGCGTTGACCTGAAAATTTGTCATTTCATTCATAAAGGAACAAGCATTGAAATTATGTCAATTTATGCTTTGCAAGATTTGAAATAACTTCGAAGTGTGGTCACGACACCCCTGTTATGTCATATACATCACCAACCCATCTTTTCATCATTCGTTTTGGTGTAGCTTTCGCTTAGTGGCAGAGTTGCGACATTCACTGATTTTCTTGGAAGGATTTGCAAAAACCTTCGGGTTTGTAGATTAGAAAAACATTTTCTTATGATTCACTGGTAAAAGTACAGAATTACCAAGCGCAAACTTAATACTAGTTAATAAAAGAAACTTTCTAATTAAATTCTTTTTCCATTTTGCATTCGTCCTGATAAGGACGGTTTGTCTATGCTAATACAAGACGGGAATCTTTTAAAACAAACATACGATCTTTCCCCTTTCGCAGCTCACACCGAATGAGCACAGTTTTCATCATGGTGTTCCTATTTATAGACTTTACAATGCAGATGGAAGGCCGTCCTTTTGTTCGATAAATGAAAATATTTTCATCATTCGTTTTGGTGTAGCTTTCGCTCAGTAGCAGAGTTGCCACATTCACTGATTTTCTTGGAAGGATTTGCAAAAACCTTCGAGTTTGTAGATTAGAAAAACATTTTCTCATGATTCACTGGTAAAAGTACAGAATTACCAAGCGCAAACTTAATACTAGTTAATAAAAGAAACTTTCTAATTAAATTCTTTTTCCATTTTGCCTTCGTCCTGATAAGGACGGTTTGTCTATGTTGATACAAGACGGGAATCTTTTAAAACAATTCAAACCTTGCCGACGATTGTT
This sequence comes from Topomyia yanbarensis, assembly GCF_030247195.1. Classification (NCBI taxonomy): domain Eukaryota; kingdom Metazoa; phylum Arthropoda; class Insecta; order Diptera; family Culicidae; genus Topomyia; species Topomyia yanbarensis. Next base: position 463,338,620 of record NC_080671.1, on the reverse strand, counting down.
TTTACTGCGTACATACATCTTTCCCCTTTCGCAGCTCACACCGAATGAGCACAGTTTTCATCATGGTGTTCCTATTTATAGACTTTACAATGCAGATGGAAGGCCGTCCTTTTGTTCGATAAATGAAAATATTTTCATCATTCGTTTTGGTGTAGCTTTCGCTTAGTAGCAGAGTTGCCACATTCACTGATTTTCTTGGAAGGATTTGCAAAAACCTTCGAGTTTGTAGATTAGAAAAACATTTTCTCATGATTCACTGGTAAAAGTACAGAATTACCAAGCGCAAACTTAATACTAGTTAATAAAAGAAACTTTCTAATTAAATTCTTTTTCCATTTTGCATTCGTCCTAATAAGGACGGTTTGTGGATAACTATGTTGATACAAGACGGGAATCTTTTAAAACAATTCAAACCTTGCCGACGATTGTTTTTTTTGCGTACATCCATACGATCTTTCCCCTTTCGCAGCTCACACCGAATGAGTACGCTTTGCAGTCTTCGATGTTTTGGTGGCATTTTTAGTGGCAGTTACTACCGCTTTTTCAGTGACTGCGTTTCTTAGCCTTTGGCTTTTTGGCCTTCTCACCGCCACCACCTCCACCAACGTTTTTCTGCTTCTCTCCGATAGTAGCTGATTTGATTGGTCGTCCGATGCAGCTTCTCACGACCACGCACGTCTGTTATGCACTGCGTCTTACACACGTCTGGTTTTGAGAAAAGCTGCGACACCCCTATTTATAGGTTTTATCATTAATGTTGATTCTCATTTAAAGTAGTTTTTGAACTATTTAAACAAATTTTATATAGCAAACAACGTATCGGTAGCAAGCGTTGAACGTTTTCCTTCCGATTTATGAAACAAGATTGGCAATCCGTTTAGTAGAAGAAAAGTTATTAAGGTTCAAAATGTACGTAACGCTTTCGCTAATATGCACTACTATCGCTTTCTCGCTCGTTCTCGTGGCGTGCATGAGCCTTTCCTTTCCGTCCGGCTTCTAACGGCATAACCAAAACTAATATGCCGGCTTTCCCCCACCAACTGCTCTCGTCAAGCAACCCAATACGAATAATCAAAGGAACAAACATGTAGTGAACCTATATATAAACTTTTCATTATTTTATTGTTCATTTGCTGCACCATTTTGACGGCTCTGTGCGGGATGGGCTGAAAATTTTCACTTTTCCGAGTCGTTTTCGAAAGATTTTTCAAAACACTATTTTTCCGTTGATAATGAATGTCCTACATATTCCAAAATTTAATACAACATTGGTACAAATATTTTCGACAAAATGCCGAAGAAATTGATTAAATCCATTCAGTACAACAAAAGATATAAGCGTTCAAAATCTTACATCATTTTTCTGCCGAAATTTTGAAAAGGGGCCCCTATATTGAAAGGTAAGTCGTTAGTCACGACAAAAAAAATAAATTTAAAAAAAGCAATTTCAGCAATTGACAAGCGGTTCAGAATGAAGATAAATGTAAATTGTAACCATTGTACTGAATGGAATGACCTTTTTCACTATTCGTTCGTAAATAGTTTGACAAGTATGCCAACTTTGGGCAGTACCTTGGCTCCATATCGAATTATCCAAAAAAGACCTAGCATCAAGAGATTCGGCACACGACCAAACAACGTGCTCGATATCTTGGTAACCCTAGCAAAGATTTCTCTCAGTCTAATACTAAAGAAATAAGCGGCGAACGTAGAACGTAGAAATAGGATATTTCATTGCGAAAGGCGTAGTGGTATATTTTTAAATTTCTTATAAAAGAAATGTATAGAATTCGCTCAAACTCAGCTCGACGAATTGGGACAATGTCTGTGTGTGTATGTAACGGACAAACTCTCATTCGTGTTTCTCAGCAATGACTGAACCGATCTTACCCAAACCAATTTTATATTAAAGACCTATCAGCCAGACAGAACGCTATTAATTTGTTTTTGATTATAATGTTTAGTTTCCAAGATATGAATGCTTGAATGTATGAAAATGGCGTTTTTTACAGTTTTTTTTTTAAATTATCTGCCGAAATTGACATCATAGATTAACGCTTTATACATTTTTAGACAGCTTTAACGAATGCCCTTCGAACAAGCTGTAGATTGTTGACATCGAAGTATTATCAAAAGAGATATTTAACATTAAACACGGGCGAAATTTTTTTATCATTTCGCATTGCCAGAAATATGACCAAAAATATGTAATCTATTATTAACGCCAAAACGGCTAATTTTACCTCAATATTATCTTCGGAGAATTTAGTGGGGGCAATATGCCCTTTCTGATTTACTGATTAATCCCTCTACGAGTGAGATATTTTCATAAACTTTCTTAGAAGTGATTGTATTGAAATGATGCCTTCAGCAAATTTGTAGCTCTTACTTTTGCGAATAACTTTACTTTATTAGTCTTATACACCAACAGGCATACCAAAGACCCAATGGTGTTGGTCTTAATAGTTAACTTATTACTAACAGTCAAGTAATATACACAAATAGTGGTCATACAATAATTCACAAAAACGGTAAAAAAGTCAAATGTGGTTAAAAGATTGATTAAAAAGTCTAGAAAATCGCTGACGCAGAGTTTGTCTAGACACGTTAAAATCGAAAGCTGAAGCAACCTGGTTGAAAATCCTTTGTAGACCAGTGATGGCTCCATGCATACTATAATTAGTGCGTCTGAACGGTAATCGAAGCATAATATTGTTGCGTAATGTTCGTGGTGCGACGTTTATATTAATTTGTTCTAATATAGCTGGGGCATCTATATGACCTTGCAAAGTGTCGGCGATGAACAAAGCTCTTGCTGTATTTCTTCGAACATAAAGGGGTTCCAGTTGAATCAGCTGACACCGGTTTTCATAGCTAGGTAATCGGACAGGATCTCTCCACGGCAATCTACGGAGCGCGAAACGTAAACGCTGTACGCTTTCAATTCTCTCAACGCCGTTATTGTAGTTTGGGCTCCACACTTCAGAGCAATATTCTAGGATTGATCGGGATAAAGCGCAGTACAGCGATTTGAGACAATAAACATCTGTAAATTTTTTGGCTATCCTGAAGATGCATCCTAGCGCTCGAGACGCTTTACCGACTGCATAGGAGACGTGTTGTTTGAACGTAAGTTGAGAATCCAGAATCACTTCCAGGTCCTTCACGTGACTGACGCGTTCGATTTCTGTTTCTAGAAGACGGTTCTTAAAATAGATCGAATCCTTTTTCCGTGAAAACGATATTATCGAGCACTTCTTCGGGTTTACATACATGCGGTTCATGGTACACCAGTCAACAAAGGCTTGAAGCTGTTGTTGGAGAAATCTGCAATCTTCAATTGTACGAATCATGCGAAAAATCTTGAGAACATCCGCGAAGGACAATCGGGGAGTCTTCATAATTAGATGTACATCATTGAAGTATATCAGAAATATCAACAGTCCCAAGTGGCTTCTTTGAGGTATTCCTGACATAGTAGTGAATATAGGGCATTGGCAATCTCCTATGACAACCGCTATCTCTCGGTCTGTGAGGTAAGATTGAAACAACAGCAAAACACTACCATTTATTCCAAATCTGTCCATTTTTGCTATTTTGATATCGTGGTTTAGCTTATCAAAAGCGGCAGATAAGTCGGTGTAAACGACGTCAGTTTGAGCGCGACATTCCATACTCTCTGTTATATAGGATGTTAAGCATAACAGGTTAGATGCAGTTGACCGCCCAGACGTGAAGCCATGTTGATCGTCACTTAGGTACTGCTTACAGTGAGCCTGAAGTGGTTCCATAATCACCAGCTCGAACAACTTCGAGACAGCACTCAATGAAGTTATCCCACTGTAATTATTGACGTCTCGCTTATTGCCCTTTTTATGAACTGGGAACATGTTCGCTGATTTCCAGCAAGATGGAAAAATACATCTAGTAATAGATGCTCTAAAGATCTGAAGACTGAAATATTTATTTTGAATACTTTAACAGTTATGGCTTGTTGTTTGTGGATTACCTTTTGTCGCCTATTTATTGCTCAACATAGTAATCCATTTAAATAAGCCAAATATTATTTCGATAAAACGAATTTTCTCTTCCATTTTTTATCTACAACCGCTAACAATAACCACCGAACAATTCCAAGTTGTCTGGATGGAACTTGATTACTTATCGGTGCAAACATTTTCATTTGCGTGAATCTTCTGATTGCAAATTTCCTAGCTTATAACAATTGAATCGATCTGGAACATATCTTGGAAAATGAGAAGCGAAATAAATAACTACAAGCAATGGCGTAGCCAAGAGGAGGCTTTTGGGTTTAACACCATACCCCCCCCCCCTCGATCAAAAATTTTGGATTGAAGTTAAAAATTTATTGTTGCAGACTGATTTAATTCAATACTACAATAAGAATTATCTGATTCGTACATTGATAACCTGTTGTAAACATCATAAGGACTTTTGAAAAATTGCCGGAATGGGATCCTGGTATGTTACTGATCTATTGGTCTTGATTTCACAATGGTCTAATAACATCAATATTAAATACCTGCCTGAAAACATTCCAATAGAAAATTCCAGAGTTCTAAAATCAATCATAATCCTCAGATTTCCTTTTATATTGAGCTCGCTTTTGAAGAGATGTACTGTAATATGGGTCTTGATCTAATAGGAAGCGAAGTTGGAATTGATTTAATGTCTATGAAACATAGAACTGCTCACCAAAAAAATTGCATAACTTTCAACATTTGCTAAAAAAGTTTTTATTTTTTTAGGAATGCGTCGAGTTGAGATGAAAACGTAATATGATTAATAACGAGGATAACACTTTCCGAATGTAGAGAGAAATTTATGAAAAATGGCGTTTTCCATTCGACTTTAGCTGATCGATTTTGATGAGCATTTGATTTTTGTTGTATGACCAATTATATGAATAGGTCAAATCAATGTTCCTAAACAGTAATTTAAGGTCAAGATAACATCATTTTGAAACGCCAATTTTGGAGGTTTAGTATCTCCGATGAGTTTTACAAACGTTAAACAGCACATCATTTGATAAAATAATTTTGACGTTATATTCTCCAAGAAGTATTTATGGAGAATTTACTCAGGTTAATATTCATGTCTACAATAAAGTTTTTTTTAAATGATAGTCTCAACAAATTTGCTAAAGACACGAACTCTACTACTTTTTGAAAAATTATTACTCTGTTACTAAAATAACAATTCTATTTCTATTTTTTGAAAAATTAATTCTGTATAATTTTAAAGCTTAAAAAATTACGGTTTCGGAATCAAGCCGTTTGGACAGTAAATTCGATTTTCACCAAACCGAATTTCTGGCTACGGCGCTGACTTTAAGTAAGTAGAAACAAAGTCGTACTACATTCGTTCACAAGAAACTTCTTCGAATACTGAATATCTATTATAATACATTGAAAACCCGATTTTATCAGCCAAATATAAACATATGTTTGATGGGCTCTAGCAGACGAACAAGACCCAAGTAGCAATTGCAACTTGTTGAAAGTTTAAAATGTTGCACAATTGCTACACAATATTTTTTATTGTTGGATATATTTGAAAAGAATTTCCACGGGTTTTTAAACTGATTGTGCAATTATGTAACTATAGAGCTGACCAATAGTGTTAAGTATGCAAACATCAATAACAGTTGTGAAACTAATCAGAAACTTTGCTACCTTGCACAAACAGTCTAACAAGTTGCAAATATCTCTTTGCTTACCATTCCACCCTAAAACAGAACTATCCAACTACCCAGTGCTCGACAAATGGCACAGCTATTGTTTTCAGTATTTTGTTGCAATTAGGAACATGTTGCACAACATACAAACAAAGTGCGCTTTTTCCATAACACAGTTGTTACCAAGAGAGTTACAAATACTATACAGTAACAAAGTGTGCTACTTGGGGACTGAATTCGAGTAAATCCTTTCTTGAGCATGTTTTCCTTATCATGAAGATGCAAATAGGCAAAAATAAAAAGCTCAGATTTTTAGTTTTATGCTAGAAAAACTCTTGAAGAGAAATTTATATTAAATAATCAGAAATGGTTATCAGACTACATCAAGGGACGGGAAGAATATTTTAACAGCTTCAGTTCATTACGAAGAAAAAGAAAAATTGCCCGATTTAGTCAATGTTGTCAATGACCAATAAAAACGGGTCTTTACTGTATGTATTGTTCACTGTGTCCCACATTAATAGGTACATTCCATTTTGAGTTTTCTCATATATAAAGGTTATCACTCTAAAAATCGTCAACCTAATCCAGGCGATTTTTTTGACTTTTTAGGCGTAGGTAGAAATATCCAATTGAAACTAGTTCAAAATTTCTTAACAAGTTGAAAATTTTCGGCTGGGTCCGGACCCCCCGGATCCTCTTCCTTGATCCGCCGCTGGTTTTAAGCGATGTTTCAGTGTCGATACATAGCATCTCGAGATCGTGGCTGTCGATCCATTGTATGTATGTGCAAATCGTACTGAATATGTAATATACATTTCCACCGTTGTATTGAACATAACCAGCCATGGAATCGTAGTTTAGACAAATGCGAAAGGCATAATTGTACCACTAGGTGGATTAAAACAGGTTTTTTTTGTCGTGAGCTTTAAACTTGCTGCCTAAAACAGTGTTCCATTCAAATATTCAGAAACTCCATTCGAATTGTCCTGAAATCTTAATTAATATAATTGGTGTGATTGGTGTGCATATTGAATTTGATTTTTATTCTCATTCCCGGGATAATAATCAAAACACATGTTACTATCCATCCATGTTGTTTGTTTCGAATTAATACTGACCCAAACTAGCAATTTATCTTCTAAGGATCTAAATCTTCAGTCAGATTTTCCTCGAGTACGGGGTCTGCACCGAAGTCGATAAGCTCTTCCAGGTCCTCTGCTGAACATTCTTAAGCTGGTCTCCCTTTCAGCATGAGCGCTGCATGTCCATCCCTCTAAGTGACACCGTTCTTTATTCACATTGCGATGTCAGCATATTTGTACAGGTGGTACTTTTCGTGGTTCATGATGTGTCTGTGCCATTATCCGTGGTACCGCCGAGTACTGAACGCATAATCTCAAACACATCGAGCACTCGATAGGTTGTATCCTTCAACGACCACGCTTCGTGATCATACAAAGCACCACGCAGTATCTGCGAATTGTGTAGTGCAAATTCTGTGGAAGTCCGCTGACAGCGCAGCTCGTAGAAAGCCCTATTAGCAGCCGCAAAACGCCATTTCACCTCGCGGCTAACACATGTAACTAGTGTTCTTAAAGTTATGAACTCGTACGAACTGCCTCGTTCTCCACCAGCTACCAATTTTGGAACTTCCCTTTTAAAGGACACAGATACCTTGCGCGCTTCTCCGAGATTGACTCCAATGTTGTCCGTAAGCGCGTGATATCGCGTGATGAAAGTCTCGTTCCTTCAAACAACTCACCTTCGTATCGTATCCATCAAACCAGTCGGATATCTCTTCGGCTATTCTGACACAATTTTGAATCCATCCAGTGGCATCAGTTAATCAGTCTTGTCGGGAAGCTATGTCCAAGCATTTTCTATCACCACATTTTTTTCGTTGCACTGAATCGTACGCTGCCTTGAAATTAAGAAGCAGATAACCCGAGCAGAGTCTGATAACAAATTGAGAACTAAACTTTATGTTGTGATGTAGTAGGGAATGATTGCTCAGGTTGTTATCATTTTGGTCGTTTTATTGGTTAAAAGATCAAAATCGAAAGCAGAAAAATTGCACTATGACATCAAACAGAAAACTAATTATGCTATCAGCGAAAGCAAATTGAAAACTTATTGAGATGGTGAAATATTTCATTGATAACAAAATAAGTAATCAATTTGATGTTTGTCAAAGAAATAGAAACAAACATATTTTTTCTAAAAATGTAAGCACATCAAATCGAGATCAAAATATGATGTCATATCTGAAAAAGTTTAAACTGATATCAAAATAAGATCTCAATTTGATGCTTGATATCAAAATATGTTGTCTATTTGCTGTAATTTTGATGTTGGACTTTGCTCGGGAAGGCAAGCTATATTTCCAAAATTTACTCAGGACATGCATTCTGAGGAGAATCTTTTGAAACCGAGAGCCATGATCTTGTTGTATTCTTCTTTATAAGGTGCTATAATGAATATCCAAAACTGTTTTTGCTATATATCATCCTAAGGAGAAAAATTGGGTAAACACCAAAATTTCTCACTTGGGCGAAATTTTTTGGTAAAACCAGTCTTTTTACATGAAGGGCACAAATTCTAACTTATTAAAGTCACGGGTGCGTTTCGACTTCGGCTCTTCAGAAACCGACATTTTGATACAAAGACTCTCTTGCGCAACTGAAATGTCAGAAATTATCAATTTTCAGCGGCTTATTGATTGGCTTTTACTTAATTAAGAACTCTTTCCTAAAAAGTGGCAGCATTTGATAAATTTGCAATATTGACAGACCCCTTCTTTGCATTTAAAATTTCCAAAACTGCATTTTGCTAAAAATTCTTTTCTGAAAAGTTGAAAAATTCACTATTTTACACTTAGCGAACCTAGTTTTTTAAGCGCATATGCCTTGGTGGATATCGATCTGTCCCTCGAGACAAATTTTGCAAAATCGGACGAAGTGGCGACTGTCTGCCAGTTAAATACCGCTCTTCAGGAGGAAGTCAAAATTTTGTGCATGTGTGTCTCAAGAAGTGTGATGTTCTTTAATTTGTCGACTTCTAAAAAATGTTCTTCTGTCAACGCGTTTGAGTCGTCTGTCTCTAAATTTGATTAAAAACTATTTTCCTGATATTCAAAAATACGCGATTTTCACACATTGGCGGACCATCTCCATTTGCATTGCAAATATCCAATACCATTTTATTTCAGCTGCTATTACTAAATGCCTATTAAAAAGAATATTTTTTGGCACGGTTTTTCTTCACGGGATGATCGTATTATTAAACTGGTATATCGAAATAGGTATTTTAAATACAAAAAAGTCATGCAAAAACAGAATCCGGTGTATAGCATTGAAGAAATTATTCACGATGGCAACCAAGAGAAAATATATCTTGATCAGTCCAAAACGGGTTACAACAGATTTCACCATTTATTTTCTCGAAAGAAATACTGCACCGAGCATTCTAGGAAATCGAGTTGGTTTGTATTACAAAATAACATGTATCTTTTCGAATCGTACCTTGACAAAAATTCCAGTAAAATCCCGCTGGAAAAAAATTTCGAATTCTGGTTCATTTCTATCCAATTATCTGTTTAAATGTTTTGACCGATTCCGACTTAATTGGTTTCGGATCCGGTACTTGCATTGGACATTGTACCTTCACAGAAGCCCAGAGAGAAAGCTATGACTGGAAGGAAACGGATACTAGACCCTCAGTAAAAGTAAAAGCCAGGCCGAATAGAATTTGAAGAATCCGAACGAGTTGAGCATGCGTGAATGGCTACTTATAGTCGTTGTTAAGGAACACCATGAAAAGTTGATCTATCTTGAGCGTGAAAAAGATCAGTAATTATTAGGCTGATAGAAATTCGACAGAAAAAATCGATTATGAATAAGTTTTGCTAAATTTCCGCTGACTTCAGTAAAAATAATAAAAATCCGTGGATTCCATGAGTTATTCTGAAGATCCGAAGAAAATATAGGAATTCGTAGATCTACGGGAAAATCCTTAGGGTTGACCACCCTGTTTGTTGATGCTATCGAAAATTGATGGCGCAGATCGTGCATATCCCTACACATTCCATATCCCTACACATTTCAAACCTGCTCTGACTTGAATCCAAGAAAACAACAACACCGTATCAATATTCCATTGAACTATCATTTTCATTTGCTAAAAAATTTAAAATTGCAACTTGCGATCGGAAACTTTTTAGCATACGTCCTTTCATGAATATCACTGCATGGAGAAACGCCTAATCCCACCTACTGAGAATTCACAAACAAATGTTTGAAAACCGTCCTACACGGGTCTCAACGGAAGTCCTTCGTCGGACCACTTTAAAACAGACATAGAGGGGAGACGTAAAGAAGCTGAAATCAGTGGTGCCAAAAAAACCAATATGGAGATTGTGATAGATTTCCATTTCATAAATTTGGTTTAATAAGCTATAGTTAACAATCAAAATTTTCTATGGGTCAATTATCGACATGCTGTTGGAAATATTTGTCGGAAATCAACAATCGTATATATCGCTATGGCAACATTGTGCGTGCTTTTGAGTGTGTGAAATTAGTATTTTGAGATGAATTTAGGAAAAATCGAATAAAAATTTAAAATCGATCTCATTTTTTTAGCATGAAGAAACTATATTAAATTGCTGAAAAGAGTGATTAATTCGGAATTTAGTGAAGAATCATTCTACGGAACAGTAGAAGTGTTTAAAGTTTCAATTGTTGTGCCCTTAGGTAAAAGATGTCGATCTGTATTGCGAAGATTGTGCTAGTAATGATAAAGAAATTCGTTTCATCGCTATTTTAAGGTAAGAAATTTAAAAAAAATAATGAGTGCTTTAATTTCAAATTACAATAAGTTTTCAAGAAAGTTATAAATGCTAAATTATTAGTTAAACTCCAAAAAAAATGCTGTTGAAATGATTGATTCTGTAAAATCGTGTTGTTGTATTTTTTGTTCAAAGTTGAGCAATCAGGAAATGAGATGAATGGAAGAGTTGAGATGAATTAGGGAGCGTGTACCCTACAATGTTTGGAATCCCTGAATTTTGTTCCATTTAAAACGTTCTTCTTAACGGACCACTTCAATGAAAACTGTGGTTATGTGACGTCTCCGCAAAACAAATTGTTTCTCCGTTAATATCGCTCCAAGTTCGTTGAAATCTTCTTACTACCTAAAATGAAGTTGAAACAATATTTAGGAATTTACCGAAAAGCGAAATATGCATTTATTACAAAAATTTCCTGTCCAGAAAATTGTTGGTCCTGTAAAAATCCAATCAACATGGCTCATTTCCGTAGCTCAATTTTCTAGTCAGGTTATCTCCGTAAATAAATAAAAGAGAATACTGGACTTACCTTGATCCCTTTGTGACATTCCAAAGAAACCTTTTCAATTCACTGCTTCCACAAAAAGTACTCAAAAATCGGAATTTCCTGTCCGAAAGATTTGGGTGAAGGGATGTTTATTTACATCCTTATCGGCAACACTATGGTATTTGCAATAGTTTGCATGCACAGCGTAAATGTGGATAATATATGGTCAAAAGAAAATGTTGAATATTGTAAAATGTGCTTATAAGCATATAATCACATATCTCAATAAAATAAGCATTGTATCTAGCTTATTTCATTTTGATCATCAATATTGATATGAATTTATCCCAATTTATAATGTAGAATGTTCTGAAAACATCGTTCCATAAATGACCATTCGTAACCGAACATTTGTTACATTGTGAAAACATTTAGCGTATGATGATATTCCATGGCCATCTAGCTTCAATTTGGCTCGTTTGTTGACTCAAATGACATGACTTCATTGACATCAATGCTTTTATCTAGCATGCTAATTGAAAAGTGTTTATATCAATTTTATAAAATATACACTGCGAAAAATATCGAAATGCTTGATATGTTGATCTTTCCCATTCTTCAAAAACGCAATACTGAGTAGTGAACATGAACACTAATGATAGAGTATATTGAAAATGTGGAGCTGTTTTCAAGATAAATTAGTGTCAGAAATACAACTGTTAGCAGTTGATTATTCGGACCATCCACATCCGTCTTACTATCCGGTCAATGACAGGCGGCTTTTAAATCTGTCTTCAACAGTCGAAACAAATGTCCAAATTCAGTTCAGCTAACAAAATGTATTGAACGCAACTTTCAATATCGATGAACACCTTTTTGAAAACATCTGCATTTTACCACGAATAGTTAATCTTTTTTCACTAAAGGTGTTCAGTTCAAGGTGAATCAGGAATCAGAATTTATTGGCTCAAATGCTCTGTTCCTTGCCGGAGATTTGTGCCTAACTGTGAAAGTTGTTAAATTACGTGTTCAAATTTATGTTACAGCTATTATTGCAACGTGATTTCCCCTATCACCAGTTCATAGGACAATATCAAGTGGATTTCATATAGTGTCTTTTATGAATTTGGATGTTTAGTGGGTTCTAGTTCTCAAAATGTTCAACCAATTTCAACCAAACTTTCTGCAAATCATCGTGCATTTATTCATGTTGCAAAAACTCTATTTATTATGGTCAGCTCAGACATAGAATCGATGGTAAAGCTAGAACATATTTTTCGGGAAAACCTGTGTAAGCATTCGTTACATGTCAACATTGCCTTATATGCAAGATCCGTCTGCCGATTGCCGGAAGTCTGCTAGCCGATCGTAGCACTGGTAAGTTGATTTTACTGATGCCATTTAAAAATGACAGATATATTCCTTACACACATTGAAAGCTTCATGTTCAGTTATCAGTACCTCCGGTATCTGGTTTCGGATTTACACTGAAATTTTGTAGAATCATGTTTTTCCAACGTCTCTCAGGCATTTGGTAATATTGCAACATGATCATAGTCAATCGTATATACAAACGCTTTGAATTCATTTCGAACCATATTGATCAGTTTTTTATTTAGATTCTCCAAGAAGCATTGTAATTACTTTACACACAACCACTAACTAAATATCAATGGGCTTCCACTGAACATTATCTAAGAAAGCATCGATTTTGTAATATAAATTTTTATTTTTATAGCAGGGTTGAAAACCAAACTTAGTGGATGAGTTCCATCGTAGCAACCTTCGATGATGAAAGTAAAAATGTTCACTGCCATCATGGTTGTTTTGAAAAAAATTATATGTTTGAGATTGAAAATATGAACCCACAAACGTACATCTACATCAACTATAATTTGTAATAAGTGCGTACGGTATTCAAATTCTGATGGAAAGTCTTCGATGACTCCGAGTAAACTAGGTAGCAACATGTGTGTCGAATGTTTTAAATCGGTAACTTTCCAGCTTTCTGATGCCGTAACATACGATTTTCCTGGAAATTGGAGACTGAAACTGAAGAGTTCAAAATAGATCCGAAAATTGTTATAAAACCTGGAGAGCGGAAGTACAGGAACAACAACCACGTGACAACTGAGCGTATTACTTAGCCGCAAGTTGGAATATCGGGAGACCCGAGACTACCAGCATTTTACTGGTAGTTATGAAGGCACCAGGAAGTTGTCAGTTAGATTTTTCCATTTTATTTTAACCATATTGTTTTCAGGATGGCTGCGTCTATATTAGTAATTCTTATTAGTATTAATATTATATAATATATATATATATATATATATATATATATATATATATATATATATATATATATATATATATATATATATATATATATATATATATATATATATATATATATATATATATATATATATATATATATATATATATATATATATATATATCTATATATATATATATATATATATATATATATATTCGCTTCGCCTTTTGTTATCTCCGTCGTCTATGAAAACTGTTTCGGTTTCGAGCGTTTTCATGAAGTGGCTGATCGGCCTATTATGAAAATAAAAATGCTTGTAAGGACGACCAATTTGTATCGCAATACCGACAAAAATGTTCCCCAATTCGGAAATAAAGTGCCATGAATTCTGAAATAATCGTGTTTCTACGTTCGGAAACAAGAAACGGAAATTCATGTGTTTTATAAACGTGTTCATTTTCCCATAACGCCTGCTTTATTTTTGGAGACATTTGATTTTTTATGAGCATCACGGGTTCCGCTTAGTCATTGATAAATCGTTTTTACTGTCTGTGAGCTAGTTGATGAACATTTTTTATAAACCATGTGTTGATTAGTGAATTTATTCACAAATTTAAGAACATTGTTCATGGTTTGACGTGAACTGATTAATGATTTATTACATCTTGATCATGATCAGGTTTTGTGGTTGTGGAGGAGGTTATAAAACTACTGCTTTAGTTTCACGAATTAATATTCATGGATCCCTTCAAGCTTCGTAAACTGATTCCTGATTCCGAGTATGTTAGTCACGATAATCCCTTCGTAAAATAATTCACAAAATCAAAATACGTTTCCAATTTCATGATATAGTTCATGAAATGTGCAATTTTGTGCATGATATGATTCATGCTTGTGAAATTTAGAAGATATCTCTAATCATTTGCACTTTCATGCAACTCTGCACCAGGTCTGGAAATTGGCACGTGGACAATTTCACAAAATTTTGGAATATTATAATTATAAGTATATAATAATTATAAATTGTACATATAATATACAACGAACGCAAAACGAATATTAAATTTGTGACTAAGCTCCTCAAATTATAAACGTGAGTGACATTATTATGCCCGAAAAATCAGATAAAAACCTCATCAACTAATATAACGAAAATGTACATAGTAATTGCGAAAATCGTGACTAACCTCTTGACATCATGAACATCGTTCAATATTCAGCTCTTTTGGTCAAAACAGTGTTTCTTTAAATTATGAACTAGATTTGTATGATAAAACTAAACATATTTGGCACACAACCGCAGTGATCTTACTAAACATTTGAGTGGCCATATGATATTTGGCGTGAAATAGTTTCAGGGCCGGTGTTGGGCTAAAAGCGTGGTGGGACTAGAAAAATACCGCATTTCTGCAATACTCATACTAGCATAACAATCTGATAAAATTACCTGCGGTGCGTTTGTAGCACCTGATTTCAAATTTGAGATTTGTTGTAAAAATTCCAAGTGGGTAATTACTCTCTCAGATATATTCGAGTGGGTAGTACTACTTATACTACCTAGGTCATCCGCCATCTCTACCTAGTTTTGTGAAAAAATTCTATGCAGTAGTAAAATACAGAATTAGAATCATGCGTCACCGTAGTTATCAAATAGAGATTACCTCAAAACGCCATTTATCTATGCATTCACTGGTTGAACAATCTGTTTCGCTGCGGTATATCTGATTTCTTTGTATCCACAAAAATTATTGTCAAACAGGCGAGGTTTCGACCAGTGTTTGCAATGCCACTTTAGCAACATTCTCTCTAGAGGTTGTAATCTCTTTTTTGCAAACCATTCCAGTAAAGTTCAGCTGGAAAATACGCCGGCATTATGGCTGGTTCTGGTAAGTATTCCGACACCAGTAACAAAACGAATACTAATTAGAATCGATTGTGTCCCTGGAGATTGAAAACTAACCGGTCACCAACCAGAATTCCGGCTCATTTTCCGGCTGGACTTACTAGGGTGTTCAGTATACATAATATACTGAAACTTTATTTAGTCATCGATAGCATCTTGCCTCTTCACCTGTGAATTGCTCTTCCCGTCATTGAATGCTTCCTAAAAGCACATGCTAAAAATGCATAAAAATTACAGCAGAATAAAAGAGACGGAAACAGGAAATATGCTAACTCTGCATATCTTTTTTCTCAGTGTACACAAATTTGTAAAAAGTAACTTTTTCAAATAAACCGCTAGATTTTTGCTTGGTCTGTCTTGTCAGAACCATCAAAGTAATCAACAGTGTTCCTAAAATATTTTCCGTGACCAAGCATTTTTTTCCATTGATGTGGTCCCTTAATTACTGTGGTGTCTCAAGCTGTCATGGTAAGAAACTAATGACAGCGGTTTGATTGAAATGGCGGTTTACTCAGTGTTTTAAAATTCATCACGCTTCATTCAATAGTTGTGACATAGGTACAGTCTCCTTAATCAGGAGAATCAGTTGCGGAGTTCACTATTTTCCCAAATCGATTGTTTTACCACATTCCTTCAATTTTCGATTGGTAATTGTCCAAAATTTTTCGATTGGATAACTTGCTATTTTTTCAATAAAATCTACATTATTTTTATACTATTCTATGTAAGACATCCCAGTTGTAATTTTAGTGTACTAAGTCGGACCACCAGATTAACAAAAAATTGTCCCTCTATTAGATCGTCAGTTTTATACTCGCCAAAAGTGTCAATTGAATGCACACGGCACGGCTTGATGCCAGCAGAAGAAGAAAATAACGCCCACTTAGCAGAAGGCAAAGTACTCTTCACATTTCGTTTGGATCATGTCCATATGAGCCTGCCTAGTCCTAGTTTTCCGTTCTAAGTTTATAACTAATTCACTCTAGAATACCTATCCGTCTTTCAATTTTCATTGCTTTCATAGTCTTAAATTTTTTCGAATATGGCCAACAAAATCGAAACAAAAGTGTAACTAGTATTTCTCCCTCGATTTTTGCTTAATGCAATTGCAATCCAAAATCTTAACCTGACCTGTTGAAGTGAGGGGTCGTAGAAACAGCCAACCTCGTGCTTCAACAGGTTTTCGCAGCTTAGACTCAGTTCAGATACCTCGCCATCAATCTTCACTGCCACTGCAGGTACTTAGACTCGAAGACCGGGACCTTCAAAAAAGCAATCTAAAATTGTGACTTCAAGAAGCATCGCTCCTAAGAGCCAATGAAATCAAAAGACTTTTTTTTGTTGTAGTTTTATCAGTGAGAGAATCGTAAGCCTGAAAACGTTCGATCATTTGTATTTCAAATTACAAGTTTATTGAAACTAGAGAACTGTAACTAGCTGAAAGTTAAGCTGATATCTTTCATTTTGAAAACATTATATCTAGATTTGAATAAGACGTTTTGAGTAGTGATAAAATTAGCTAATTGGTATGTCGTTGGAATCGCTACCCCATGGGAAAGATAAAGGAATAATACATTTAAATCTTTAACATTGAAACCCGCTATCATAAAACCCCAATTTCTCGTACTCTGATATAGACGAAAATACTTCCTTTTTCTCGCTAAGGTTCTTTTTACGGAACAGTCGATACAATTCATGTATGATTTCCAGCGTGAATCAGAGATGTAAGCTGTTGCGAGGCTTTGCTCGCTGTTTTTCTGCTTCAGCGGGCTTCTGATATGAAACAAACGCACTGTTCTGCGTATCAGCTTAGAATGTCATTATTTTGCGGATTTGATATGAAGAAGATTCGTAAAGAAAGCGGCGATAGATTTTGGAAAACATTGATGACATTGAGTTTTATGTTTGCGCGCATGTGGAAACAGTAACAATGGTTTCAAAAAAAAAAGGGAAAACGGAAAAGATTTGCTGCCGACTGTGAGGTCGTAGCTTGGATTATCAATTGTGTCGTAAAATATGGGGTACAGGCAAACAGAACATGCTAACATGAAGTATGGGAATACGTTGGGTTTGAGATATTTTCGAATCGACAATTCCCATTAGGCTGACCGCGATTTTGCATACACTGTGATTGGCTGTATACTGCACCATCTACTGATGAGGCTGTTTGGGAATTGTCTCGCTTGGTTTTGGTGGGGATAACCACGGGTATCAATTCGTGTCCCGCGGTAGTTATCGTTATACGCAAATGGTCTTTTATTGTAGCGTTGATTATTTTGAAGGACGCCACGGAGTGTGAAATTATTACCGCTATGATTCATGCCTCGTCCCCAATTTCCTCTTTTCTGACTTTGATTTTGATATTTTCTTTGATTAGAGTTTACGTTGAATACGAAATTTTTATGGTCGCTATTTTCTGTACCATTAGGTAGCTCGTTCAGTTTTTAGATTGCCTTTTAGATTGATGTAAATGAACGGGCTTACAGTATAATTTTTGTATTTTCGTTGGGTACGTGACTAATCAACATATCCAGACCGGCCTAGTTTCTAGTTTTGAGCGAATCCGTGGGTTACGTTCTCCCTCACTTATTGCAGTATTTTCCTCAGTTTCGCAACTACCTACTCTGTGGATATTTTGCTTTCACAGAAAGTTTTACTAAGTTCCAACATCTCGTCAGTTGGACAGCTAACGTCATCATCTGGCAAGGTAAGGACTCTTCCAGATATTCTTGTTGTTAAATATTATTTAAGGGTTGGATAGTGTTCGTTTTTGGATACAGTTAATAAATATTTTACGCAATCTTAAATTTCCAGAAGGAAAAATTGGACTGAACAATTTTGCGCATTAAGGGCACAAAACCTAACTTAAATTAAGTTTTATTCTCGTGTTTCGAATTCATCTCGTCAGTAACTACCGCCGTCTGGGTGTCTAGTTAGACGATGTATCTAAACTAGTACCCAAATTAGCCGACTTGTCCCGAGTGATGACCCGGGAAGCAAATACAGAAGCTCAGGTTTGCTAATAAGAAAGCGAAAACGAACTTTTGTCTTTTGGCTAGGGAGCCAAACGCCTGGCATTATGCAATTTTAAATTTCCATAAGGGAAAATTGGACTGAACCACTTTGCGCATTAAGGGCACAAAACCTAACTTAAATTAACATCGTCTAACTAGACACCCAGTTGGTGCTAGTTACTGACGAGATGAATTCGAAACACAAAAAAATAAAACTTAAAATATTTTACTCCAGCAACGACAGCTGACAGCAACAACAACAAATGGTATCGAGAAAAAAGTTTTGATAGCGCGAAATTATATAGATCAAAGATAGTATTTCCTTTTCTTCATACCGGTGTCGAGGGGACGAAAAGATTGAAGGGCAATTCCTCCCAATTGACTTATCGACCCCCAATGTCTCCTATAAGCAGATTGTCACATCTCCCTCTTATCGATCGTGCAAAATCTCTCTCGTTATCTATTTTTAGGTCCAGTGGACTGCGTTCAAGGCTTAAGATATTTGTTATCACTGTTTGCCCTCTACCTAACTCTCCATAGCTTCTACCCAATGCCAAAGTCTGGTGGCGACTGAGTTATAGGTCAATTGGGAGGAATTGGAAGCTGCAGCGGTGAGCACGATACTATTGGGATGTGATGACCTCATCACAGTTCCTCGATGGCGGAGTGGTTAACGCACCCAACTAGAGACTGGGAGATGGCAGGTTCGATTCCTGCTTGAAGACATATCTTTTCTCGGTGTTTCCAATAAAAAGGTGAATTTTTACCGTTTCTTCATTCTCACCGTTCCGGTCATTCTTTCTCTGTCTGTTTTCCAGTAGACACGTTCAGGTTCAGTTCAGTTGAACGATAATTTCAACTGTAACTGTAGCTTGTTGGACCTCTGCTTTGCCAAAGACGCAGAATTCTTGCCCCCCCCCCCAGCTGGATATATTCACCAATTGGTGCTATGCCAATAGGATGATGTTAAATGCCTCCAAGTGCTCGGTTATATCTTTTACTCGCAAACACTCGAAGGTTCATTGCGACTAAAATATCTCATAAATCGTTTTCAAACGGGAATCATCCGTTAAATATTTGTGATTCTACTTAGATCCCAAACTAAACTTCAAGCACCACATTGTGTACACTATTTCTAAGGCCTCTAAGCAATATAGTCTGGGCACCTTATTACCAAAATGATATTCAACGCATTGAAGCTATTCAGCGCAAATTTGTTCGCTTCGCACTTCGTCGATTCCCATGGAGGGACCCACTGAACCTACCGAGCTACATAGATCGCTGATGTAAGCTTATTGACCTCGATCTCCTGTCTGTATGCCGGGATTTTTCGAAGTCCGTTTTTACTGCCGATCTACTGCAATCTCGAAGCGACTACTTCGAACTTCTACAACTTTTGAACATCGACATTCGTCGTCGTAGTCTTCGAACCCATCCTTTCTTTCGCATCCCGGTAGCCAGAACAAATTATGGTTATAACGGACCTTTCGTCAGTATGTGTCGTCTTTTCAATCGTCTTCGACTTCCATTTGTCCCGTAACGCAGTCGAGAAATCGTTTCTAAGATCATTATCTTGTTAGCTGTAGTCTAGTGCTAGTTCCTAGTGATTAAGATTATGCTATTACTTTTAATTATAGTTATAAGTGTCGAAATGTATCATTTGGATGTCTGTTATCTGTTGATATAAAAGATTAGTAGATTTTATGCCTACTGGAGAGAGAGAGTTAAAATAAAATTCAGCTTCAGTGTGTCTTTTCCTGCTCCCCAACTAAACAAATAAATTATGGCATGGCCTTGGAGAGTGAAAATGCCAACTCCCGGTTGATAACGTGTAACAGAGAGAGGAAGGGCTCTTCTCCCCATCTATTGGGCTTGTTCACCACTTTGACGGCTTTTATTAAAATTGGTTCTCACGATCTAGCCTCTGGGAGGAGATTCTCAATCTCCTAACCTGCTCCCTCCTGCTAACCGGTCATTCTAATCCTTTTTGGCCTTTCAGCCAGTTGATAGTGAAAATCCTCGATGTAAAACAATTGCATATTTTTATTCAGATACAAATTTCTTTGCTTTGCAGTTTAAATTACTTGAGAATAATTAGGATTTGTTTGAAATT
Source organism: Topomyia yanbarensis (assembly GCF_030247195.1). Lineage (NCBI taxonomy): Eukaryota > Metazoa > Arthropoda > Insecta > Diptera > Culicidae > Topomyia > Topomyia yanbarensis. The sequence goes on along the minus strand of NC_080671.1, from coordinate 463,318,278 downwards.
TGAAATTATATATTATAATTATACTTATGGGAATACATTTTGACACATCTTCATCTTAAAACAAGGAATTGAGATCGTAGATAAAAATATTAATGCATACAATTTTATGCAGATTAATGGATGCAGTTAGAAATACTTTTAAGGACAATATAAACAAATTGTAATTTTTCAACATGAATAATCATTGGATTAAAAAGCAAGGAGAAACAATCACTAGACTTTTTATAAGGAAGCCAAAAGACTGTTGATTCCAACATCAGTAGCAGAGACCTATCAGAAAACAATCAGAGAAAAATGACAGGGAAAAAATGAATTTAAACTTGTAGCTTTGTGGCAAACGGAAGATCACTATCAGGACATTCTGAACCGGATCGCCAACTTGCTTCCTTGAATCCGCTGGGAACTCTTGGGATCACATTTGCAGGTATCTGTTAGTAAGTCAACAAAAAGAGTAGATATAAATAAATTTGGAGGATAACCAGCATATTTCGGACTAAAACCAGAATGAAGGGATTCGTTTAACGCAGATCTGGCGCTACCCGACAAAGTCGAACATCAAAATTACAACAAGTAGAAATCAAATTTTGATAATAGCATCAAATTTAAATCTTATTTTGCTATCCTTGTTTCTTAGAAGAATTTTCTATGTTTATATTTCTTTGGTGAAACATCAAAGTGAATACATATTTTGTCATCAAAAAAAAATTTGAACATCTCAATGAGCTTTCAATTTACTCTCACTGATAGCAGAATTAGTTTTCTGTTTGATGTCATAGGACAATTTTACTGTTCTCCATTTTGATCTTTTAACCTTTAAAACGACCAAAACGACAACATCCTGAGTAGTCAATTGCCGAACATCACAACATCAAGTTTAGTTTTTATTTTATTGCCAGACTCTGCTCGAGTACACAACTAGAAAAATCGTGTAAATTTACGTCTACTGACCATGACATATACGAGCATCAAAAATGACATAGTTTTACGTTTGATTTTAATTTTACATGTCGCTGAATTTTGCGAGTCACGTTATTTTATTCAGCATATGACGTTTGTTTAAATGTGTAATTTTAAGACAGTGCGCTTGGAAAGTACATCTTTCATGTAAAATTAAACAGAACACGGTTATATTTCGTCGTTTCGTCAATTACGATTTGTTAGATTGTGGCAAGTTTTGAAATACCTCAACGGTAAAATTCAGTTTTGTTTGGTGTGTAGAACACTAGGCGTACGATCAGACAACATGTTTAATGTCGTGATAGCCGTCACCGCAAGCGCAGAGAACGTTCTATACGACCCCAATACGTCGAAAATGCGCATTCAACGTATAATAAGTCCGAAGGAAGTCACGACGTTCATCCTTCCTTGTTACCCAGGGTTGGTTGATGCCTTTGGGATTCCTAAACATCCATTATCCCACAAAATTTGCCAATTTTCGAGCCTCCTCTAACAAGAAATACTGAAAAATTCGTTAAAGCTGTGCGATCTTCAACAAATATTACCTTCTAATGCCTAAGTGTCCGTCTTCTTATTACCATTTTTATCTAAGTGTTACATTCTTATTACCCGGAATAGAATAAGGCGAAAGAACTTAAACTAATATTTGTATCATGCAATTCGGAACGATTTCAATATAAATAATCTAGGAACACCCATATTCTCTCCGGGAAAATTAGGAGTGCTTTCCATGCTCCATCGATCGAAGTGCTTACTTGGAACTGAAACGATGTGGACGTGGTCGTAGGTAAATATAAAACCTTAAGTTTTCTGGGGAAAATGCTTAGCGCGAGTATCTTTGCTGTCAGATAAATTTGTATGTTTGAAGAACAATTATTACGTGTATATACATTATTACAATTTCATTGCGAAATGTCATTTAAATGTGATTCTACGTGGAATGCTGTTGTCACCAAAAAAGGATTCTTAGTTCCATTTACTCCGATCAAAGGTCGAATCGAGTACACAACGTAGGGCTTAGCTACTAGACGAAATATTGTTTCTCTCGTTAATCCGTTGACGAACCGGTGCCAATAACCGTGTTTTTCAGTTTCCATCAAGTTTCATTTTTGAATTCTAAAATCGCGTATATTCGGAAAAATTTGGGCGATCCGACGTTCAAGAGGTCCTCATAGGACCTTTTCGCATACAATTCTGAGCACTCTCTGCTTACAACGGAGTGGGAAACCGTCCACGATTGTTCGCGCCGGATATTCGTTTCGTCTGACCATTAATCTGAGTGAAGAAAAACAAGCTAGTCAAGACGTTGTACACTGCCACCGGAGGAATTTCTTATTTTGATTCGATTGTTTCGGATATAGTGGACGCGTAGCTCTTTCAATCAATGGGCACACAAATGAGGTAGAGTATGAAATGTACTTTCATTTGATGGCATTGTAAGGGAACACGTATCCGCCGGTTGATGCCAATCGATCTGACATTTCTTTAGACTGAGCAAACTAATTTATTTATTTGTTTAGTGTTTATTTAAGCAACTAGGAAACGAATCCACTTGGTCTTTAATGCGTGTAGGAAATACGCATGGTCTTGTCTGAGTGAATGACTTGAATTATGTATGAAGGTGGAGAATTGACAATTCGCAAGATCAATTCAAATCCAATTACCAATTTACGGCAATCATTTCAACACAAAAAACAAATGTTTTATGGTCATATTTAATGATTTACTTTTAGTCCATTAACTCATCAGTCAATTATACTAGCTATGAATAAGTACGTACTATTTGGAAACGAGGGGTGTTTGATTCGTGCATGATGTTAATATCGTTTAGGAACGCAGCATTTATATTTTTCTGTTTCGCGTCTTCATTGTAATATCGCAACGCTTGTGATTATTAGGGCATTGCAAAAAAATTTTTTTTTTAAATTCTCAAAGGCCCCCCCTCTCATATTGTGACAAATGTCAAAGCTCAGATGCCAAATTTCACATCATTTGGACAATTTTAGACCCCCGCCCACTTCGCTTGAAATTTTTTGAAATTGGTAGTATAGAAAAATATGGAGGTAAAATACATTAAATGTTATAACTTTTGAAGTAGCAATCAGAAAATTACAATTTATCCCTCTTTCGAAAGGAAATAATCTTAGTATTTGAATGAAAATATTTCTGTTTCCAGAAAAATACGGAAAAGTGGGGTACTGGGTCATTTTGGCCCCAAAATCCCATATTTTTAATGATTTTTCTGCTCTGTGATGCAAATCATACATATTTTATGGTTTTTCTAATGTAAAAAAATCTCAAAAATCGATCGGAGCCTTTTTGACCTTTATCCAAATACGAGAAGTTGGGGTTAAATGGCCTTTTGTCATTCATATTAAACTACATCATTTTCTCGTGCATATATCTCAATTATTCTTCACTCAATTTTCATAAACTATACCTTGTTGAATGTGGAAAATCCTTAGGATTATAACAAAAATAGATTCGTTACCCGTAAAATTTAGGAACATCAAATTATCTGACATATAGTGTCGATTTCACATTTTTATCATAAAATCGCATATATTAACTCCATTTAACAACAAAATTCTTATTTGATTTACTACTTTTAACTTAAAATATGCTTAGAGATCACATGAGAAAAGTTTCATTCCTGGAAAATAGGGGAAGTTGAGGTATTAGGACAAATAATGCAAAAAATGAGATTTGTAAAGTAAATATCAAAAAGTTTGATGTTTCTGAATTTTAACTCTAACGTTTTTATTTTTGTTTTATTGCTCAGAATTTTACACGTTCAACAAGTTACATTTTATGAAAATTGATTGAAGAAAAATAGAGATATATGTATGAGAAAATGATAAAATTTAATATAATTGACAAAAAGCCCTATAACCCCAACTTCTCGTATTCGGACCAAGGTCAAAAGGGTTCCGTTCGATTTCTGAAATTTTTTCACATTAGAAAAACTACAAAATATGTATTTTTTGCGTCACGGAGCAGAAAAATCTTGAAAAATATGGGATTTTGGGGACAAGATGACCCAGTACCCCACTTTCCCATGTTTTCCTAGAAACAAAAACTTCTCCATTCAAATACTAAGATTATTTCCTTTCAAAGGAGGTATAAATTGTAATTTTCTAATTACTACTTCAAAAGTTATAGCATTTATTGTATTTTTCCTCCATATTTTCCCATACTACCAATTTCAAAAAATTTCAAGCGAAGTGGGCGGGGGTCTAAAATTGTCCAAATGATGTGAAATTTGGCATCTGAGCTTACTTTGACATTTGTCACAATATGAGAGGGGGGGGCCTTTGAGAATCCAAAAAAAAAAATTTTTTGCAATGCCCTAGTGATTATACCAATAAGGACCATTTATAAATTCTGCCACGCTATTAGGAGGAAGAGATATGACTAATTGTGACATAAATGGGAAGGAAGCACGTCAGGTGCTTTGACGCAATCGGCCGTTTTACGCACGATTGCGCCATGTTTATAGGAAATTCCATAGAACATGAACACTTGCGAGCAGCGGCATAAAAGTGCTACTGCAAAATGAAGGAAAAACTAAAAAGAATTTTATTCGTATTAGACCAAGGTGAAAAATAACGTAATAATATGACAGAGAGTTAGTATTGGGTACTCTTTGCGTGACATAATTTATGAATGTTCCACCATACCACTTTTAAACTCATTGTTTACGGTCCATTTTACATTGTCGACAACACTCCCGACAGCCGGCTGTCCGGAGTTCAAGTTGTTTTCGATGAAACAATCTCGATAAACGATTAGCCAGAGTTTAAACGCCTAGAAGATTTACGTATTCTACAGTCAATCAACTATTCAAACATGCACGAAAATATATTCTCAGTCGCATCGCTTGCTTGAAGCGAATCCTGACTAACAACCCACCCACTATCCAATCCGTGGTACTTATGGAAGTGTCACTGAGTCGGGGCCTTCCGTTAAGTAAGTACCACATCAACACTTCCTTTCTCATCCCAAGTTACGGTAAAGATGGTCGTGGCCCGCAATGGGCTCTCAGGCGAAATTCTTGCTTGGACTGGATTCATTGTTATTCCCAAACAATGCGCCTCAAGTAGTCTGGCTGGAAATGAGAGTCATCAGTCTGCAATCTATGAAGTATACCGTGCTTACGCAACGCAACGCAACGCAACATAGGGGATATATAATGTTTTAATTGCATACGGATCATTAGAATTGTAGCTAAAATGTTTTATAAATCCAAACATCTTATTTGCTCTGTAGATGATTATGCTATAACGGTCTGTGATCTAAAATAGCTGCCGAATCTTTGACTCTTTCACACTTTTGTACTAATTGATTTCTTAGAGTGATTGAAATATTAGGTGTATTTCGTTTCCTGTTAAAAGTTATTGCATTATATTTTTTACGTTTAGTCGCAGAAGGCTTTTGATATACCAGATATAGAATTTCTTCCTGTAACATCTTTCTTGTACGGTTGCTTATTTCTAAAAAGAGCTTCATGTAGTCGGCATAGATTGTAACTTTTATATTTTTAAGAATGAATGAAATGTCATTCACGAATAATATGAACAAAAGAGGGACTAGATGAGAGCCTTGAGGGACTCTTGATGAAACTTAAATAGAACTCGATTTCTACCCTTTGAGTCAATTTGTTGGCGGTTAGTTGAATAAGCTTCGAGACATTCAAGAAGTCCTGGCTCTATTACCAAGTTTTCTAATTTGAATTATAGCAAGAGTTACGATTAAATGGCTTTCTAAATACTGTGAAGAGAGCTTCAATGTGATTTCCATTCTCTGTTGCAATCAATGAGTAGTTGACCAATTCTAGTAAATGTATACTAGTTGAACGTCCTTTGAAGAACCTATGCTGCATGTTAGTAATTCTGTTCTTGATTTGATAGAACAGTTTTTCATTAACGATTGCTTTAAAGAGTTTAGGCGCACAAGAATGGTAATTCCATCGTAATGGATACTATCAGATTTTTTGTCATTTTTTAAAAATTAGTACTAGATAGGAGCTTTTCCGTAAATTAAGAAAAATGTCAGATTCAAGCGACATGTTAAAAAGCCAACGAGGAGCTGTGAATTTTAACGCTAGGCTCTTTATAATTACTAGCGGAATCCAGCCAGATCCAGAGCCTTTGACGCTTTTTATATATTTAGAACTTTCATAATGTCCTGCACACTGACGACAATTTGTATGATAAATTCTGGGATGAAATCAAAATATTCGTGATCACAATCTTTTTCGGCAAATGTGGTAGAGATTTCTTGAAAGAAAGTTGCGAAAAGATTGCAGATTTTGCAACATTTTTCCCCAAAGGAAAACAACATTGGATAAACCAATTTGCGCATGAGGGCACAAGACCTAACTTAGAAAAGTTGAAGTGTTCCACTCATCAGTAACTGACGCGAACTTGCTGCCAGATAGACGATATATTCAAACTAACACAGCGGAATTATCCAAAGTACAAATTTCACAACTCATGATGTTTATAGTACACAAGCGAAAGCTGAGTTAATAACAACTAAATAAAATATCTCACGCGGACCCCAGGGAATGAACGCGTGAGAATTTATCGGCAACTTGAGCCGTTCTGTAATCCAGTTTAATATGTTGTGTAATGATATGGTATTACATTGTCTCATATACCATTGCAGAAGTAACTAATATCTGTACAAGAATGGACGTAAGACCAGTACCGTCTTTACGCATTGGCACACTGGGCCAGGGGCCCCGTGACTTTGGGTGCCCCACAATAAGTACCAGACAAAAAAATTTAGAGAAACTTAATTGTAAATTTTAATTTATTGAAATCATTCGTGGATCATTCGGAGCAACACTCAACAAGTCGTTCAACGAATGATGTTCGTTTGCTCATGTTTTTTTGAAGGATAGAGAAACAATACGATTTTAAAATCCCTCTAAGAAAAAATCGTTCAACGAAGATATCTTCATTTCCACTAAAATATCTGTCAGAGTTCCAGCTAATACCAAATTTTAAAACTAGTATCAGAAGTACAAAATTTATCTTTAGATTCCAGCGGTCAGAAACTAGGTGATTTTCGATTAAAGAACTGAGATGATTATACCCATTCGCTGCACCCGCTCAGTATAGGCAAAATGGGTAAAACATAGTTAAGCTTATAATGGTTGAAAAACAGTTTGCGCTTTTTGAAGTTTTAGTTTGTGTGTATATTGCAAAGTCACGAGGTATAACACTACTTGTTTAGTGCTTTAACAAAACGGTCAACTGGAGTCTTCAGGTATTAATATTAAACATACTTCAATATATCTTAAAAAAATAATTCCATTTAGTCATTAACTTGCGGGTGCTTAGCAGTTTACGAAGGTGACAAAAATATGTTCCGATTCTAGGAACACGGGTCCAAGTCCAATAAGAATGGAAAACAGGAGAGCCGTCTCAAAATGAATATTTTTCGCCTTTGAAAGTTTTTATAAATGAATTTCTACCCATTTTCGTCTGTTTTTTATATATCAGTCCAGTTAATTATTTCCTATTTCTGATGTATATAGGTTGTACTCAATCTTGAATATGTGATGCATACCCAATAAATTGATTGTCCCAGTTTTATAGGAGATAGTGTATTACTATACTTATTAATGGGTACTTTAATTGAAGCGTAAAATGTATATAAAAGGAGCGTATATCCAGTAAGTGTCCAGTCAAATCCTTTCGAAGTTATAGCTTTATTCCGCCAGAGTTAGGGCTAAAATGGAGCAACCGATTCTGACCATGAATCGATTTTTCAATTCTGGAGGAATTAACGGGGTTGCGACTTTTTTCTGCGTTCATAATCTTTTTAAACCGGTTTTGGATTTCTTATAGTGCTACGGAATTTACAATTTTTGAAGTTTTGATGTATTTCTATGAATTAATTCAGCGGAAATGAAGCGAAATTATACCAGCGAAGCACAAAAAAGAAAAAAAAGCTTTAGTAAAAATTAAAGAATTAAAAAGTCATCCAAAGCTAACTACTTGGTTTAATTCAGAATTATCTTTGATCGATTGTGCCAATTCGTTAGATTCATCTGAATTACTACCATTGCACAGTGGTCCAGAATGCAAATTTAGCAGGAATTTTGAGATTTTACTAAAACTAAATAACTTAGCCTTATTAAGTTTTTGGAGAAGTTTTCGTAGTTTATGAGCCCCCTCTTTTTGTTAAAACAACAGTTAGGGCGGTTCTAATTTTACCAAGATCAAAAAATTAACATTTTAATCATTCTAGCTAGAGCCAAACGGCCTTCAGCGAAGTTTTAGAACGACAAATTTTGGAAAAGTTTGCTGAAGACAGGTAAGCTCTATCTGTCATACTTTTTATTTTACAACAAATTTTAAGTCGGAGCTAAGGGTGTTTACAGTTTTATTCCAATAACTTTTGCTGTATTCATTTAACACTGAAGTAGTCTTCAGACAACTTTAAGATTGTTTCAAGGCGAATAATTTGTTTCATGGCACCATATATCTAGCTATTTCCGTTTAAAAGTTATGAGCACTTTTTCGCCAAAAATGGGGTTGTTTGGAATAACAATATCACTCATTTGGGGCAAATAAAAGATAATTCTTTTTGAACTATAAATAAGGTCATGATTAGAGTTATAATTGAGCAAAAAATGGCGAACACGATATTTTTTTAAAATTTCATAAAAATGATTTAAAAAAATCTATTTTTGAAATATGAAGTGCTTATATCTTCTGAACGATAAAAGCTAGAGTTTTGATGCTTTAGAAGAAAATGTTCGTCTTCAAAAACTCTTTTCATGGATTGACTCGTTGTAATATGTTTAAATTACTTTCACGGTGAACAATATAAAAAATGTAGTTCCGTTTTCATGATAAAATATTGCACTTTACAATACTTTTCTATTATTTTAAATAGTGGGTAAGGTCGTTCTAAATTTTTTAAAATCAGAAAATTAACTTATTAATGGTTCAAGAAAGAGTTTCGCTGTCTTCCAGAAAATTGAAGAAAATGAAATTTTAAAAAACTTTGTCGAAGGCACTTAAACTCTATGTCGCGTACTTTTCATTTTACAAGAAATTCACCAAAAAAAATTTAGGGTGTTTCTTAAAAAATGGTTTTCTTTGTATAACTTTTGCAGTTTTGATTTTTCATTAAGATCACTTTAGAAATACTTTCAGATATTTTGAAGGCGAACAATTTGTCTTAATGTATTGAACCTCTAGCTTCGCTCGTTAGAAAGTTGTATATACTTTTTGCTAAAAATAAACTGTTTTTTGAGTAAATATTGCAAGATATAAAAAATATCCTATTTGCCATTTTTGGTGATTTATACTACAAAGCACGCTATTTCATATGAAAGCAACAGTATTTAATGTTCAGTGCCCGAATCGAAGATAAATCTAATTGAAAAAGTTATATTTTTATATAAAAATTCTTATAACTTTAAAACGAAAAAAGTTGAGTAGTTGGTGTTTTAAAACAAATTATGCACCCTAAAATAATCTTCAAGTTGTCCAAAGGGTACTTTAGCGTAAATTAAAAACTTCAAAAGTTATAGAAATAAAACCGTTTTTTTAAGGAACACCCTAAAGTTTACATTTGAATTTCTCGTGCAATGGAAAATATAAAAGCTAGAGCTTGCATGTCTTCAGCAAATTTGTCTAAAATATGTTGCTCTTCAACTTCATCGAAGACAGTAAAGCTCTATCTCAAACCCTAGCATCGGTTTAAACAAAAAGCTTTGCAAAGTACAACAACTTTGCCAAACATGTTGTAAGGCTAAGTCATTTAATTTTAGCAAAAAGTTAAAATTCCTGCTAAATTCGCATTCTGGACAACATTCAACTTAGAAAGTATCGTAAGATAATTTAGTGGGTGACTCATCGAAAAACGTGAATTACAGTACAGGTTCTGGATTATGGGACGTACAAAACATCAACACTGTGGATTATTGGATACGTGCCGGACCATCTTCTTGACAGAATCTGAACTATGATTTTTCGGCCTCGCAAAGAGTTTGTACGGGAATCAGAGGTGAGATTAAGAGACGGTGTTTATCTAAAAAAGTTTTCAGTCGTCAAATGCATAACGGAGAAAATGTTGTACGTGAATGGTTATAAGACCGGCAATAATTTCGACTTTTCTTCGGAACACTGTTAAATCAAACGGAAAATGTTAAATAAATATGAGCTTTTTCTGAAAACTCAAGTTCACTCACAAGAGTTTTAAAGTTTGTATGTGAAAATATATGAAACACAGGCAAAAGAAATTCAGTATAAAATGCCAGTATCATCTTATGCATCCCATAATCTGCAGGTATATAGCTTAGGATCAATATTGCGGAAGACTGCAAATTTTGCAGTCAAAAGATATTCTCATATAAAGTTATATGTGGCCTCTCTTTCTCGCACATGCTTAGAATACGAAATTTGAAAAAAATCGGTTGGTCTTCAAAGTTAAATAACTTTGTCGGGGAACCTCCAATCAATATGCAACCTTCGACAAAGCTGTTCGTTACGAAATTGATTTTAAGGTTTTATTTTCGAGTTTCCATATGATCGGTGTTAAGTCAGACCGGACTAAGTGACAAAATATTGATTTTGAGAAAAATGAGTATAAAGTTTTGAATCGCAGCATCCTTAACATTATGATTGGAATTAATTTTTGCCATAGTTCTTGTTTATTGTTATATATTTCAAATCTGGCCAAAGTCGAATGTAGCTGACGATGTTCTATATTCAGTACTATCATTAACTCATTTTTGATGTTTTGCGACTTAGTCCGGTCTGACTTAACACCGACCATATATATAACTATAGAAACTTGAAACCTTTTGTGGGTGAATTAGAGAACTCGGAGAAAGCTTATATTTTGCATATGATTTGTACATCCAATTACCATTTGAATAAGCAGTGTTCCCAAAAAAAAGTCAAAATTGTTGCCGGTCTAATGATTATTGTATTCCCCATCCCAATGTCGCTTGTATTGTTACGCATGTCGATTGTTATCCAAAGGAAATTGTACCTTTACTACTATTGGTTTCAATGATTTGAAACACACTAATTTAGTAGCAGAGCATGAGAATAGTACAGAGCATAACAAATGTATGGCATCATATATAATTCGTCATAAGGAAATAAGATGCGTAGATTCTCAGTTCGTCAGTAATTATCATACAGAGCGACAATATTGGCGTACGGTGTTAGCACGTATAGTTTCTGTAGCGCGGTTTTTGGCGTATGGAGGGCTTCCATTTCGTGGAGAGAATCAAATCATAGGGTCGTTAAGAAATTGAAATTTCTTAGGTCAGTTCTATTATTTTTGACTACAACGAAACTTACAATTTTCATATTATTCTTTTAGGAATGTTGGAGTTATTGAGTGAATTTGATCCCTTCTTAGAACAGCATCTCAAAACACATGGCAATGCTGGTCGAGGCAATCCACCCTATTTGTCCGCCAATATTTTTCGAAGAATTCATCGAGCTGATAGGGCAGCATGTGCTCGACGTTATTTTGAAAGAAGTGGAAGAGTCGAAGTATTTTTCGATCAGTCTAGACCAGGAACAGATCCAGAAAAAAATTTCGGAGGGGGTCCGAAATTTCGATTTTGAAATGTTCGTTGTACAATACGTAATTTTTAATAACCTCATTTAATTAAAATCAGTTTCGCTGGTTGAATCTGATTTGGAATGATTTTGAATTTAGAACGAATTTAAAATAGAAACTATTTTAAAATCAATCAAGAAGTTAAACATTTTCGGGGGGGTTTCACACGTCGATCAATTGACATTTATCATACATTATGTTCAGAATTGTCATCCTGTAGAACGATTTCTTAAATTTATTCTGATTTTTTTCTCATAAACACGAAGTGTGCGCGTTACAAGATATGATGGTTCAGGAGACGAAATAATTCTGACGAAGAGCGAAAAATTTAAAGTGGAAACATGTGTTGTTGTCTTGGACTCCCTGATTTCTGAACTCAAACACCGTACGCAAGCATACTCAACAATAGGCGAACGGTTTTCTTTTCTAAGTGAACTTAAAACAATGCTACTTGACGAGGTAGATAAAGTGTGAAAATTTATCTAAGATATATCATGAAGATCTGAACCACAAATAATTAACAAATGAGTGTATGCATCTTAAATACTTTATTTCTGGCGTTGAAGAGCGGAAGAGTTTGCCAACGTTATACAAAAGGATTGAAATCTGTATTCCCCAATGTTGAAATCGCACTCAGGATATTCGCGTGCATGATGGTTACCAACTGTACCGGAGAACGTTCATTTTTAAAACTGAAGCTAATAAAAAGTGAGCTTCGCAGCACGATGAGCCAAAATCGTTTGAACTGGTTGTCACTTATGTCAATTGAAAAGGATATTTTGAAATCCGTAGACTTTGAACCAATCATAAATCGATTCGCAGCTACTAAACTATTAAAACAGCCAATGTGGTGAAGTATATAAAATATTGTTCTCAATAAACTCTTCCTGTATTAGACTGAAACTCGTACAAAAATTTGCTCTTGGCAATTTTTAATATCCATGTAAATATTAGAGGTCCATTCACAAAGTAGTGCCCAGGGGCCCCCAGTTGGGTTAAAACGGCCCTGCGTAAGACTACGCAATAAGGGCATCGGGTACAGCATGAATCGAGATTTGTCCCTCTTTAAAGCTCAACCGATGCTGTCAACATCAATCACCTCTATGGCTACACTATGGCACTCGTTGAAGACCGTGACTTACTGCCTAAAATCAGTATTAAAATAGGATTGTGTCCCTATCTAGTAGTACCATCATCGAGACTGGGCAAAGCAAATTTTTCCGACCCATAAAACAACGGAGTCGATGCGATCGTAAAAGTCACATTCTGCTCTGAATTTGGGTCTTGATTTAGGTTGTTTCTTTTTTGCTCATCTCCAAACGTCATATTTAGTCACACAGGTTCACAGGAAGGGCAATTCTTCTTTGCCACCGAACGAAGACTGACCAACCGACCGGGGCTAATTTTCAATTATTGACCGGCGTGGGTTTTTTTGTCAGGCAAAATCCTCAAGCTGCGCCTACTTTGACGATGATAAAATGAGAACAAAAAAAGGCCGAACGTGCGTTGGTTTTGTTTTCGTGCGTGGGTGTGTTCAATTCGTACGTACAGAGCACAGAGAACGGTCAGAATTACCGCACACTTTGATGAGTGACAGTTTCATGTTGCAAACGTGAAGAATAGGACTATAATAGCAACTTTTGTCATGCATTTCTTAAGCTTCCATTTTTTTCAATCCCATGACGTTATCTGAATCGATATGTATTAAAAAACAGTGGACCTTCGAACGTTTGAATGTCTTCTAAATTTCGGTATGTTTATATCTAGAACAAATCATTGAAATTAGAATAAATTATTGAAATCATAAAATTGATTTTAACTTGAACATTCTTCGATCATGTTGAAATGGAATGATTATTATTCAACCATTTTCCAGAGTTTAAACTCAAAGAACTTCACCCGGTTTACAGCAAGAAAAATAAATTACTATGAACACAAAAATCACAAGCAAAATCTTCGCAACACCTCTCACGTTGAATATCTTATATGAAAAAAAACAACCAGCTAAGGCAAGGTAAGGCGACTAGGAGCAAGTATTTAGGTATTAGGTAGAATTTAAAATTTTCCCACCATCCTCACTCACGGTATAGCAGAGTACTGCATTCCACAATGTTATTACGCTACCGATGAAAGAGAAAACCATTTCCCAATAGGGACCATTCATAAATTACGTAACGCTTTTAGGGGGGGGAGGGGGTACGACAAGTTGTGACAAGTTGTGACATAGGGGGGAGGGGGTGTTAACTAGATCGTTACGTAACATGTTTTCGTCGAAGAAAAAATTTTTTTTCTTGGAATTTGTTACGTAACAGGGGAGGGGGGGATGGAAAAATTTGTGACAATTTGTTACATAGGGGGAGGGGGGGGTCAATTTTGGGCAATTTTTGCGTTACGTAATTTATGAATGGTCCCATAGAACCTCCAACCATTTCTCTTCCAGCTGTTCCACATTCCACGTTAAAATCAACTCCATGGCACTTTTCATCGTTTCAGTATGTACACAAGCAATTCATTGTGAGCAAGGCAGCAAAAAAATAATCCTCCCTCCCCCCATCTACCCGGGCAAACTGTCAACACTGGTGCGACCGACTGATGCGCAGAGAAAAATTTGCTTTTCAATGGTTGCTATACGATACACTAGGTAGGTAGGTAGGTACCAGTCGCATCGGTTGCTGTGTAAACACTACTCCATGTATGTATATCGAAGAGATTGAATCTTCCCTCAGGCATCCTGTCCGTTGAGATAAGAACAACTAGAAATCGAAGTGAACGTTGGTGAGGGGGGTGGGGGGGGGGGCGTACTGTCATGATTTCAATCGATCCCACCATCATTTCCATAACCAACGTCAAGGATAAGTGGGGTAAAACCCTCCCACTATATAAAAAAGCCGCATTCGCAATAACCATTCGGCGGAAATTCGGACAGTTTCCGAAAATGCGTAGCGCACTAAAAAGCGATGCTACTGCCAATATCTATGTCAGCTGATTGCAGCGATTGAGGAAACGATCCGTTTTAACTGCCATTCCTTTCCGTATAGATAGCATGTGGAGCGTACAGAACAACCGGATTCGATTCGCCCTACGTTCAGCACAGCCTGCTTAGTTTTATATCAAGTTGTGATAGCGAGCGCGGCGGGAAAGTTATTTCATGACGCGACACTTGTTAACCTCGTTGTCAAATGGAAATTTGATTCGAGTGCTAGCAAAATTGAATGATTCGTACTTGCCGGGGAATGTATTTTACGGGGAAATGCCAGTCTGTTTGTTAGCACCCCTCCCCCCTCTTGCTCGGTGGAGTTATTTTTCATGACTGTCCACATCGTTTCCTTTATCTAGTGATTTTATTCAGGAACAAGCGTTAACGGTACAACTTGATATTTTGTTTCGAACGTCACTATATTCTGGACGGTCCGCTTCATTGCAAGTTTTTGATTTAGTTCTATTATTTGTTTTGTTAGTCGTGCGTCATTTTCGACACGAATAAACTGTTTCTCCTTAACGGGTTCGTAGTGCCTCAAACTGACTCCCCGATCTGATGTCCTCCAAGCCCGCTGCATTTCGGATAAAGTGATGATAAACTGTGAGTTACAAGTGTGTCATTATTTTATTGTTTACGTTAAGAATTTGTAATTCTTATAAATTCAGTACGAAAGTCTGCGCATAAGTTAATCGCAGTAAACCATTTTATTAAATATTACGCCGCCTCAAACCGCTCTCTCTTTTAGGTAAATTACCCAATCTAGTCGCCGATCAAACAAAACTTCCGAATACCACGTATTTGTATCATTTGTATGCGTGCTCCGCAATATGGGTGGATAACGAAAGAACAATAGCCTACAGGCAAGTGCATCAACACAAGCAGGCGGTGCCAATTCGCAAAATCTGATTCCACCGGATCTGCTGTAGCAGGTTGGGTGAGGAAAATATCAGATATTTTCAGCACGGTTGAATGTTGTTGAGATTGCACATGAATGGCAGCCGGGTCGTGATTTATCATCAATTAGCTGTACAGTGTTACCGATCGATATGGGAACTATGGTTTGCGAAAGCCGAGGTATTTAAAAACGATGTATTTTCGTACCGGTACAGGCCAGCATTTAGAAAAAAATGCTAATTTCCAAATCTATTCATGCTTGTGTATTAACAAAATAATCTTTCAACACCACAAGTACAATACATGTTGCATTGTTATCATTTGGAAAGCTGAGATATTTCTTTATCTCCTATCTTTAACAAGGAAATTCCAATCTCATTGACAGTATCAATGGCCAAATAAAAAAAATAAAGTTAAAAAAAATTTAAAAAGTTTTCAATATAAAATGAAGAGAATGATTAATATACATCAAATGAGTAAAATAAACCAAATTAGATTAGCTCATTAAATAAAAAAATAATCAATATTTAAAAAATAGATATAAAGTTAATAGAATAAATTAAATTGACCCCAATTGACTAACAAATTGAACTAAATAAATAAAAATGACTGAACATGCAATGATTAGAATGAAAGAAATGAATAAAAATAATCAAACGAATCAAATGAATCAAATGAATCAAATGAATCAAATGAATCAAATGAATCAAATGAATCAAATGAATCAAATGAATCAAATGAATCAAATAAATCAAATGAATCAAATGAATCCAATGAATTCAATGCATCCAATGAATTAAGGCGAATGGCCTATGAGGTAAAGCCTTTAAGGGGGGTAAGGGCTTCAGCGTAAATTTTTTTTTTGCGATTTTTAGTAGAACTTTGCGTGAAGCGAATTAATTACAACTTTTTTACATGATAGCATAGCATTTCAATAACTCTGTAACAAACAACTCGGTAACGAAGTTTTTTGTAGAACGTCTTTGGAAAAACATGATTTGCGGTGTTACCTGCCATTCCAAAACTACTTAACCGTTTCCTTCCGAACTTTGCATACACATTCTGTGTGAACAGTACCTAACCCCTACGTTGAGTTTTTGAGATAGATTATCAATTAAGGGGGTTTCTTACTCATTTTAGTGAAAAATTATCTCAAAAACTCAACGTAGGGTTTAGATATGTTTTACATAGAATGGGTTTGCAAACTTTGAAAGAAATCGTAGTAAGTAGCTTTTGAATGGCAGGTAACACCGCAAATCATGTTTTTTGCAGAGACGTTGTACAAAAAACTTCGTCACCGAGTCGTTTGTCGATATTTTTGCATAGAAAAATTACAGCGTTTTATTGAAATGATATACTATAATGCACCAAAGTTTTGATTTATTCGCTTCACGCAAAGCTCTAAAAAAATGAATCGAATGAATCACTTAATAGATAAGCCACCACATTTCCTTTCCAGAATTTTCTGCCTTCGTTTGTAACAGATTTTGCAACATGCAAGGCTGATACTACTGACACCGAAACTCCTTCCTGGGTGAGGCTCGACCACACGACGAATAACAAGATTAGAGAGTAACTCCGCCATCTCCGCGTCCAAGCGATGCAAAAAGTTTGAATCATTCGTATGATAAATATTGTTGACACACGCATCTTCATCTAGTCTAGTCTACACATACACAGCCAATACATGTAGAGAACCTGGAAAATTGAAGACGTTCACCTACAATTTTCCTTATCTATATTAATGTTTGTGGCACATATGGTATGTGACACAATCATTAAATCGGCCAGGCCAACTGTGCAGCGTACAAAATGAAGATGATCAAAAATTATACGGCAATCAAATTATTCATTTAATGAAGAATTTAATCAACGAATCATGTTGAACCTTGAATAAGGAAGAACCGTGGACAACCGTACCGACCATTTCACTTTGATAGGGGTTTGATAAATCGTTGCGAGTGGCTTGACTAAGAGGGTTAATGTCACTCTTTGGTCCTCCAGGGATGGGACAGAGGTATTAGCCTTGTCCATGCTAAACATGAAGACAAAAAATCACCTAACCAGCTCCAAGAATCGAAAAAATTAAAAATCTAACAAAAGTTCTTACATAAAACAAAATTGCAATGATTTTGCTGTTTAGTGGGTGTTTGCGGAATTCCCGAATATTGAAATAGTTGAGTACGTAAATACTTGCATATTTGAGCTGGACGAAAACTGAGAAGCTTATAAGTTGGGAGACGATTTATTGTCCTCGCCACACTCCATTTTATCACCTTGCTTTTGACAATGAACTAGGGACGATAGCGATAAACAAATCAAAACCGATTAGTTGCTGCAACCCGAGCCCATCTCGAACATGTCTTGCTATCACAATGACGAACAACAGTCAAAGTTTCGTGAAATTGATCAAATAAAAATATTGAGATCATGCGCAAAATTGCATATTTCATAAACTAAATCATAAAAGTGGAAACGTGTTTCATAATTTTGGAAACTATTTCAGGATCACGAATCATGCACCAGTTCACAAGTTGATCCATGATTAATATTTCGTGTGTCGAGAAATAGTTCATGAGATTAATTAAGTTTTTTGGTCCAATTCAAAACTACGAAAATGAAAACGATTCGTAAATGAGACAGGTAAATATTTCAAAGTATTGATTATTAAGTTGATAGCAATGCAGTCTCTTTCCAGTCATCTTCATAGCTTGCGAATGGTTTCGTTCGGAGTCTCGTTTCGAAGATATGGTTAAATGAGTCCTATCAGGCCCGCGTGCAAGAGGAGAGTTTTGGGGGTTCAAACCCCCATCATGAGGGTTTTGAATTAATTTTAAAAATTTATTAAGCTCCTTTTCAGGAAAAAAATTCAGCTCATAAAATGCCATTTGAGTTCCAGTCACTCTAGCAACAAGTCGATGGAGAAACCAAGAAAGAATCTTTTCGAGGGTGGCTGGAAAGGGATGTATGCTAAGTTAATCGACTTCTCTGGATCAGTTCATGTTTCGATATCAGCGATAATTATGAGTATACTAGTTACAAAGCAAAGGACGTTTAGCGGGCTATAGCAACGGAAGTTAAGGAGGAAAAACATGAAGTCGGAGAAAATCGGAATATCCTTGGTCTGCTGCAGAAAATTTACCGCCGATGATTTCTTCGTCGACGTGGCTGCCACTAAATGGCTCATGAAAATGGGCATCGGTATCGGGAGAAATACTGCCACCGTGGAACTCTCAGCACCAACTGGGAGATAATGGCCGGATATGTGCAACAGCATGTCAGGTATACCTCGAAGGCTAGACAGCAAGCAAAAAAGCAGCAATGGAAAAAACATGTACGACTACCACAAAATAAAAAGCGCAAGAGGACAATCTCTACTGAAGTACTACCTAACGGAAGGATGAGTATTGCGAGATGCAAGAGGTTTAGGTTTAGTCAGTAGGCTTAACTACAACAAACCAATTGAACTATACCACGAGCCAGCCGGCAGCGATGTCTGTTGAAGATTCCTTCTCGATAACATGACATTTACCCAATCTGTTGAGCTGAAAAGATAGGTACACAAGACCTTTCTCTTATTAGAAAAGTGAAAAACTCAAAACCCTGCCATTGAGAATTTTCTGCGCACGGGCCTGAGTTCTGTACAAACCAATACTAGGAAAATAAATGGTTCAAACTATGAGGATAAGTATTTTAATTCCTGGTAAATCAAGTGGCCTTTGAAAATGTCACTGGACATATAAACTGCTTTTGGTGTTTGAAATTACAAGTGTTATTTTTTACGAATAAATATGTTTCTAGTCACATTGATCATGGTCATGAAAAAGGTACGTTGGTGTTTTCAGTGTCATTTGTTGCTACACAGTAATATATATATGGCAAAAATATCGTCAGATCAACTATCAGTCCAATGCATAAAATCTGATAGTAATCCTCGCTAATTTATTTGTAAAATTCGGAAAACTCGAACAAAACGTATACTAAATTATCCATCGCATCTCTACTAATTTTGACTACCATTTGCGTCCCACCCCCTACCTCATCCACGTCGTTTGCCAGAAACTCGCAGCGACACTCCTGATCAATCACCACACGCGTTAATTTATTCGCTTTGTCCCGGAACCGTTTTTACACATGGGCGCGGGATTTTGGGCACCCCAAAATTAGGATGAATATGAAATCATTGTAATGGCTGTATACAAAAATAGTTGCACTTAAGGGAGTCCTTTTATATAATTGTGGCAAAAAGTACCTAACTTTTAATATTTTTTTTGAAGAAGTAAAATGACTTAAACATGTGCGCTATTCTGCAAAAGGTTTATTAAGGTTTCATCTAAAAAAAATCCGAGTGTAAGGTGTCAAAAATGGCGTCCAAAATGGCGGCTTTCTCGGAGCAAGATTTTTTGAATCTGCGGGCATTCTCGATTTTGAACCATTCAACCAATCAACTTCGGATTTTTCCCGCCTAAAAAAAGACAACATCCTCGGGCGCTGTGACCTACAAAATCGCAATATTTTGATCATTAACGATTTTTTACAGACCTGTTTCGTGCCCGCAGATGAGGTATCTCCTTCCCAAAGTGATCGAAATGGTGAGTTAAGCGAAAGCAATTATGTGAAAAAAGTTCCATCAGAAGCAGGATGCGAACCTGCAACCCTTGGGACTCCCGCCCAATGTACAAACTCTTATGCTCGCGCTGAATAGTTGTCATGTGATATTTGAGTTTGCAGTGGCCGGTTAAAGCCCTGGTCAGCATGCCGCAGTGGAGCTTCGAAAAATGTAAGATATTTTTCGAAATCACTGGGCACGGTTGTTCTAGAAACGCCTTTGTTTGGCGACACGTTTGTAGATTTCTCCAATAATTGCGGTGCTCGGACGAAGCCCAGGACCGCATTTTTTTCCCTTATCCAACTTGTCGAAATTGGCAGCGCGATGATGGCATCTGAGAAAGAACACACGATTATCCCATTGGTGACAATGATCGTACCCTGCCTCTAAAGCGAGATCGCACACAACCGCAGTTGTCACCCAACACATTTGATCTATGTAATTTCCGTGTTTATTATTGTCTGGTGCTAATTTTAGCTCATTAGCCATCGTACTTCGGCAGGTGACAGAGCTAATGAAGACTGTCGATTTCTGGTTCCTTGCCCAGTTAACAGAGGTGTGGGGGAGCGAACCCGCCTTTCGAATTAATCATTTAAAATTTCTTTTAACGGCTTTGTCAATTTTTTGAGAAATAACAGAACGAATTTTAATGTTTGTCCGACGTTTCGATGCTTTTTAGCATCATCTTCAGGAGAAACTAGTTTATAATGTCGTGATTAGTTTGGTTTTGGGTTGTTACATAGCTCTTGTACTTAAAATATAGTTCGTCCTTTGTCTGAATGCTTTGATAAGCTGGATGTCAGAGATATTGTTTGTTGTTCGTACATCTGTGCAGATGTGAATAGACACTAATATGAATCTTATGTAATATATGACATAAGTTGTAAATTTTTTTTTTAAATATTACTTAATAACGTTACGTTATATCGACTAATTATCGATGTCCAAAACCATTACTGCCATTGCACACACAGTATAGATACAACAGGGCGCAAAAATTAGATACAACAGGGTGCAAATAATTTAAATAATAGGTTCACCCAAAATTTGTATTAGGTGACTCGTAAGCAATATTTCAAAATTTATTTTTTGCAAATTACGGCATATATTACGTAAGATTTATATTGTTGTCTATCCAGATAAGCTGGATGTCTGAGATATTGTTTGTTGTCCGTACAGACAACAAACAATATCTCAGACATCCAGCTTATCAAAGCATTCAGACAAAGGACGAACTATATTGTAAGTACAAAAACTATGTATCAACCCAAAACCAAACTAATTACGACATTACAAACTAGTTTCCCCTGAAGATGATGCCAAAAAGCATTGAAACGTCAGACAAACATTAAAATTCGTTCCATTATTTCTTAAAAGACTGACAAAGCAGTTTAAAACAATGTTATATAAATCATAACAGTCCAAATCTTAATTTACAATTAATTAAATGATAAAAATTAAAATTCATTGTTTTGGTTTTTGACCCCCTCCTCCCCCTTTGTGGACCAGAAGGGACAATCTCTGTACTCCTACCCACGATGTCCACATGGCCTTTTCTTTTTTCTTCATTTTTTGTTCGGTAATTTAATAAAAGAGTTTTAAATTCCAGAAAATTATGAATTTGTTCAATGTATTGGACAACTTTGATGCTGAATGTTATCCCAAAAACAAATATTTCTTTTAAACTTTGTCCATAGCATTTAGGTTTTTTTTTACTTTTGTTAAAATATCTCATTTTCGAATAAATTTTTTTTAAAAAAAAGTTATTTAGCTTTTTGTATTTAAAAGACACGTTTTTGCATTTAATATAAGAACGCAAAATGAAAATAATATATCAATTCTTGTATTGGAATGTGCATCGAGTTATCAAATCCAAAACAAAAAAATAATGGGAATTAACGAAATTACAGAAGATTGGATCAAATGTTTCTGCGAGCAAAATGGGTTGATATCAGTTACGGAACTGCATGTGCGATTATGCCAATGAGGGTGCAAATTTGTTTTACATTCTAAAAAAGGAAAAAATAATCAATAGTCTACGTGGACAATTCTCATAACCCTACCCCGTGTCCATGGACAGGCGTGGATTTACTCGTACCCCCTCCCGTCCCTTAAACTGTCTACGTAGTATATGGACGCCTCCTGTCACAGGAGTCCTGTGTATATTTCTCATTGTAAGCATTCAGGATCACTCGACAAATCCATCTAAACCGAAACTGAAAAGTAAAAAGAAGTTGTATCATTTTGAAAATGATACTGCCTGGTGCAGTTACCCGTTTGGGAAATAATCAACATAAGCAGATAAAATCTGAGCTGTAAGTTAATGATTCAATGGAACAAAATAATTCGTTTAAACTGGTAGGTGTTGCAACTACAATTTTCCTATCATTTTCCAAGAACCATTCAAAAGACCTCTTGTCACGAGCACCTGCCACACTTTTAGCGTTGCTTGAACCCACTCTCTCTGGGCACAAAAGTACAATGGACCGTTGGAAGAGAAACTTTTCCACCCGCGAGCAATGTGCAGGAGTATTATTTCGATATAATTATGTTCTCGAAACATTTTCACGAACGATACATTTTTACCCTCGGGCTATTATCGTTCGCTTCTTAGTCTCTGATTCGACCAACAATCCGGCAGCAGTTTCGGCGAATCTCATAGCGAAATATTCCATCTCTCAAGCATGTTTCATCGAAACAACCATAAACTTTTGTGCTGAGTCTAGCGGATGCCTGCCATTTATGTATAGCTTGCAATGAAAACTTTTGTTATGAATAGTTCATATTGTTTATTTCCAAACCAACTGGCCGAACAACATCAAATGAACGATACTAAACGGACACTTTTCCCCATACAGTAGATGACAGTTGACCTTTTCATTTCTCATTTCAGCACTGTACTCATCCTCCAACTCTTCTTTCAATGGTACACTAAAACAATGAAAAGGAAGTTGCTAGATGAGGTACTTGTTTCATACTTTGGTTGCTTACCTAAAGACAGCTCGAGCAATGTCCATTATCATGGATTTCCCTGGTGGCAACATAAATCCACGTACCTCGCAGATCGATCTCAGAATGCAGGCTTTCATTGGAAAATCGAATCTGAAATGCATTGTTTTGTGCTGGTTTTAGTGTGTTTGCATGGCCTCCTACGATGTTTTCCGCAAGCTTCAAACCAAACTCACCTTTCGCCAATCTCCTTCTCCAACGTGTGGAACAGTTCCCGCCGTTCCCGATAGTGATAAAAATGTTCCCAATCGCGATGCTGGTTGATACCGAATCGATCTTCTTCCTCATCTAGCAGATAGTCGAATCCACCACCGAGTGACCGCTTTTTCCGTGGGAAATAACGCTCAACATATTCCGTCGGATTCGTGTGCCACATGTTGATTGCCTGAGTGTGATCATCCACATCATGGAAATTATTCCAGGATTGCTCATCGTAACCATTTGGTTTGACGTACGTACGGTTGTGCGATGGCTGAGATTCAATCGAGTGGATCTGATCTGATCTTTCCTTACCGTAACCAGGAGGAATCCACGTTTCCGGGTGGTCTTTCAGGTACTGTTGAAGCTCCGCCGATGTCAATTCATGACCATAATGATGATCTGGCTCATCGTGGTGGGTGGTGGGATCATCCACCGAGGTCTGACTAGAATCCATCTCCATCGGAATCGACACTGGTGCTGGTTGCGGGACAGGTGGATTCGGTTTCGGTTCATTTGGTAGCATTGCGATTTGTCCTAACCGCAGCGATGAAATTCTGTAGCGGTAGTCTGGCAGTGGGTAGTACATATCAAATTCCGAGATCAAATAGTTACCGCCGGGACCTTTGAAGATTAGTAACTTGGCGGCGGCTAGTGTAATCTACGAAACGGCACATCAGCAATCAAGTAACGGCTAATTTGCAGATCGTTTCACTTACCACAACCTGAGCATTAATTGGAAACAACAAAAGTCGCTTTCTCCTAGACAGTGTTCTGTTATTGGTACCATTGCCACTCACAACCGAAGCACTGAAGCATCCCTCAACCAATAACAGCAGAAGAATGTAGGAAACACTAACCATAACTGACACTGTGACACCCAGTCGCGCTTTAAGCCATGAACGAACTGAATGAGGAGACACATAGCAGAGTTGAAATATTTTGACTGATTTATCGATCACATTTTCAGTCCGTGATTTTTGCTTTATCATACCGATCGAAAACAACGTCGTTCCCAAAAAAAAGATATTCCGCATAATTTCTATTTTAAAGAAAGTCAACAATTAATTCACCTAGCAGGTGAGACGGAAACAACTTCAGAGGAAATAATTCGTAGCTATTCTGCGTTAAACCGCTTTTGTTCAACCGAAAGTGTGCTCAGCTCAGCGAAGCGAAAAGATCACGAGTTTCGGACCTATCCTTTTGGTATTATAATTA
Source organism: Topomyia yanbarensis (assembly GCF_030247195.1). Taxonomy (NCBI): domain Eukaryota; kingdom Metazoa; phylum Arthropoda; class Insecta; order Diptera; family Culicidae; genus Topomyia; species Topomyia yanbarensis. The sequence goes on along the minus strand of NC_080671.1, from coordinate 463,293,805 downwards.
TGGTTCTAAACTTATTTAGCGAGATACGAGCAAGCGTGAAATTTACATTGTTCAATCAATTAGTACCTGATTTTGTCACTACACCTTATGCACATATATACTCAATTCGTTAAGTTTCGTACCAGAGAATGAATGGAAAAGGAATGTCAAAAATCTTTATTAGATAGCAAATCAGATTCCTCTTTCACTTTTGTATCACATTTTTTATTTATACACTTGTGTTCATGGAATTGTAGTGTATGCAAGTTACAATTATCACCGCTACAATAAGAACAGGCAACAGTGGTTGTGCAGGTGAGTTTCTAATACACTAAGTTTTTTTACGCGGTTTTTTTCACGTGGTTTTTTACGAGGCTTTTTTACGCGAATTTTTGAATTCACGCGGTTTTTTTCGAGAGCTGTCCAACTGGAGCTGTAGAGCTAGGTTCTCGGAAGGGCTCCCCGTCAGAATCACGCACTACAATTGCAGACGAGACAGGTAATGGTGCCTACTAAAACACTGCTTTAGGCCAATTGTAGCGGGCCGTGATTCTGAATGTGATATTCATTGTACGAGTCAGATGTGTGTGGTCGCAGGGACTTTACGATCGCTTGTATCATCGCGAAGGACTCGAGCATTTGTACGTTAACGTGTTCGATCGCGTGTGCGTTTGTATGTCGCGTGTTCTAACGTGTAACTTTGCGTGTATAAATTCTATTTTATAACCGTGTGCCTTTCACATATTGGCATGTGTTCTTGGATGATCGCGCGCGGACCCGGAATCAGATAGTTTATTCTTAGTGTACGCCTCAGATGCTAGAAGAAAGTGAGATCTTCCATATCTATAGAATTTTCGGTCATGTCGCCATGGAACGTGTTGTCTTGTGGATATGAGCTTTATTTTTTATTGGTCCTACTGAATGTATAGACCTAAGTTATTAGGACAGATGTAATGGTTCCGGGCGTGATCGCGTGAAAACGGACGTTTGTAGGTTCGCGTTTGAATCTTCGTAAGTGCTAAAACGTTCACCTTATTACCAGGGTGTTATCAAGTTTGCGCGATCGTGGCCGTAGGTGTGCATTCTTAATCGCGAAGGGCTTAAGCGTTCGTATGTTAACGCGTTTGTGACTTCTCGTGTACAAAACTGGTACCATTCTTATATTCGCGTGCGTTCTGAGATGGTCACTCGGACCCTCATTCTGATAGATAGTTTTCGGTGTACAATTCACATTCTGACAGGGAGTAAGTTATCCCATATCACTAGAGTCCCCGGTCATGTCACCATGTCCATGTGTTGTCCAGTGGATATGAGAGCTTTCTTTTTTTAATTGGTCCAATTGAAGGCATGGACGTAGTCTGTTGATATCAAAGATAGAAACTTCCGGAAGTAACCGATTCATGATCGTGCGAACGGGAGTTTTGAGGTTCACGCTTGAGACCGCGTTTGAAAATTCAAAGGTTTAGGTTATCGCGAAGGAAACGAGCGTTTGTACCTATATGAGTATAGATAGCGTATAGTAAAGATATGCTAATAAAAATAATCATAACATGCCGAATATAGAAAAAAACGATGCAAAGAGCTTGATTAGAAGTGTTTAAATTGACCGGTACTATTTTGGTATACATCAGTAATGGAAAAGCAAACTAATACTAATAGTTGAACAAAAGAAACAGACCAATGAAACAGAATAGAGAAACACATGTAACATACAATCAAACTCATCCAAATGCAGTATACGTTGTATATTTACCATTAACGACAATTGCATTCTGTTAGACTCTCATCATGCTATGCTGCCCGGGAATGGATGATGCACGTGCATAAATTCATTGTACCCTAATTTATCCAATCCGACCATCCAGAATGAATAGAGTCAAATGCACAAATTTAACACCGGAAGTATTAGCCACTATTCTATCATATACGCCAATTGTGCATCCATTGCCTGACCCAACTGTCACAAATACTCAGACGAACACATCCACAGATAGCACACAACAATTGTACACTAGTACGAAAAACTACGACAATTACAAAACAACAACTAATAGGTTTCTACTTATGCATTATTAAATTAATTTAATTAGTCTATGCACGATGAGGAAGTCAACCGATAAATGAACACACACTGATTCCCACTGTGAGCCCCGTCCCCGAATACCGCCATCAAATTGTGGAATAATATTTGCAAACACGACACACACAGTAAAAGTCAATCCACGTCGACCCGCCAGTTGGCCACGTCACCGCGCACAGACTGGTGGTTGAGCGTTGGTATGCGCAGGTGCAGAGTATGAAAAAACATAGAACATAAAAAGGCGCATAAATCCTCTCGGTCTCCTCGATGCACCACTATTAAGGCGTAATGCAATAACCATCTTAAAACAATTGTCCATCAGAGATTCTATAGCTCTGATGCACGCAATATGCTTGATGATGTTTGCAAAACCGTCAAACCCCTCAACTTTGGGGAGAGATTTTCCAGTTAACGCGGTTTTCGCAAAAATATTGCTTTTAAATGCAAAAGACTTTTTCCTGAAAAAAAATTCAAAGTCCTTTTAAATGCAAACAACTTAGAAAAATTTCGGCAGTTTTTTTTGCGCGGATTTCGCAATTAACACGGTTTTGGCAAAATATATTCTAAGTCCTACTGAATGCAAAAGACTTAGAAGATTTTCGGAAAGATGGAAGAGACGGGTCTGGAAGACGCCTTATGGTCCGCACCTCAACAATATGGATATTTTCGGAATGGTCCTGAAGAGTAGGTGCCAGAAACAGATTTTTGGCGTCATTTTGAAATCGCTAAACTTCCGGTTTAGCGAAATTCGCCATAACCGAAAACTGCATATCAAGAAGACTGGCAACTCTACCCAGAATCTGGAGACAGTAACAGCAACGCCACTTGCGGGTAAAGGTGGTACTTCCCATAGTGATGCACATACACACATATACACTTTTACATTAAGCTTCCTACCATCCTCCAATAGAGGCGCTGTAAACTCTGTTACTTCTCGTTTGTATGGGGAAGGAAAAAGATATCAGTCTTCTTAATATGTAGTCTTCGCTATAACCCAGTCAATATGGGTATTTTCGGAAGGATCTTAACGAGTAGATTCCAAAAATTGATTTTTGACGCCATTTTTAAATCCAAGATAACGATTTCCGGTTTAGCGAAATACGCTATACCCAATCAAAATGGGTATTTTTTGGAAGTTGAAGTTGTAGTCAGGGATGCCAACGGTACCGGTAAACTACATTTTTTTGCGATATATTTACATTTGCACAAGCCGTACAGCCCGCTACAGTGGCGCATCACTACAGCTCTCGCCAGAACAGTAGCCAAACCGAGTACATTTTGCCGTACAGCAGTAGAATACATTTTTGTTTTGCTGCTGTACTCCGACTGCTCGGTGAGAGTGTGGCGTAGTAAAGTTTGTTCTCTCGTTTTGTACATTTTTCTCTGCATAGTCAAAGGGAGAGGTCTGCACACGAAAGCGTTGATGCCGGTCGTGGCGTAAACGAACCGCATTCATTGTCGTCGTTTGTAATTAAAAATACTGAATAGATTAAAAATATTAAAAAGTGTAAAATAAGGAAAGAGAAGCTGTACCGCTCGCGTCTGGTGGCTGTACTGGGGGCAGCATTTTTTTTGTCATGTTACTGCTTTGCTTACAGACTGCCGCACAGCGCTGGGCGTCCTGCACTAGCGAACGACAGCAGCGTCATATGAGAAATCAGAATGTAGGCAGAAAAATTACAGCCGCAGAAAAGGTAGGCATTTTGCATCCTTGGTTGTAGTACAAATAGTTTTAATTAAACAGTTGAATTTCCTTGAATTTTAGCAATGTTTTTAATTTGAATCAATTCAAACCCCCAACTCACACCACATACGTCTCTTTCTTCTCTCACTTCCATTCTCACCGCACTCTTCTGGCTGAACACATAAAAATATTTTGCATTTCGGATAATTCGCTAACTCGAAAATTGTTGACTCATAATTTTATCCTCAAAGCTAGGATCATTGTCTCTGGTCCAAACATACGTTGTTAACTGATTCATGATTTTTCACATCTTGTATTTGCGAATTAGATCACAAAATTAAAATAGTTTTGATATACATATAAGGTACAATTCACCATTCTTGTGCATGAAGTAGTCCGCAAATTCAAAAAAACACTTCCACTTGCAGGATATAGTTACTGAAATTTGCGATCTTGTACCTGATCTTAATCTTTGCATGTAAACAATTTCACGGAACTCGTGGATTTTTTACCCGGTTCACGATTAACTTTCTGTATAATCTTGATATATTTACGTTAACAATTTCAAGGAACTCAGGTTATTATTCATGGATTCGAGAACTATTTCTTGTGTGCTTTTGAATGTCAATCTACTCTCTGGTCTTGAAACTTCTACGTGAGCTATTGTGTACAACTGTTAGCAATCAGTTTCATAAGCGCGAGCATTAGGTACAAGAAAATTACTAGCACCTGTAACTTTTGCCCCTCTCCTGTATCAAGAATCTTATTTCTTAAGATAGCTGTAAATTAAAAAATTCTCTTTTATAAAAAGAATATTTCAACATTGTAACCTCCTAGTTTTAAGATATCTAAAATGTAAAAACAAAAGAATTTGGCACCGCCAAGCTAATGCATTTGTGCCTGTCAGATAAACGAAATGAATAAAAAAATACTAGCACCTGCGGTTTTTTTGTGGATTTTCCAATTAACACGGTTTTTTACGCGGCACGTATCCCTCGCGTAAAAAAACCCGGGTGTATATAGTTGAATCATATTTTGGTTGTTTTCATGTAATAATACAATATCGCCTTGATGTCATAGAGAAAGTTATAGGAAATGTTATGGGCTTCTAGAAAAACCTATTGTTGATAGAGAAACGCGAATGACTTATTAAAAGGTCACAATAAAACAAAATAATTGTTTTGTTAAAACAAAATTTAAAATATCTCGAGTGTAGTGCGCATTTTGATTTAAAATGACGTTTAGAATCATATTCAAAAATAAAATTATATTTTTGACTACATTTAGTGTGAATTATAAAAATATGTCAAAAGTTGTTGTTAAGAAAATTTTATTATTGAAAGCTTCTCCATCATCCAAATACACTGAAAAAGTTTCTTTTACGTTTTTAAAATGATAAACATTAGATTTTTGACATTTTATAATAGAGTAACGTGAATAACTTTTAAAAAGGGCATATTACACGAATTTATTGTTTTTGTTGAAGCAAAATTCCAAATATCTCGAAGGCTACCGCATTTTGAAAGATATTCTCTAAATTCGTTTTGATTTAGAATGATACTGGTGGTATACAACGGGAAAACGATCGGAAATGGTGAGTGAAGCTAAGCAATCATTTGAAAAAAAAAATTCCTCAAAGGCGAGATTCGAACTCGCAACCTTTGAGACTCCGGCCCAATGCACTAACCCTTATGCTATCCCTGGGTATGGTGACATCCCAGAAAGAACATATGATTATCCCACTGGCGACGGTGATCGTACCCTGCCTCCAAAGCGAGAATCACACACAACGGCAGCTGACCACCCTAACACATTTAATCTATTTAATTTCCCCGCTAGATACCAAGGCCCGGGTTTTTATTATCGTCTGATGTCTAATTTTTAGTTCATTACCCATCGTACTTCGGTGGGTTACAGAGCTAATGAAGACTGTCGATTTCTGGTCCCTTGCCCAGTGAACAGAGGTATGACGGGAGCGAACCCGCCCCGGGGGATCATATGTTCTTTCTGGGATGTCACCATACCCAGGGATAGCGTAAGGGTTGGTGCATTGGGCCGGAGTCTCAAAGGTTGCGAGTTCGAATCTCGCCTCTGGGGAGAATTTTTTTCACATGATTGCTTAGCTTCACTCACCATTTCCGATCGTTTTTCTCCGTTGGATACCACCAGTCCTATAGAAGGTATTGGCACTTAAGCCAAATGACCAAAAATTGAATTATTAGTTTAGAATGATACTTTCTGTAATAAAATTACAGTTTTGTATGTCAATTAGTATAAAATTATTGTTAGAAAAACATTTTCACTCCATTATGCAATCACATTCAAAATGTTTCTTTTCTTTTTAAGTTTTTGTTGGAAAAATAAAAAAAAATATAAAATGGGTTTTTTGCAATTTTAATTTTAAAACATTCGTTTTTGTGAAAAATAACTCAATTTTTTTCAGTGTATATTTTTTTCGTGAAGAAGTATTCATTCCCTGTAACTCGTTTTCAGGTAGGTTTGCTGTATAAAATAAATTCACCGAACAAAAAAATGAAAATTATGTGCGTAGAAACGTCTACCTCCTTTTAGAAAATTGCGCTTGAGTTAAAATTATCTTATTGGCTGCGGAAAACGTTTAATCTTCCATACCTGTGAAACCTGTAAAGTTTCATCGGAATATAAGATGGTCGGTCACGATTTTGAAGATTTTCATGTCCAAGGTTTACGACACTACCTGGAGATGTGGAATCCTAAGCATATTTTAAAATAATCGAAGCTCTGTTTTGACGGCCGAAAATGAACCTGATGCGACTCACGGTGAATAGAACAAATATTCATTCAAGTATCCATGTTATTCATTCAGTTGAATATCGTACATATATTCATTTCACTAATTATCTAGGAAAATGTTTTCAAATGCCGGTAAAGCATATCAAACAATAATCATCATCGCGCACATTATGCCAGGGCCTACTTTGATGCGTTTGATTCGTTGATATTCGGTCGCTTCGTGCAATCATCGGAGACGAATGAAAATCTGCATGGATGAATGGGCGATTTGTTTGTTTGACGTTTTGCAGCTGCGTCACTGAATATTGAAAATGAATGCGGCTGAATATGATCAATCTTCATTCAATGAATTTGAATATTTTTAACTCAAGAAAGATTGCGAAAGCAGAAAACAGTTGATCCGCACTATATGGTCGCGGCACACCGAATATAACAGCATCAGCCAATCACTAATACACTAGAGGACCTCCATCGACAAAACGATCTGGCAAACTCAATCCGAGATGCACTATCAAACGACCCGGTTCGGGAGGAAGTACTTGTCTCATTTCTAAAAGACGTGCTTCTATATAACCGCATTTGAATCACTCAAACGTGTACACCGCCTGCTTTGATTCGATTTTTTCCGAGAGTTGTCCTACTGGAGCTGTAGAGCTAGGGTCTCAGAAGGGCTTCCCGTCAGATTCATTCACTACAATTGCTGATATTTCTTCCACTATAACACTACTTATGGTCAATCGGGCCGTGTGGCCATATAACCGTGTGGCCATTCGCATATTCATCTGTGTACTTGAATGATCGCGCGGACCCAGGCACGTAGCCAGAGGGGGGGCTAGGGGGCTAAAGCCCCCCCCCGAAATTTTTCAAAAATAAATTTAAAAAACCGGTGACTTTTAACAAAACTTGTTGCTTATTTGGTTTGAACAAATTATTGAGAAAAAGTTAAAGAAGGCTATTTCTAACCACCGAAGGCAATGGTCACGAAATTCAGTGTGCTTTATGCTTTTGCTCGAGCCAGTGCGAAGCGAACAACAAAAAAGTAACTTTTATATTGTGTGCCTTGTCTGAAGAATACAAGAGACTGTTACTTTAATTGTAGCTGTAATAATCTGTCGAGATTAGTGATTAGCAGAAGCAAGAATTGGTGCTCCAGCCAAATGCGGTGATTATAAAATTATTGATCATTCGCATCCTGAAGGTGTAAATAGAGATTAGACTTTCGGAAACCGGCTCTATCCAGTTCTACCATGGCAGGCATTTAGCGCTCAACAAATTAGTGCAGACGAAACCATTCATTTCGCACAACTTAAAGCACAAGGTTGTGTGTGACAATGCTATAATTAAGATCCTTCTGTATATGGACTATGAGAAAATGAATGTTCCGCTACAAGATCGGATACCGCTTACTCGCAGATTAATGTCACATTTGGGAGAAATGGAATCTATTTGGAAGGGCAATTATTGAGGGCGAAAAGCAAGGAAGATATTCGCGAACATAAAGGCAGCAACTACGATGATGACACGGAAATGTACAATAGCGAGATAGAAATGAACTACTCCCCCCCAAGACAGGTTTCCACGTGCAATGGCTAAGCGCTTGCGCGAGATCTGTAGGACAACCACATAAACTCGTTATATTATTTTTATTGTTTACATAAGGAAATATATAAAAGACCCACGACCCAGTTTGTTATTTTTAAATGATAAGTTTTTGAATTGCACACAATTTTGAATTTCTGTATTAGGTCAGTGCACACTGTACACTCTGTTCTCTGTACACTACTCTGCGCTACACAAAAAGTATTTCAATTTATCTGAGAACGATTGAGCCGAGAATAGAATTTTCATTTCGCGTCATTTTAACGCAATACCATTTTTATTAACGCTTCATTTCATTGTTACGAGTAATTCGTTCCGTACTAATACACTGTTAATCCGTAAATCCGTGATATCTTCGACAAACGTGCAAAAAAAATTCTTTTAAAAGTGGACCGGGCAAAAAGTGGTAAAATAATAGGCAATCACGAAGAGGGACTAAAATGTTGGGACTGATTGAATCTATAAGTCAATAAGTTGGGATAACAGTTTCGATTTCATGTCTTAAGTATGTGACAGTCTTTCGTTCCGTTTTTGCTCGTCATGGAATAAAATGAGAGAGATAATCTTAAATAAGAGAGCAAAGAGAGGAAAAAATCAACCAATCTAAATCGACTCAAGATCACTCTTCTATCTTTACTATACACTCAACACGAGTTCTTTCCGAATTGCGCTCTGATCTTCTCATTTCGTCTTCGTTGCGTTAGGTGCAACAACTTTAATTGAAACTTTTCCCCAAATAGTGATAAAACAAACATGTAATCAGACAAACATTACAACTTTCTTCAAGAAATCATACATCTCTTCCAATCTTGATGATGATTGAAAAAAATCAAGAGCTAATTATTTTTATTCACAAACAAACCTATTACTAAACAGATTAGTGTTCATATTTGTTTAATGAATTGGCAAAGAGTTTTGCAAAAGTTTTACAGGAGACGGATAATTTGCTGTAATTTAAAACAGACAACTCTAAAAGAAAGCCTCGGCAAATTAGGTGCAAGTGCGATGTGTTCTCTTCCATGTGTCGGAAGCAAGTGATGCTGAAATTATTATCTATGTTTATAGTCTCTAGTTATTTTGGTGGTGTCATCAATGTTATATTTACCAAATTTTATGTAAATTAGAAGCATTGAGTAATCAGTGCTAAGTAATTTTCTTTCGATTTGTGAATAGATTCTGAGCAGTTTCGCTCAGTAGATTAAATTCTGGGTAGTTTCCATTAGTAGATTAAATCATTGAAATATATATTTGACATTGTCCAAAACCCCACGAATTCCGAAATAAAACCTTCAAATAAATAAATAAAACCAAAATGTTCAAATATAATATTTACTTAATCTAGGTAATCTTCTCAAGTTACAACGGTTTTGCAAGATTGTCAAAAGTCAATAGAGCTAAGGCATTCTTGCTTTGTAGTGAAATCAGTAGTTTTTGAACTCACTTTACATTTTGACTTTTACTATAGTTTTAGGGATCTAGGAAAATCAGTCTACGATATTTTTAATTCATAAGTACAATGATATAAAAAGTACCTAAAAAGAATCAACTTAAATAGATAAAAAGATAGTTATTCTGAGTTGCCTGATAATGTTGTCGAAGATAGTCTTTAACCCATTACCTATGAGAGTCAAATGAAAAAAACATGTGTTTTTTCAGGATTGTTTTGATTACGACATGATCAGTATCATTTAAATTGAAAATTTCATAAAGTCGAGTTAACGCAAACTTCGGATGAAGTCAAAGAGCTAGTAATAGTAGAAAGAAACCTGATCATGAAAATAGGAGTTGAACCTATTTTCTGAATCTACAAATCGCCTGCCTTATCAGAAGATTTGAAGCAAATTTCGACATTCACTTTGTTCGGACATTCTTTGCAACGGTAAACTTTGATTTCACACTGATATATTCCTATTCATGGGGACAACCTTGACGTTGGTTTCGTTCTTCTGATTAGCAAATGCGTGTAAAGTTTCATGAGACGGGTTTTTGGATATTTTTCTACTCATTCCAATTTAGCGTCTTCTACAAATTGTAAAGGTGTTTCGAATGTGTAGCATTTTCAAGCAGCGTAGCATTTTCAAGCAGCCCTTAATACTTTGAGCTCTTGACTATTCATTTTTGTAACTAGAGAAATTTCTAACTTGTAAATCAAAAATAATCAAATTTAATTCGTCGATGCACTATAGCCTTTCTTGTAACAGGCAACATATTATTAGAGTTTTTAGTGTCTATTGTCTTATTTTTGGAATTGTTTTCACTAAGAACTTTTCATAATTACGTTCAGTTTCCAGTGATTGTTTCAAGTCATCAGAATTAATACATTTATGCAATAATTTTTAAGCCCCTCCCGAAACAAAATCCTGGCTACGGGCCTGCGCGGACCGTGAATCTGATGCTTAATGTTCAATCTTCAGAAAATAGAGAGAGTTCCCTCATATCAGTTCCCGATCATGTCGTCATGTTGTGTAGTTTAGTGCATGTGAGCGTCATTTTTTATTGGTCCAACTGGAGGCATGAGGCTAAGCTGCTGGACCAAGACTTCCGAAGGTGATCGATTTATAAATTTTTATAGGTGCCAATACTTAATTACCGGTGTGTTTTAATGTTATCGAGATCGCGGGCGTAAGTATGTGTGGATGATCGCAATTGCGTTTGAGACTAGGTTTGTGTTATCGCGTAGGCCACGAGCGCTTGCACGTTCTGAATAAGAGAATTAATTTGAGTGTATGAGAATTTAATTTAAGATATTGCAATAAAAGGAAAAATAACATTCCCAATAAAGAAAAAAATGATGTAAAGAGATTAACTAAAAGCGTATAAATTGGCCGATCTTAAGGGTTTACACCACCGTAAAATTTAAAAAAAAAATCGATGTTCTATTTATTAGTCTAAAATGTGCTTTAGGATATGAGAAATGGTATCCCAAAACTTTAACCGCGTTTTTCTCGAAATCACTTTTTTGAGCTGGCGGGAACTCGAACAAATGATTTTTGATCGCTTTGAAATTTTCAAAACATATTCAAAATTTATTTCTCCAGCGACGTACGTAGGATTTTATTTTTTATTGCTTAACTTTTCTTTAATTAACAATTTTGTGTCAACTTTTATGTCATTTTCGACATTTTTTCACTCAAAAGTAAAATCAAAATATCGAGATATGGACAAAATATGGCTGAAACGTAGTTTAGATGAGTAGAATTGCTTGCTCTCTTTGCAGGTGTGGTTCATTTTTTCATTTGCAATATTAACCCTTCGGCATTCGCACCAATTTTTTTTTAACACGTCGCGCGTTGTACTTTATACAGCACAGATAGTTATATCGCTTGTCTTTAGAATACCTCATGATCCTGAACATTTGGAGCACTGCTCTCTTCTGAAAACATGAGTATCGTTTTGGATGAGAAAATGGATATGTTGGAATTATGCCACTTGACCGGACTAATGACCGTTACATTTTTTCGACCAGTTGCATCTGAAATTCTGCCACTAGACGGTGCTAGTAAGCAGGTAATTTTGCGATCTACGTTATCTATTCTTGAGATCGTGATTTCTTAGTAGGCATAGTTGTTCAAAAGATCAAACCCAACCAGGTGAGAAAGTAATCTTGGAGTCTCACTGATCATGCGATTTTTCAACCAACAGTATCTCCTATTTTTATATGGTCGGAAAGTAGCTCATGAGGTCAAAAGCTATGAGGTGGTACGTCGAAAGGTTTGGGATTCTGTCACATGGCGACATCAGTGACTACACCGTGTGTTAAATCTATTCTACATAAAGTTTCTGATTTTAGCAGGTCGGCGTTTTCAATAAAGTTGGTAAGGATATCAAATGCTACGAAAGTGTATATCGAATAGCTTATGGATATACCAGCGCTAGCGAATGTTTATTAATTTTGAATTACAAGATTGCGACTATTATGGCAGTACAGTGCCTTTGCTGGTTCCAGCACGAGTATCCGATGTTACACGAAGGTTGCAAGGGGTATTACAGATTTCAAATCTAAATTGATGTTTATGTTACAATATCATGAAATTACATAATTATATGAACATTCTATTACTGCACAGTGGTCCGAATTCACAATTTAGGAAGACAAAAATGTTTGTGGCTAAACCTTTCATTTTAGAGACACGATGTCTTTAGGACAAATGATCAGTATCGAATAGGCTATCTCCAGATGTAGATGGTATTAGGGTGACTCTTATCGTTAGGGTGCTTCAAAAGTTATTTGCTAAATGTGAGGAGATAGAATATTTCAGTCTTCAGCAACATTGTAGAGGAACTTATACCAAGCAACTTTGCCGAATACGTCACGCGTTGTGTCTCCAAAGGTTTTTATTTTATAGCTATTTTAATTGAACAACTTAGGGTGTTCCTATCAAAAACAGTTTTTGCTCTTACTTTCTTATTTTTTATTTCTCATAAACGGTATCTTTAGACAACTCATAAAGCTCATCGAGACAAATTTTTTGATAATAGAAGAATTCAGATATCACATTGAGAACCGAAGTTATGAGTAATATTGAATAAAAAATAAGCCATTTTACAATATTTATATCCAAAATTGGGGCAAACAAAAATAATTTCTTCTTCTTGCACTTCAAAGAGAATACTTTCAGGCATGTTAAGAAAAAAAAAATTGCGAAGGTGATATTTCTGAAAAAAAATTAAATGGAGTTTGAAAATTGTGATTTTACTACTGAAAAATGCATCACATAGAGTCAAAATTTCTCAAATGGGCCACCCAAATTAAGTGGTATCGCAATTTCGATGGAAGATCCAATTTTTTGGAAGAATGTGGCATTTTTTTAAATTTTTATCGTAGAGGTTTTAGCCTTAAGATCATTCGCCTATTCGGGTTATAAAAATCGCTTATGAAAAATTTCTAACCCTATGTGCGGTGTCGGGACTCGAACCCAGGTGCGCTGCGTACAAGGCAATCGATTTACCAACTACGCTATGCCCGTCCCTACATTTAAATTAGAATAATGTAGTTACAAATGGCGGACCATCTTTTTTTCTCGACGACATGTTGTTAGGCTCTAGAAGTAGTATATGTGATGTATTTTTCGAATAGTTATTTAATTTTTTTATGAACAATTGTTTAATAAATCTACAAAATAGAAATTTTTCGGATTTGAAAAAATCACGAATAATCTATGACAATTTTATTGCTGATTAGTTTGTTAGAATTTAATTAGGCCGCCTGTAGTAAAGTTTTAAAAATAAACGGGCTAAAAATTTCAAATGTCAATATTATCATAGCCTAACAGTTAGTCGAAAAAAATTCTTCACCCGCTTTAGCGGTCATTTTAAATATATTTGGGACTGTGGTCGCATTTACGATTATGGCGCCACTGATATAGCCTCGCTGTTGTGCTATCCTTTTGCAAATGAATGGTTGGGACCGTGTATAAAAGGTGGAGCTAGTTTTTTAGAAAATTCACGGATCAATCTCTTTGAAGGAATTTCCTCAAAGTGTTATGTCTGTTTAACATGTGAAAAAAAAATTATTTTTTTTGTGTGTCCATCTGAATTTGGTGTTGAAATGCCACATACTACCAAAAAATTGGATCTTCCATCGAAATTGCAATATCACCTAATTTAGGAGGCCCATTTAAGAAATTTTGACTCTATATGAGGCATTTTCCAGTAGTAAAATCACAAGTTTCAAACTCATTTTAATTTTTTTTTCAGAAATATCACCTTCACAATTTTTTTCTAAACATGCCTGAAAGTGTTCCCTTTGAAATGCAAGAAGAAGAAATTATTTTTGTTTGCCCCAATTTTGGATATAAATATTGTAAAATGGCCAATTTTTTTATTTATATAAAGGTCTTCGACTATTAATCGCACAGACTGGCTTATCAAGTAATCCCTATACTAAAAGTACATCTTGCAACATTAAAATCGAAAAAACATGAAGCTTGATTAAACACACGACAACAAACATTTAACGGGTTGTTTCGTCCGAATTGAGTACGGCACAACGGTAAACGGAAAAAGTCCACTTGGCGTGTTTATCTTCTAGGTGCATTGAAATTAAGTTGACCCAAGAGTTGGCTGCTTTCAATGTTCCCGTCCAGTATGTCGAAAAAAAGCATTCGTCGATGTTTGATTCTCCTGTCAGCAAGCGTAGGCAGGTGGATTAATGTTGCACATACGGCGGTAAACGAACTGGGTCGGTCCAAGGTAAAAAGCGAAGAGCATACCTGATGAAACATTTCTGCACCCTCTCAATGCTGTTAATGTGGACACCGTGATAAGGAGCCCAAACAGGAACGGCATACTCCAAGATCCTGCGTACAAGCGAACAATAAAGCGTTTTCAAACTGTACACATTCTGGAACGACTGAGTGTTTCGCCTTAAAAATCCTAACATGCAGAAAGCATTGGCGGTAGTAGGATCCGAGTGAATGTAATCACGCTGCATTTTTCTATATTCACCTCCATTCCGTTGATAGTGCACCAACTTAACAAAGCGTCAATGTTTAGCTGAAGTAATTTACAAACGTCCAAAGATTTTATAAGTCGGTAAAATTTCAAATCATCGGCAAACATAGATTTCGGATATTTCAAAACCGTGCCAAGATCATTTATAAACAACATGAAGAGCAATGGTCCAAGATGACTGCCTTGTGGCACACCAGAACAGATATCAAAAGGCGTAGAAAGTCTAATCGAACAAAAGCGTTTCGTCCTACGAGATAAGAAGCAATCCAATCTGTTAACCAGTCCGGAAATCCAATGCGTTTAAGCTTCTCGACAGCAAGGCGATGCGGTACACGGTCGAAGGCCTTTGACAAGTCAACATAAATGGAATCAACTTGTTGTCGCTTGTCAAGTTTGTCGATGATGGTGGATACATACGCCATAAGGTTTGTGGTTGTAGATCGTTTACTGGCGAAGCCATGTTGTTCCTCAACGATGATATGAAGCACGGACTGATAAACAATGTCGTATATCAATCATTCAAATACCTTCGGGAGGCAGCTGAGAATCGATATCGCCCGATAGTTCTCCACATCATGAACGCTACCACTCTTGTGCACAGGTGTGATAGCAGCAGATTTCCAGTAACTAGGAAAAACAGCGTCAGTCAACGATCGATGGAAAATAACGGACACTGGCAATGCGAGAGAGTCCGCACAGTTTTGGATGAACGATGGTGGTAAATGATCGGGTCCCGCTCCCTTGGACGCATCTAAAGACTGTAACTTGACGAGAACATCCTCACGAGAGAAAATAATACGAGATAAATTCAGGTTGTGCAGCGGCAAAGTGCTCAGGTACGATTCCAACAAAGGTGGTGAGTTATTACTTAACACGCTTTGCAAGAAGGTCGAGCATATGTTTGCGGCATCCAATGACGTAGCAGCCGAACTTCCTTTATAGCGAACATTAAGGGGTATTCCTTTCGAGCTCCTACGACGGTTGACGAACGACCAGAAGGATTTAGGATCACGTTGAATATTGATTTCGATGCGTTGAATGTAGTTGCGACAGCATTGTGCATGCAAATTGTTGTATTGACTCTCCAAATCACGGAGTTCGGCTTTGTGCAATGTGCTTCTGGACTTCAGGTATCTTTTCCTCGCTTTCTTACCCGGTTTTTTAAATTCTTCAATTCCGCATCAAATCATGGCTGATTCTCCCTTCGCCTAATACGCGTTCTAATTGGAACAATTCGTCGCATTATTTCGTAAAGTGTGTCATAAAACACAGTGACAGCATCATCAACCGAACCAGCAGTAAGAATTTCGTCCCATTGAATATTCGCTACCTCAGAATTCAACGCTCACACCGATTGAAGTCAAAACCGCAATCGACTACAGTATCGACACATTCCGTATCCAAATCTAATATCATTATGAACGGTCTGTGATGCGAATCAACTCTCATCAACGGCAAAGGGGGCTCAGTTAGCTCAAACATGCTCGGCTCATTAACAAAAGCAAGATCAAGTAATCTATTGTTGTCATTTTCGAGATAATTGATTTGTTTCAATCCGGAAAAAACAACAAATTCAACAAGAGGCACTTCTCGTTCAAAGGTTGCATTGCTAGGTAGAAACGCACCTATATCATTGTCATATAACCAGTTCAGACGAGGAACCTTATAATCTCCAACCACGACAATAGTATCACACTCAGCCGCTCGATCGCTTATTTGCTGTATGCATGAAGCGTGCTTTTCGTATAAGTTGGTGTCAGAGTTGGGAGGAATATAAACGGTACATATATAGAGACAGCCGGTATTTAGTTTGACTTGGACAACTATTTGTTCCAAGCTATCATCATCGATGAGGGAAATTGTGCTGCTGTTTAAATGATTTTTTACACCTACCATAACACCGCCGCCGCGCTGGTGTGTGCTGGTACGAGGGTTACGATCGCATCGATTAAGCGTATAGTTAGAAGTTAGTTCAGCATTCAAAAATTTATCATTCAACCAAGTCTCGGTAAACGCAATAATATCGTACTCACAGATGGAAAGTGCCCCATATAAGGATCTAGTCTTTGTTCGGAGACCTCTCACATTCTGATAGAACAAAGTAAACGGATGGCGTATGGGTGTATTGATAGACAGCTGATCCGGAGTCAGAATGCGGGCAGAACGAGAGAGTTGGCCAGGAGTAATTTGACTATTATTGGCCGATTTTTGGTTGGATACGAAACGGGGTACGGTGGTTTGAGGGACGAAAGTCAAACTGCCTGAAATCAATTCCTCTTTGCCATGTTGACGCTGAAAGGGCAGCATCTTTCAGGTGCGGTCCGATTCCGACTTTGAATGATATGAAAGTCAATTCTTCAAGCTTTTTACCTTTTGGAACTAACTTCGTCACATCCACAGTCTCATCGGAGTTCAGATTCTGCTTCACTAACTCGGCAATTTGGATATCCGTAGCTTCTGGAGAGAACCCGGACAGATATAGCCAAAACATTTCTGCTCCATTTTTCTTGGTGACGAGAGGAATATTAACGGATGGCTCGAATTCTTTAGTGCCAACTGACGCACGCGGGATGGCACTAACATTTTCATCCATTTCGAGTCTTCGTTTTTTTCGCAATCCACTAGTGCCAGGCAGAGGAAAGGAACGCAGTGGTGTTGTCTCCGAAGAGCGAGATCGCTGTAGAATGGCATCGATTTTAGTTGTATGTTGGTCAACTGTTTTCTTCAGTTCTTAAAGTGTGTTGTGATGCTCCTCATTCATCAACTGCAGAACGCTGCTTGTTGACGACACTGCGTTTCTAAAGCAGGCATGAGACATCATCTTAGTACACGCATAACACATCCGAAACAACTGAAAACTGCTTTTCATTAAATTTTTCATTCAATATTGCAACTATCGAAGACATTGTTGAACTTCAAGATCTTGAGGTACAACAAACTGAAAAAATACATGTTCACTGGCACTATCTAGAAACAGAATTTTAAGCCATTTGGTTTTCCAAAGAGAGTCTTGCTTAGAACATGTTATCTGAGGAATACAACGTGGTTTAGTTCTCCTCAGATAACATGTTCAGGGCGCAAATGCTCGGTGGTTGACACAGAGTCATTGATGAATTACAACAGTCTCTTCGTGAAATAATTGTCTAGAACATTGATTGTAAAATTATAATAAATCTATTATTACATCCATTTCACTAACCGTGCCATTTTTCCTCATCTAACAAATTTCCCAAATAACAGTAAGTAAACAATACTTATAGGACACTTTTCCCCGTATAACTTATGACAATCCCGATTATTTTCCCTCATAGCGGCACTGTACTCATCCTGTAGCTCTTCCTTCAAGGGCACTCTGGAAAAATGACCACATCAATATCTCACATGTTTCAAATCGCTCACTAAGCTCACCTGAAAACGATTCGAACAATGTCCATGATCATCGATCTTCCAGGCGGTAACAAGAACGCGCGTACTTCACAAATCGACCTCAGAATGCATGATTTCATCGGAAAATCGATTCTGGTTTTTTGAATAGTAAGAATATTAACCATCGGAATCTTTTAAATATAATGATAAATACCTTTCCCCAATCTCCGTCTCTAAAGAGTGGTACAGTTCCCGCCGTTCCCGATAGTGATAGAAATGTTCCCAATCACGATGGTGACTAATGTTGAACGGATCATCCGTTTCTAGCTTGCCATAATCAACTCGTTCATCAATCCATCTTTGTCTATCAGTCTCATAGTCGAATCGATTGTAATTCTCCTGCACCGAAGACCAATCGGACCGGTCTTGACCGTAACCCGGAGGAATCCACGTCTCGGGATGATCTTTAAGATACTGTTGAACCTCCATCGAGGACAGTTCCGATCCATCCGGGTGCATATCCATCGGAAACGCCACCGGTGACGGTGGTGCTGGTGGGGAAGAAAATGGCGGTGCATTCGGTAGCATAGCGATTTCACTTAATCTCAACGAAGAAATTCGATACCGGTAGTCGGGAAGAGGATGATACATGTCCAATTCAGTAATCACGTTGTATCCTCCTGGGCCTTTGAAGAGGAGACCCTTTCCCCCGGAAATGGTGAACTACGAATAATCAATGATTGATTAACTTTTCAGGGAACGGTTATCTTACCTACCAATAGTTGGGCATTTATGGGAAACAATAAAAATCGCTTGTGTCTGGATAGTGAATTGTTGTTCGAGCTAGTAGGCCAGGAATAAGCACTACATGTGACGAATGATGTGACCGTGGTTAAAAGGAGAAACCAATGTGGCACCATGCTGATTTTGTTATCTGGAACCTCGTTGGGCCTAAAAGTTACTGAACCGCCCAATTTAAGGTTCACTGATGTTAAAGCCATTCGTGATAATTAAAGTTAAGGTACGAGGTGTAAAGCGCACCTTTTGAACCTTATAGCTTAAAAATTATTTTCAAAAATTCGGTCAATGATGGACAGCGAAATTTCAAACTTAAACATTCGTTTTGAATAATAACAAGATACTGTTTAACATTTGTATAATTATTCATAAAAGAATAATGCGTAATGCTATGCTTAACACGGCATTACTCTGAAGTTAGCAACCCAATTCTCAAAAAAATCAAATCATATCAAATTCCGTCATCTGGTACCATTCAACGTTGCACGTGATAATTTTGTTTCGTTTAGTGCCTGATATATCGCATCTTGTGATAATAGAAAAGATACACACATTCGTTCTACGCCAATGATAGTTCGGAGAAAGTGCGTGTAACCGTGTGTCAATAATTGAACGCTTAACTGGCTGGATGATAGACGTTAATGTTTGCGTGGTTGTTTGATTCTTCATTCGTTTTCTCTTTACGGCTATGTTTAAATAAATAGTTCAAGACGATATCAAAAAAAATCAGAAATCAAATTGATTCACTTCAAATGACATGTGCTTTCGAATAATCGTAGTAGTTTTTCAATGTTTTGCGGATATTAAGAGGAACGAAGAATATAATATATAATTAATGAATGATGTTGTTGTAGTTTATTAACGACACGGGTTTCATTTGTGTCGGAAAATGAACTAGTCCAAACAATGGTGAATTTACATAGTGGCAATTTTCAATTGACAGTAATCTATTTCTTCTTGCACAGATTTGTGTCACTCAGGACTTTTAGCCTTTTCTCCACGTTTTCCCTATCATTGCATAGAACAACGGGTTAGCCGAACTTTCGCGATCAGTCTACTTCACCATGTCGAATTTAATTTCGGATAACTTTTCTGAAGTAAATTAAGGCAACCGATTGACCCGAATTAGGTTTCGAATTGTTGATTTGTTTCGGACAACAAAGTCTGTGCTCAAAACGGATTTATTCAATGGACTATGGACTCTGGTTTCATCTGTGAGTCAGCCTGTTTCTTCGTTCACGTGGATACCAGCGTGGTCTGGAGTCAATCTACTGAATGCACGGGTGCTAACCATAGGCGTGCGCAACCTTTTCCATTAGGGGGGCTAACAGCTTAAAAACCTTCAGTTATGTTAAGCCTTCACTATTAGTTGAATTTCTGGTAGATATTCGATTGTAAAACAATTATTTTATTTTGTTATTGAATTTTACGTTGTTTCATTTATTTCCTAAATATAGAAGAAAATCACATAAAACATTTTCAACTTCCTTGAAAAAAATCCCTCATGGTCTTTAGCGTAAAATAATCCTCACGTTTTTTACATTATGATTTTTTTGAGGTTTATAAAATTAAACATTTTTCAATCGCAGATAACATGTGAACTATTGATGCAAGGAATTTTTATACAAATAATTAAAGCTGTGTTTTGCTATGATCAGT
The DNA here is from genome assembly GCF_030247195.1 of Topomyia yanbarensis. Taxonomy (NCBI): domain Eukaryota; kingdom Metazoa; phylum Arthropoda; class Insecta; order Diptera; family Culicidae; genus Topomyia; species Topomyia yanbarensis. Next base: position 463,273,415 of record NC_080671.1, on the reverse strand, counting down.
CTAGAATTTTTTTTAAAACTATCGTTTGACTTATGTATCCTGCAATACACAATGCCAATTTAAAATCGCTACGCTTTTAATTGGAAGTATGATTTAGCATAATACGTTATCAGAAAAAAAAAAATGATGCTTATTTATTGTGGCTTAAAGATGTGAACTTTGCGGTTTTTATTCCTCTCGAATGAAAATTTGAACTTTGGGCATGATATCTGCCTTTAATTTCTGCACAAGCTGCTGATCAACATCGTCGGCTGCTTTTCCAGTATCTAGTCATTGAAATAACATCCTTAGCCATGTTTCCATTCTATATATTTATAGAGAGCATATACTTCGATTGTGTGGAATTCCGGGAGGTTAGGGGGCTCAACCCATTCCACAGTGACACGACTTAGAACAAAAGGTGGACTAAAGTCCAAACTTTGCCGTATCGGTTCAAATTGGACGGTTTTATGTAATTTTGGTACGCTGAATTCGTTTTTGATATTAAAACATTTAAAAAAAGAACATCTATTAGTCATTAGGGTGTCTCAATTTTTTTTTTCGAAATCGTTCTTAAAATTTGTGTATATTAATTTTCGTGTGCTAAATCGCTTATGATATTAACACTTGTAAAAAAAGTCATTATGCATTAGGGTGGCTCAAAAATAATTATTTTGTTGTGAAAGTTCAAAAAAACGTTTAAAGAAATTTTTGTGCGCTAAATTCTTTTTTGGTTATAAAAATAGAAATTAACTTTACTACTTATTAGAGTGGCTCAAAAGCAAGCATTTTGTCTTTTATAATGATTTTTTCAATAGTAATTTTGGAATTTATTTTCCATATTGAAACGAATTGATTGACATCTCATTATGGTGCTTCAGAAATGATTATTTTGTTTCTACGGATCAAATAAGATGTGTTTGACTAATATTGAAACGTTTCATTCATTAGTGGGTTACTTGATATGGAAACTAAATTTTCTTTCATTTTCAAAACAAACATTTTGAGCGTCTTAACGGAATGTTTAATTACATTCACTAATCAACAAGATGGGTAACGATTTTTTTTCGCAGGTATGTTTTAAGTTATTTAGGTTGCCTATTTCTTATCTTAAATAAAAATAAATCCAAAACCTTTCTCGCGCATATGGTACATCTAAAAATGGTCTAATTTTATTTGGATAATGTTGTATAACCTTAAGCTATACCAGTGCTTTACATAGCACTGATCAAAATAGTCTCACCAAATGACTAGAACTGTGTTCACTCAATTTGACAGTTATTGCGTAAGTTGGTAAGAAATAGTTCCAAAAACATTTTATGACATATTTCAGATGATTGAAAATATTCAATGATTTTTAAAAATTCTCAAAACTTTTGTACATTATAGTGTATTATTTCAAAAGGACGCTGTAATTTTTCTTTCGACAAACGACTCTGTGGAAAAGCTTTTTGTAGAACGTCTCTGGAAAAAACATGATTTGCGGTGTTACCTGCCCTTCAAAAACTACTTAACCGATTTCTTTCAAAGTTTGCATACATATTTTATGGTAACAATACCTATTTCAAATTTAATTTTTCTTGAAGATCCAAAACTCAACAATGTGAAAAATTTTACAACTGAACAAAAAACAAAAAATAAATAAAATCAATAACAAGTACTAAGAACTAGTGGAAAAATCCATAAAAAAATCATATTGATATATAAAAAACAACAATAACTTCTGAGCATCTCCAAGAATCAAGAAGAAAATAGAAAATCCTCTTTCTGTAGGAAAAAATTTAATATCACTTTTCGGGGAATGTGAGCGGTCCAAAATAGATTTGGAAAACAATAGTTTGGAAAGGAATTAACTTTTTTTCATAAACCAGTGCTATTTATAACGACCGAACAATCCGGTTATTTGATGCAAACCATGGTCGAATGCATAAGAGATTTTCTGGAAGTGACTTTCCAACCACGCTCCACAAACACCAAGAAGCATGTGATTATGGTTTCGTTTCTTCGTACACTGTATCGTATCGTATTTTCGAGTGCATCTCCTTTAATTTATCTTTTAATCTGATCACCAGCCCGCAAGTAGTATTATTATAAGGCAATGGTCCGTAGTTTGTCTTCTGTTAACCCGCTGTGGTAATAACTGATAAAATATTCTGTCAATGGGCGTTATTTGCTAAACAGAACACGGAAGAGTAGCTTATAAGCGGTATTGAGGCGCTTTATGTCTCGATAATTATCACAGTCGAGTCTGTAAATTCCAAAACATTCCGAATGCAGTTTTTTTCCATCCATCATCACGATCGCGCGGAGGATCACTTCGTGTCGTTTTTCAACTCCTGAATATTTTTTTACACTACCTCTAACATACTAGTCCATAATTCTCAAACCTTATGCACCCCTGTCATGATTGTCTTTTTCAGCGGCTCTCAGTTCACTACACTGTTCCAACATATAACCAGTTTGAGCAATAAGCTCCTAGTATGATTTTTCTCATCTGTTGCTCGTTGGCATTCCACATCGAACCAGTTTCCTCGTGTGTCATCCAATAGTCATGTGACTGCTGAACTGGTCGCCCTATGAACGTGCTGCTACGTTGTGATCAGCTGATCTCTTATTGGTTATTCCTCAAAACTTTTTGTCCTAAAGCCGGAGTTGTATATCTCAGGCTTACATGAAATAAGAAATTTAAACGTGCGTTTTTTGGTATTGGACTATGTTTATTAATATATTTTTTCAGTTTCCTAAAGGAATCTTTTCATATGTTTCATAAGCATTTTTTCTATAAATAATTTTTTCTATAAACTTCAATATATGGACTTCATGCTAGGGCAAATAGCGCAATAATTATGATAGCAGATACTATCATGATGCATCGCTTTTTCAGTAGGTCACACTCAAAAAAATATAACAAATTAGCATAAAAACTATAAAATGATTAAAACCGTTTTTGAACATGCATCCCATGAACCATATTTCATATTTCTCATTCGTACAATGAAGAGTTCTCGCACAGTTTCTGTTTTCCGTTTTAATGATATTAAATTAGCAAGACATTACTTAGTAGGGCAAGCTATGAAAATTTAGAGTCATAGTACTCAAGTGAGAGCAAGGATTTAAAATATACACATCGGAAAAATAGAAGTGATAGGGTCATTAGGAAATCTTTCGGACTAATTATTTATCTTCTGTTGGTGGGAGTCGAACTTAGGCAGAGTTACTACGAATTAGTCAAATCTATCAACATGTCTCACGGCAACAGCAGAGTTGTCCCTCTTTACCATGAGAACCGACAGATTTCCTATCTGTATATTCCAAATCCTTTCATAACTAGAATTTGTATAACTTTTGCTACTTGCTGTCGTTTAAATGAAAAAATAGAAGTAGAATACGTTGTTATCCAAACAAATAACATCTATATAATTCCAAAAGTTCATCTGAAACTATATTACTGTTAAGTTTTAGAAGAAAGTTGAATGTTTCTCTTGTTATCGCTTTCCTTGTAATACCTCCTGGAATTGCCATATTTGCCTTTGTAATAATAAGTTTATTATTTTTAGTTAATGCTAAAAAATGAAATTGATCACGAGCACTCTTATATTTTTAAGTCGATAGCCGAATTTTTGCTGCAGTTACCGCTTCTTCTCAGTAACCTTATCTTGTTATCAATAGATATTCCTGATTTCAACGAACTTGCGCCAACTATTGATTTTAACGAGGCGTTCAAAGGTTACACGGCTTGCTTAAACAAAATAAGTTTTGCAGTAAGCTTAACATGTTTCTCGTAAGTCTTCAACAATATAACCATACCTCAAAAAGTTCTTAAAATTTCCAGAACATTACCTAGAGCCCCCCCCCCCTAGCCCCTGCCCCCCTCGCACGCCAATGGTGCTGAGATGTGTCAGCTTCTATTCCAGTTAAACAGCTGGCTGAATCCGAAGATTCGTATGCGCTCTCTGTCGGCGTACAATGTATCGTTTAAGGTTAAGCAAACGATCGAGGGCGACAAAGATCGTTTCCAGCAGTGTTTGTCTCGATATTGCTACTGTATCTATTCTGATCGGCGGTGGTCAGTTATTTTCCTTCGAATCTCTTATCATCTATTTTCGTAGGATGATTCATCAACAGTGCTATCTTTGAAAATGAACCACCTTTTTTATGCGATTAATTTTTCCGATCTTATATTAATGCAAATGAGTAGTAGTTTTCATTTTACTATTGAAGTTGATTGAAGGCATTGTAAGAGAACACGTATCAGCCGGGTGATGCCAATCGAGTTGACATTTCTTTTGAGTGAGCAAGCTGGTTTCTTTGTTTGCTTAATGTTGATTTGACCAACTAGGTAACTTATCCACAGGGCATCAATGTGCTTGGGAAATACGCATAGTCTTGTCTGAGTGGAATGATGACTGTTGTATCGTGTAAGAGGGTTGAGAATTGACAGATTTTTTTTCTGGACAAATTTATCCTTTAGAGTTTGCAATAAAGTAGAACAGGATTTTGAAAGGTCCCGTGCTTCATCTCGAAAGATATTCAGAAAAACATTGCAGCAACTACGCTTACGTAAACCTGGGACACAAAATTAGCCAGCATTTTCGATGAAATATCAGTTTCCTCTACTACTGATGTGTTCAATCCCTTGCTTTAAATGCCATTCGAATGAATTTTCCCAATCGATTATAAATGTTAGGTTAGATAAGTGTTTTAGCAATATTCCCACGGCGGGTTATTTGGAGTTCAAATTGCTGTGTTTAGAGCATAAGTAAAGCACACTCGGTGGTCGGCTATCTAGAGTTTAAACGTAAGAAAAACCTAACTAAATATCTTCCTACTCTGAATATTCGCATACTCGGAGACTAACCAACCCAACACATAAAAACATTCATTTCGTGGTCGCGTAGCCTTCTTGCGGCGAATTCTAGACCAATACCTGTCCTCCAACTCAACTCCGTGATATTTATGGAGGTGCCGCTGAGTCGGGGGCCTTCCTTTAAGTAGATATCATATCCAGATGGGCGTAGCGTAGTTGGCAAATCGACTGCCTTGTACGCAGCGCACCTGGGTTCGAGTCTCGACCCCGCACATAGAGTTAGAAAAATTTCCTAAAAGATTTTTCTAACCCGAAGAGGCGAATGACCTTAATCAAAAAAAAGATATCACAAACATTTCCTAACCTGCACACCTAGAAAAAACAGTGTAAATTCACGTCTCCTGACCCTGACATATACAAGCATCAAAAATGACTTAGTTTTACTTTTGATTTTAATTTTACATGACGTTTCATTTCGTAAATCATGTAATTTTACTCCACATACAGCGTTTGTTCTGAATGGTAGGAAGCGTAATTTTATGTTATTGCGCATGTAAAGTATATGTTTCATGTAAAATTAAATGGAACACTGTAATGTTCCGTCATTTCGTAAATTACTGTTTGTTGAATTGTGTCATGTTTGACAACGATAAAATTCAGATTTTTTTGGTGTGTATCCTAAATACCGGTGAAGATGGTCGTGACCGGCAATGACGATTCTCGTGCTATTGGTTTATAGGACTCGAATGATATAATACTCATTCCTGAGTATTGTTCTTACAAACAAGATGAGGTAGACTACCTATAGGCAGCATTTTACCTGGAGTAAAATTGGATGGGAAAAAAAATTGTATTTATGCAAAAAAAAACATTCGTTTTCAAACGCCCAACATCATGAATAATTCATTTTGTATTCATGAATCTGTTCACGTTACTGCAAAAGGAGTTCATGGCAACAAATGTGTGGCTCTAACTTTTGGTTGGGATGATGGCTATTATTGCATTCTCTGTATTACGAGCTAATGATTAGAATAACCCCTAATTTGAGTTTGTCCGTTTTACACTTTCAGTAGACATATTTTTAGTATATAAATGCAAAGAACAAACGATTTAGTTGATGCAAAAGTACACGGTTCATTGAACCAACCAAATACATACGCGCTTGTAACCTAGTATGCCCCAAAGGCAGAAACATCATGTTAGGCAACCCAAGAAAAAAGCGTTCGACCAACAGCTATGAACGTACGGCACAAAATCTGACCCAGTGTTTTGGTTTTGATGCCAGGGCTTTGGGCATGGCACAAAAAATGTCGTTTGAATTCCAAATGTATGATCTGTGGTGATAATTCGCACACAAAGAAACCACAGAAAGTTTCAAATGCGCAAATTTTTGCGAAAGCCATAAATTGAATTTCTGGTCAAGTTCTACTCGAGAAAAAAATATAAATTCTCGTTCAAAGCAACAAATAAATAAACAAAGAAAAAAATTACCTACTTTATTAGATGCACTTCAAAAAAACAAGTTTAAAGATGTTAATACGTTTCAAAATAGAAATACAATTTTTCTGCATATAAAAGGATCTTCTATCTCTGTCATACCATCCTACAATGGTGCATCATCTTATGCCTCAGTGGCAGAAAACACGGCTAAAAGAACGATGACGACCACACATCCAATTTTGTTTTCACACAACGCTTCCTATGCTCCAACCGATCTAGGTAGCATAACGGATGGAAAAAAATCTTGCAACATTCAATGTTTCAATTGATGACTGCAATGCTAAATTTTACCTACATGTTTGAACACTTTCAAACTGGGTGGGAATTTGCTAAAATACATTACAATACAATCTATGAATAATATTCCGAGTTTTGTGCCATATTACATGTGAAATTATTAAAACCAAACGCTAAGTTTCTTCAACTATGAACAAGATAATGAAAGAGTGATTTTCTAAACTCCTGAGCCTATTCACGATCAAGTAACACACGTTTAACGTTTCACGTCTCGGCATGTTTCGATATTAACAGTTGTGAGTAGATCAGTTACACAGAAAAGGTCGGTCAGTGAGATAGCAACAGCAGCTAAGGAGGAATGGTAACGATTGAACATCATGAACTCGGAGAAAATTGTGATATCATTATGTAAAGAAATTCGATCGTAGGTGATCTCTGCGTCAGAGTGTCTGAGAACTAAATAGCTTACGAAAGCAGGCATCGGTATCCGGAGAAATTCCGTCGTCGGGAAACTCTCAGCACCAGCTAGTAGATAAATAGGAACTATGATAACAAACTCTGCGAAGATGGTTCTAAAGAGATGTATGTAGCTATGTTCGGCATCTCTGGATTGGATCGCTGGACAGCAAGCATGAAACAGAATAAATGGAAAAATACACAAACGATTAACACAAAATTAAAAGAACCAGAGAACAGTCCCTTCTGAAGTAATCCTTTATGGTGGCCCCGAAAGGATAAGGATTGGGAGGAACAAGATGTTTAGGTTTAGTCGGTATGCTTGCTACAAACCACCACATGACATGATCCAGCAGGCGGGCGGTGGTGTCTGACCAAGATTCGTTCTTGATAACAGACATTGTCTCAATTTGTTGAATCGAGTTGACACAAGACTCAGCCCCCCGGGCCTCGTAAAAATCGTCAACGTTTGAAGGTTTCTAACCCTCCTTATATAAGAAACGAAAAAATCAAAACCTCTCGCTTGATAATTTTCTACGCACGGGCCTGCCATTGTTTGTTCGTCCTTAATAGTTTCTGCAGTTTTCCGCGGTTGCTGCGTGAGCAGTGATGCCTGCTCTGCTAGTTATGTATGAAGGAATTGTTTTTGTCCGTAACAGTCTCGGGAATACAGTTAAGAACGCCCGGGAAGAAGTTCTTCAAAATATCATTTGTAACGTAGTCCACCTTTCCGTATCTTTGCGTGAATCTTTCAACCATGCCGGTACGCAGTGACAAATCATGTAAACGAACTTCTATAGTATAATCCTCTTTGTATACTGGGATGCTGTATGTAACGTTGCCGAATTCGGTAGTGTGCTTTATCATGGTGTCTTTGGCGAAAAATTTTATTCAAATAAAATTCGGCATCCGCAACACTTTCATTTGCAACCGATCGCAAAATAATCGGTCGGGGGGTCTAGAACTACTATTTATTTCAAAGATTTTCGTTTGAAAACATAGTTTTTACAATAATACTAGTTCACATTTTGCCACTAGGTGGTATTATAGACATTAAAATAATACTAAAATTGAGCATCTGATGAAAAATTGTATTGTCTACAACTTTGTAGAGAAACATAAATTGATATAAAATCATCCGAGAAAGTTATTAACATTTTATCATTTTTTAGGTTTGCGCAAGGCCTACTGGTTAAAAATTCATTTGGCAAGGACTCACAAAAAATTGTTGGATTTAGTTGAACAGTGTATTCAGATGAATTTAAGTGTTTAAAAAGTCTCATTTTAAACGGAAAAAATATATTTTCAGATTCCATCGGTTCTTGGGCGCCAATGATATTTTATGAATATGGAAGTAAAGAGAAATGTTGACCACATTTATTCGATACTCTTACCTTTTAAAGATGTTAATTAAAATAGTAAACTGATTTAATTTTTCGATCATGTATTTGTGTCTTCTTTATAATATATATTTCCATTCTAGGGGATGGCTACAGGCACGTAGCTAGAGGGAGGGCTAGGGGGCTAACCCCCCCCCCCCCCCCCCCCGAAATGTTTTAATAATAAATTCAAAAAAGAAACATGATTATCAGCGACTTTTAATAATTTTGTAGCTGGATTGGTGTGAATAAATTATTGAGAAAATGTTAAAGAAGATCAAAAACAATGTTCACGAAACTCAGTGTAGCTTATGCTTCTGTTCGAACCAGTGCGAAGCGAACGACAAATACATTTATTATAGAGTGCCTTGTCTGAAGAGCAAATGAAACTGCTACTATACTTCTTGCCCTAGTGATCTGTCGAGATGAGCGAGTCACAGAAGCAAGAAGTGGTTCTCCGGTCAAACACTGTGATTATTGATGTCTCGCATAAGACCGAGTATTCGCGATGAGGAACATTTTGTGAAGGTAAAAATGAAGGTTAGACTTACGATAGTCACCACTATCGAGTTCTACCATGTCAGGTATTCTGCGCTCATAGCGTTCAACAAGTTGGTCCAGACGAAACCATTCATTTTGAATAATTTAAAACACATGACGTAGTGAGTGACAATGCTATAATTAAGAGCTCATATATATATGGACGGTGAGAGAATCAAAATTGGGTTGCAAGATCGAATACCGCTTACTTGCAGTTAGATGTCAAATTTGGGAGAAATGCAGTACAAAACATATTGTGATAGTACAATTACACACAGTATTTTAGCACATATCAAAGACAAACTTGTATGTTCCAGTTCTGTTAAAAAAGCGGTACATTATGGTTTATCCTGGTCAGAAACCGCTGAACACAAACAATTACCAAATGTTGATAACGGGAAAAGCTGCGTCAAGTATCTCAAAATCTACAGCCAGCACGATCAGTGAGGAAATTCACACTCGTAAAGGCAACAAACAGGGAAGAAATCTGACGTTCGTGAACATAAAGGCAGCAGCCACGACGATGACACGGAAGTGTTCAATAGCGAGATAGTTATAAACGACCCCCTATACGCAGTTGGCGAGTAAAAAATATTTCCCCGCCTTATTAACAGATATCCACGTGCAATGGCTAAGAGCTTACGCGAGATCTGCTGGACAACCATTAAAACTCGTTTTGTTATTTTTATTGTTGGAAATAAATATAAATACATAAAGAACCACTGCTCTATGTATATTTATTGAGAACGATAAAGCCGAGACGACAGTTTTGTTTTCGTGACATTTTAACGCAATATCATTTTCATTGGCACTTAATTTCACTTTCATGCGAAGAATTCGTTCCTTATTAAAACACTGTTGCGACTAAAATGTTGTGACTGGTTGAATCTATAAGTTCCATAATTTTGATTTCATGTCTTCAATATATGGCAGCCTCATGATCTGTTTATTGTTCGTTTTGGAATTAAATGAGAGATGATCAGAAATCACTGAGGAGGAAAAAAATCAGCTATTCTAAGCTGTGCACTCAGAATGAGTGCTTTCGGAATTCGGCTCGAATAAAACGCCATTTTCGAAAGTACCTTACGTCTTCGTTACCCGCACAACGTTCAAAGTTATGTGCAACAACTTTAATTGAAATTGTTTCCCAAGTTTCGGTAAAACAAACCTGTAATCAAAAAGCATTACAGATTTCTTTAAGAAGTCATGCATCTCTTCCAAGCTTGATGATGATTGTAAAATACTATCAATTACTGACGAACTAGGAAGGCCTTACACAGTGCCGCTGAGAAAACTTTTGCAAAAGGTTCACAGGAATCGGATATATTGCAGCAATTTAAAAACAGAGAAATCTAAAATAAAGTTTTCTTTAGCACAGGAGAAGCTAGTTCGTCTCTTTGATTTTTGTCGGAAGCAAGTTTGATGCTAAAATTAATGGCCTCACCCTTATTTATAGTTTCTAGTTATTTTGGTGGTCTCATCAATGTTGCATTTAACAAAATTTACATAACTTAGAAGATAACAGTAATCAGTACAAAGGGTCTTTCTTTCGACTAGTGAACAGTCCGTTAGTAGATAAAATTCCGGTTAGTTTAGTAGATTAATTCATTGTAACATATCTTTTGTATTTTCAAAAAATCCATGAATTCCGAAATAAAACCTATAAGCACACGGCTTAAATATAATATTTGCTTAATCTAGGTAATCTTGTCGCGTTCCAACGGTTTTGCAAGATTGTAAGTAAAAAGAGATAAATTTTTTTATTTATGCTTCGTAGAGAAATCAGTAGTTTTTTGGATACACTTTACATGTTAACAAGTAAAATTACTGGTGCGCTTGTTGCCGTAGTTTCAAGGATCTAGTAGAAGAATTGTCTAGAAAAATCAGCCGGATATAAAAAGTATCAATTTCACAAAAAATAGGTTCTGTTACAAAATCTGAATACTTAAAAAGATAAATAATTAGTTATTCTCACTTGTCTGATAATATCGCCGAAAATATTATAAATTCGAGTTAAATAGGAATTGAACCGTTTCTCCGCATCTACAAATCGCCTGCAGATCAGAAGATTTGTAACGAATTTCAGCATTCTCTTGTATTTGTGTTTGTATTTGTATTTGTAATTGAAGACCAACTGACACTGCGTCTTAATGCACTAAACTAAAATGAAAGTCGAAGAACTCGCTATAATCGTTAAAGTGACGGGTCATCGAGAATGAATAACACGGGTTGATGCGTAGAGGTTAATTTGAAATAAAATCGGGAACATCATAATCAGCCAGAAGAAGCTTAGACACGAAGGTACGCGTGTCTACGATCTTCTAAAGTGTGCAGTCCTAATAATCGACAACGGTCATCGTATGGTGGCAGGTTCAGCGTATCGTTCCAAGGCAATTAACCCATTCCCATTCATCATAATATAAAAAAGTAGGCACACAAATCGCATTTTATTTCCAAAAGACACACATTTTACAAAGTCTTAGAAAAAGGTATCAAAAACAAGTTACATCATTTTCTTTAAAAAGAAATAATAATAATATAATCTACCCTTACGTATAATAGTTTCAACTGCTCATAATGCATAAATAGATTGAATAATAGCACATTCAGGATACTTAATCCAAGCAAGGGCATTTTTGTCGCAGTTTTTAATTCCACTTTCACTTTGGCCTACGACAGATACGCGTACATATTTCGTAACACTACTTGTGTGTACCATCAGTGTCATATTTTGAACTGATGCACACAATTAGTTTTGCCCAAAATTCGCGTAGCTGTCGTAGATAAAAATGATAGTGGAATTAAAAAGCATGACAAACAAAGCCGTTACATCAGGATTAAGTGAACATATTCTGCTAAACCGCCCGTGGAAAAACAAAACATCCAAAAGCGTTTGTGCGCTTCATAAATAGCAATTTTGATTCCGGCAAAAACTTCTTATCTAGCTTGCAACAAAATTTGCATGGAATTTTTGTTGCAAACTAATTATGAAGGGGGTGCTGCAATGAAAATTGCTATTTGGGCAAAGCGTAATCTCAGTCTCGTGAGCGAAGAATAAAATAGTACCTCACTTATTCGTCATTCGCACATCTAGTGAGACAGCTGATAGCGCTCAGTAGGCGCTGGTCTAAATACCAAACATTAGCAATAGACTGAGACTCACGTGGAGACGTGAGATAGGAAACTTTGTTTATTGTCTTATCTCATCATTCGATAGTCGTTCCATAGTATGACATTTACTTCTTTCGAATAAAATCGAAGCAAATCTTGGATTGGTTAGTGTTGACATGCCCAATTAAGACACTTCTGCGTGGGGCGATTTTCTACCAGTTTACCACTTCAGCATACATAAAAAGTTAAAATTCCTAGGCAAGACATTTGGTACTTCATTGTTGGGTTGTAGTTAGTTTTTTAATCGTTTCCCTCTCTCGATTTATGTAACGGCTGATCTCCATAGGAAGCAAGTATAGACTACATCGGTGATTCTTTGGAATTGGTCTTAAAATCCTACATCTTGCGAAAAAGTTCCTAACAATTCCATAAACGATTTCACGTCCATCATAACGGGAGCTCTGTACAATATTTATTATTTTTTCTGAGTGCACCTATCCTCAAATGATGAAAAGATGTGGACATAGTGATATATAGCGTAATGTTTTCGTATCTTCTCGCGTCGCTATAAATAGTCTTCCAAAACTTGTATTTCTCCTATCAGTATATAGAATAGATGTACTATATAGAATAACTTATAGACATTTTGGCTGATATAAATCTAACTTAATCTTACTTAACCACCGTGTCACAAAAATTTATCGCCAGTTTTCTTCTAAAGTTGAACACCATAAAAGTCCCTTCCTTTCCTTCTTTTAATCGTAATAAGAAATCCGTCGCCTACTATGCTTATGATACGAACGTGATAAAAACGCTCGGTAGTATTATCTGCAAACCGCCCAACCCTGCTGGGTGAAATACTCATTATTCCTTTCGCACCCTGCCCACTGATCTGTCCATCCCGGGAAAGGTGCACGGCATGAGTGGTGGCGGTATGAGAGCTGGCTAGTTTTCTACATCGATGAATATTCAATTCCTCTCGTCGTTCCCCGTTGGCTATGGCTAACAGCTAACAAACTCGCCATCCCATTGCCCGCCTCGTTAGATGCTGCGATGCGCTTGTTTGCTATGTACTTGAAGTGCAAATTGATCTCGTTATTTCCAGACTGCAAATACTCAGTCGTTGCTCTGCCGTGGAACAGCATAGGAACCGAACTTCTAATTGCAGAATAGTGCTGCACCGACCATTGCGCTTAATGGTAATGCCCAGGGTTAAAGGTTAAAAGTCGTTTGGCAAAGTTTGGAAAATGGTACATGTTGGATGCAGTACAGTGCAGTTTATTAACATTTTTTTTTAAATATTTTAGAATGTTTGGGTTCAATTGCTTGTGTTTTGGATTATCTCCTGTTCAGCGTTTGACTCGACCATGGAGCGGACTGACCTCACTACGGAAGAAAGTGAACCATCGAATAGGATACTGTCCCGAAGAAAGCGGTATGTCGTTTTCCCTGAAGGTTCCAGCTTCTCGGTTGCAGTTTGTATGACGATCGGAATGATCGGTAATCCCAACTATCAGATGTTCAGTTGGGCATTGAACTGGGGCATGGCGTACAATTTGCCGAATCAAACCGTCACCTTCGACCAGGAGATAAAGGAACCGAAACCGATTGCACAGAGGCGGTACCGGCGTGATCTCTACCATCGGCTGGAAGTGGCAATGAATGAGTAGGTTTTTTTGTTAGTTTTTTTTCACAACAGCTTCGTCATCGAATGGTTTTTCAGTATGGGCTACGACGGACGAGGCTGTGTTCTGCGAGCGCTGTGCGAAAGTTCGCAGTATTTTGGCCGAAAAGGAAACAACATGATTGCGGAAATGCTACGCACCTTGTTTAGCTTTCCAAAATCCAAAGTGCTTTCGTTCGAGCATCATGATACGAGAATCTATGACGAAGCACATCGAAAGGGCAAGAATAAGGTTATGTGCCAGTCGCTTTTTCCCGAGTGTGGATTTTCGCTGCTAGAACTGGCGCTGGGCAAGTATGCTGATCCTTACAGTTTTATGTGATGGAAATCGTTGGATGGAATAATGACTGTTACTCGCATTTAGACTGATTATGTTCTTTGAATAAAGAATTTTGTACGGTTCTGTGGAATTTTTGTAAATAATATATGAGCATAAAATAGCCTACAATGTTTTAGAATGATCGTGGCATTTAAAAAATAAAAATTAGACGAGCAATATTCTTCAGGGATACTTTTGTTTACCATATTTCACCACAACAAAAGACCAGCGCGGATGTATTCCCAATTAGTTGCTGGAGGAAGTTTCAGAGGAAATTTTATCATAAATCACACCCAATTGCGATAGGTATTAACATTATTCGACTTCATGATTGTAGTTTTAGAAATCATTTGGCTTGAACTTGATTAAAAGATTTTAGGTTTCAAATTAAAGGACGCAAGACCGAGCATCCACAATAGTAAGAGTAGTAGGCCATGCCTTCATGAAATGAAACTTCATGAATCGCACAGGGAGCTGAAGCAACAGAAAGAAAATTAATGAAGTCTTGTGTAGAATTTGAAGAATTATTGCTAAACATTGGTGGTTCTACGTCTTAAATTATTATTACTATAGGTTTTATTCACCCAGTCCTTCAAGTTTTACTAAATACGTATTAGAATCCGAAAAAAATCTTCTGGAACAACAAAAGGTCCGAATTGGGCGAACGTACAGCATTCAATTTTAACACTTCCGCCGTTCATTCACTCACTGACTGAACATTAACGCAGAATCGAATTCGTTTAGTTCAGTGGGGAACGTGCCATTTAAGCCAATATATTCTGATTCCTGATTTCGGGTGAGAGCAAGGATGTGAAGCATACAGATAGGAGAACTAGAAGCGGCAGGGTCATTAGAACAGGTTTAATATCTTACGGGCTTGACTTTTGTCTTCTGCTGATGGGGGTCGCGAGCTTAGGCAGCATAACTACGAATAACTCAAGTCCACCAGCATGCTTCCTGGTAAAGACAGACTTGACGCTCTTTACCGTGAGAACCGACAAAAGAAAGGCCACGTAAGATCACGAAAATTTGACTACATATAATCGAAACAAAAAGGGAAAAAAAGTATTCATTTGTTATATGTGGAGTTCACAGTTGTGAACAAAATGCAGGCAGAAGTTGGTATCTTTGCATTTTCCAGCATTCGTGCACTGCGTAATCTTTTTGCACACAAATCCCATTCAGAGTCAGAACTGAAAGAAAATCAGTTTACAGTTGAATTCGAAGCGAAATAATTAAAAGACTGTGGTGCACCGAACGAATGAGTGAAGATGCAAACAACCGACATATGACCTTTGACGACGTAAGGCATGAATTCTTTCGAGGTTACCCAGGTATGTCAATACCTCGTCAGCCAACGCATATTTCACAATTCCCATACCGATTAGATAAAAGCAGTTTATAGTTTCATCCAAGATATCAGATGAAATAAATTAACCAGCAGTTTCACAAACATGATAGTAATAGCATAATAGTACTTGATTCAACTAATTGTTGTAACCAACAAAAATTTTACTGTTTGGCCTACAAATTTTATGAAAAACGCTCAGAATCAACACGTGCCAAGAATCATGTCCTTCTACAAAACATCTCCAGCAGGTTTTTTAAGAGTTATTCTTCGACTATTGAGCTTGAGCTTGTACAGCTATCCCAAACTGCTATTCCGTTATTGATCTAGAATAGCTGAAGATGGACAGAGAATACCAAAACAACTTTTAATGTACATCTTCTGATAATCCAAAAGTAGTTATTGATCAATACAGGGGTCGAGCAGGCCCGACTGCAGATCACGGAAGGAAATGAAAGGAATATTAGTCCGATGCTTGCTTTTGCTAGAAGTTGCATATTCTACTACGCACTGCTCATGTATCACATAGTACCGTTTTTACGCATGGGGACATGGGGATTATGGGGGCTCTGCACTGAAATGTAGGTAAAAGGTACATTCGACTATCTGTAACTCTTCAGTGCGTTGTTAAAAATGGCAGAAATTTGAATTGAAGGTCGTTTATAATGCAACGGTTATATTAGCAATGTTTTATCAATATCCCAATGCCTCTTGCCGATAAATCAGTAACAGAGTAGTTCGGAGCCGCACATTGGTTCGTATCCTATGTAGTCGAAACGTTCTAAGAATATCAGACAACCAAACGGAATTATATTAGCGGCAAGATACGCATCACGCAGGATGGCATTGAACCAATTAAAGCGTCGCTCAAACAATTCGATTCAAGCTTCAATTTATGTTGAACCAAAACAATCTCAGGCTGAATAAAGTAAGTAAAGGCGAACCAGCTACATTTTTACATGCAATTAAATGAGAATTTATTCGAATTGGGATGCTCCTTCTTGTAAGAGGTAAAGTTACAAGGCTTTTTCACCTGTGTAAATGTTCTGCGGATGTGACAAAATGATTCAGGGGTGACATTGCGCATCTCGAAACGAAAGGTTTATTGTATGCAAGCTTGTACGAAAAAGTCGATTTGAAATGGTTCCATAATGTCGCCCCAGGTCTTCATTACAGCTACAAAAGCAAACCCCATCGAATTCTACTCCTCCACAATGCATGAACCCTTTTAAATTGGTAAGGCACCAATATTGTTGCTTATTTAACAAAAAGATCAACCATTCCCGAAATTTACCCTATCGAGAAAATTTGAGCCATCTTAAAGCCGTAAAATCCCAAAAGCGTTTAAAAGTGAAAACGAACATCACAAAATTGGTTTGAATTTATAAAAATCTTCTGATCCTGAATTAAAATGATTTTAATTTTTGAATGCAGTTTACATATGATAAATTCAAAACATTAATTTCCAATCGGTTAAAACCCCAATAAACAATAATAATAATAATCAATTTACGATCAAACGATGAACGCAAGGTCAACTTCCCTTACGAAGGAAGGCTGAAATTTTTGACCTCATAAAAACCTCAACTGGGATTAAACGTAGACACGCAGTCAGGTATATTAATAGTTAACCACCGCACAGTGGGACGAAATCTAATAAAAAAGGACATCGATTTTTACGACGAAACTATTAGTTATTGAACTTCGACGTCTTCGGAAAGGTTTCTTAATTTTTTGAGCACTTTAATAAAATGGTAACAAATTTTTATTTAAAGTAGTGTATTAGATTCAGATGGAAAAAATGACTTTTTCATTTATTGTTTAAATAGTAGGGTGTCTAAGAAAAACCTGTTTTAATCCACCTAGTGGTGCAATTATGCCTTTCTCATTTATCTAAACTATGATTTAATGCCCAGTTGCGATCAATATAAAAATGTGGAAATGTCTATTACATTCTTATCACACTGGATAAGCATATATAAGTGCACGACTGTCATGAACCTGATAAGCAACATGTCGACGACACTGACGTACACGAAACAAACAAAAATATAATATTTATATAGCTTAATCAGCGTGAGTTCAATGCTGTCTTCATGTTGACTTCATGGTGGAGAAGGGAAGAGTTATAATTAGTGGGAGGGGGAGGATGCGTCGAAAATCATCTAACTTATTTTAATATACGGGGTGGATGAAGGGTATGCAGGTGGGTGGTTGGTCTGAGCGGGGTGGTGAGAGAAGGGGAAAGGTGGTTGAGAGGTAGAAGGTGGAGGAGTAGATGGAGGGTTCAACTTCATATTATACCATCCATTTGGGACTAGGTAAGTGAAAATTGGTACAATCTTCACTGAAGTGGCTTTCGATCTGAAATATGCCCGCAACCCGGGGCTTCCGGAATTATCGATAGTGGACAATATATTCCAATAATCTTTGATTCGCCATCACTGATCTAGGCCTGTGAATCGAAGTAATTTGAAGTTCATTTCAATAGATTTTAAACCTATGAGATATTACGATTGTACCGGTTCATATGAGAAATTACTATGTGACCGCAATAACGAACCTATAACTCCGGAGCCAAAAGTCAGAGCTGAATGAAATTCAATAGCAGTCATTGGGAGTATTATATCTTTCCTTTGAAATCAAGTTTGTAAAAATCAGTTAAGAGTTTGCTGGCAAATAGGTGTGACATTAGCTCGAGAACTTGGCAAGTTCCCAGGGTGCATGAAGATCCGTCATAGGTGACCAATGTTGTCAAAACTACTTTGATTGGCCATCAGTGATCTAGACCCGCAAATCCAAGTAATGGTGAACGTATTTGAATATGCATTACATCATTCGGACATCATAGGGTTACCAGTTTATATGGGAATTCGCTGTGTGACCGCACTTTTCAGCCCGTAACTCCGGAACCGAAAGTCCGATCAACAAAAACTTCAATAGCGTTTTATGGGAGCGTTAAACCGTTCATTTGAAACTAAGTTTGTGTAAATCGGTTCATCCAACTCTGAGAAAATTGAGTGACATTATTTGACACACACATACATACACACACAGACATATTGCGATCTTGACGAACCAAATCGAATGGGATGTGAAACTCGCCCCTCCGGACCTTGGTTAGAAATCGATTTTTGGAGTGATTGCATAGCCCTTCTTTATATGAGTTATCTCCTAAGAGAAAAAAAGTAAAGTGAAACAGATATACATATCCACATACCCCCTCAAAAGGAATTTTTTTGCAATAACTTTTTTATTTAATTTTTGACAATGTTTTGAAAAATAGTAGATGCTTTAAAAATACATTTTTTCGAAACTGTTTTAACCGTATTCTCGCCGCTGGATCAATCTAGATGGGGTCTTCAATTTTACGTTCCTATTGGAGAATACTTGAAGTATATGAAGACAGATCGCGCGTTATTTTTAGTATCACGACCATAACATTATTACGCTTAACATGGCGTTTGTTGTTACGAAAAACAAAGACTTATGTTAAGCCGTTATTGTTGAACCGAAAACATTTACAATAAATGGATCAAAAATGAATTTTTAACATGTCTTTGAAGCAAGTGATGTCAAGGATTTCTGTTCAATTCAATTTATATTAATTATAAATAGCGATATCTCAAGAACAACACGGCCGATGGGAGTAGTTTTGAGTTCTTCATAAAGAAGAATGAATGTGCTAAACTATAAATGTGAGCTTTTTTTTTGCAGAAAGCATTAACGTTTGTTCTGCATCAAGAAAAATCAATTGAGAAAAATGAATGCTATATCAGTAATTCATCTTTACACGTCTTACAAGTTTTGAGATGGTATCCTATAGCTTACTTATTATGGATTCGACTCAAAATTTAATGCAGTTTCAAGATATATAGGTCCCATCTCGCGCATTTTTGCGCCATAGTTTTTAAATCTATATTTTTGAAAATACCCGTACGGAGACGCCTTGTAGTTCATAAACCTTCTTACAAAATGGTTGCCTAAACAACTTGCTATCCGATGTTATTGACTATTGGCTATTACTATTAACGTGTATATTAAACTTTAACCCATTCATGCCCATGTTGTTTGTGGACAACAACGTTTTTAAACAGCTATAACTTTTGATTGAGGTAAGATTTGCTCACAAAAACAAGTAAGGCTAACAAATATGACTACTGCCTTTCATTTGAGTATTAACACTTATAAGGATCAGTTCTAGAACTGAAGTTATTGCAATTAGTCTGATTGGATTCCAATGGAGCAGTGCTGCCAGGGACAGTTTACCTTGACGACGGAAAATGAATTGTTCATTTATCTTCGTTATGTTGCAATATTATTGAAAACTGATAAAACTTATCAATTTAGATTGTCTTTGGCTACGTTTTCCAAGGAAGTGGACTATTGTAAATATTCTAGGAAAATTGTATTGAGCATTGGAAGGTAAAAAATGAGCAGCTTCTAGCACTGCGAAGGAAGCATCTATCTTTATGAAAAAAGTCTTTTCGTGTTTCTTGACCCCACCATTGTCAAGGAAAAATAGTTTTGAAACTATACATACACTAGAAAAAAGTTGGGCATGAAAGGGTTAGCGACCAACGCGTTCAAATGAGTTTACATAAAATAGTCGAAAAAAGTGTTATGGAATTAAAAAAACTGATAGCAGAAATGGATTCAGCGACCCAATATTAGTTAAAGGCTCAATTTGTGCCACATAAACCAATTTTTATGATTTTGTCACAACTTTGTATGGAGAGGTGCCACTGTACAACGTTTTATATATGGTGGACCTGTTTGGCAAGAAATTTATCTTTCAAACACCCATTGAACCCTTCGGCAAGGATTTCACACATCCGTCTAATTTTGCAATTCCCGAAGCCCACAACGCACATTGGTCCAGAATATAAATTTAGCAGGCACTTTAACCTTTTGCTACAACTATTATTATAATATGGTTAGGAAAGTTGTACTTTGCAAAGCCCTTATTGTCATTTGAATAGAAGCTAGGGGGATTTAATATTAGAAAGATTTAAAGTTAAGTTTTCTAATGGTTCAAGATAGCGACCATTCATTAATATAACTTTTTCAAATGTCATTATCTTCTATTAGGGTACTTAAGGCTCAAGTTACTTTCTTTGAGAATGTGTAAGACTTGAACGCTTGGTAGTATGCGTAGGAAAAGATGTGTACAGCTTTGCCGTTTATCCATATAAAGCATTTATTAAACTCTAAAATAAGAATATCAGATGATTTATTAGATTATCATGATTCAATTAATGCAAAATAATTGGTGGAAAAAAATTGACCAGACAGAATGCTGTTTTTGAATAAGTAGCTGTGGTTTTTTCATTACACAGTTGTGTTGCGTAACCCAGCATAGTGTGGTGGAATGACCAAAAAAATTACTGCCACATTTTCAAAAGCATCATCCGCCCGCTAAAATCATCAAAAAGTATTTCCAAAGTCATTTTAATGAAGAATCAAAATTGCAAATGTTATATAAATAAAACAATTTTTAAAACGCCCTTATTTTTTTGGAAGATTCCTTGCAAACCTTGGCAAAAAAAATGATTTTCTTCAATTATCTGAAAGCTCGCGAAATTCTTCTTGTACCATTTAAAACTTAATTTTCAGATTTGATTAAATTTGGAACCACCCTACCCACTATTATATTTTCCGTGAGAATGAAACTATATCATTAATATTGTCCAGCATGAAAGTAATTTAAACATATTACCAAAACACATTTAATGAAAAACTAATTTTTTAATATACGTCAGATTTACTACCAAAATTTTAATTACTTCCAAAAAAATGTCTTGCAATCTTTAGCTGAAAATAATTGACACGTATTTTTTGTTTTGGCTGAATATGACATTTTTTTTTAGTTTTTGAGCTTTTGAAATAAGAATAACAATAATAAGAAGAATAATATTAAGAATAGGGTAAGGTGGGGCAAATTCGACCTAGTAAATGGTTTTGGGTGTAAAATGCCCGTTTTACATCGGATCATGTCGTTTTATATACCAAATTAAAGGACTTCTAGGCAACTTTCTAAGTATAGCATTTTATTCATTTCTTGGGAAAATTTTGAGATTCAAGCGTTGTACGAAAACGTTCATTTTTGCTGTTTTTAAAAATAGTGGGGTAAACCCGACCGCCCATGTTTTTGGTTAATTTTGTACAGATATTACCCTATTTCAAGGGTTTTCAAGGATAAATCAATGAATGTTACGCTATTGAATTGTAACATGAAGAAAATGGAACTGAATGTCAACCTTGGAATGTCAAAATCACGCGCAGCTACACGTAAAGATATTCCCATTTGCATCGGAGCAATTGCTGGACGAATACTATATTCATTACGTTTTTGTGTCTTTCGTTTGTAATTATGAAGCATTGTGCAAAAAAAAAGAATAATAACAAAAAAATATATTTCAATTTGATAAATAAACATTTTCCTAGCAAAAAAGCGGTCGGATTTACCCCACTATTTAGAGGTCGGATTTGCCCCACCGCGTCATTTTTCATTACGATGCAATTAAAAAACGTTATGAAAAAGGTTGAACCAAATTCATCTGCGCACTTCGTAGGACTTTAATCAAAGAATTTAAATCCACTTACATTTTTTATGCAATCACTTTAACAATCAGAAATATCCTGTAGGCAATAATGCACAAAAATCAAATCAAAAGTTGTAAAAACACACTTTTTGTCGTTAGAGCATCTCAATGTAGATTAATAAAGTGCTGTCATGCCACCATTATGATTATTTTCGATGCTCTACACGATACCATTGATATTAGTTCGCGTAGTGCTTCTGATTTTAGGTAACAGAGGGGGGTCGGGTTTACCCAACGGTCGGATTTACCCCACCTTACCCTATACTCGAATAAATCTGAACTCAAATAAAAGAAGCAAACCGATTGCGTGGTATGCGGGAATTCAGCTTGCCTTAATTTCTCTACGTAAAACCTATAATTTGCAAATGACTGAAATAGAAATTTTCTTTAGACTGATATGAACACTGAAGAAGACTATAAGTAATAATTGAAATACTAGTATCTGATTGATGTTGAAAAGTAATTGATTTTCATTATTATTAGGATAGTGGAATTAAACGGAAGACATTTGTCTTAAGAAGATTAATTGTGACATTCCGCCAAGTCGCTCAAAAAGTTTTGAATTTTGTAAAAGAAATTGTAATTCATCTTGTTTTTTTCTATCTTTGATAGTACTCCTAACGAACTGTCTTTCGCATTTTCAAATAAAATCACGAACTTAGCTCATTTTATCGTAACAACTTTGTATATAACCCCTTAATGTATGAATAACGCACATCAACTTGGATTAGCTTTTACATACATGTATGGTGCAATTGTCCAGGAAGAAAATATGTGCTATTGAAGAACAGCTCATGAAAGAAAGAATGATGTTTTTCATTATTTATTCAACGAATATAAGCATATTGCTCCTTCAATATTGATTATCTCCTATATTATTAAGTTCAATTATTGTAGTCTAGAGGCCATCGAAATAGAACTACGGAAACTGTCTGATACGAGGGAGAGTTTATTTGTGTACTGTAACGAGGTACCAAAACGAAAGAGGTATCGTCACAAATGTAAAATCTATTGCCTAAGGCTTATGCTGTGTATAACATTGCAGCTTAATGTTTTTTTCATTATTTGGCTTTTTAAATATTTGGATCCAACTGTATTAGCTATATATATATAATAGGCTTGAAACATACTTGTACCAAACTGTAGAACGTTGCACTTGCGTTTTCCTAGAGCGTGGGTACAAATGTACCCCCACGCGTTTGATCGCAATTTTCGCAGGTAAAAATGCAAACAAAAGAAATGTATAACATAATTTTCTTCGTTTTTTAATAGCGAAAACAGCTGTGTAAGTGAAAGTACAGAATTTATTGAATCAGTGATACATAAATTGGTTTGAACAAAATAAAAAGTGAAAAAATCGCGGTTTTTTACTATAACTTTGCTAATTTTCAACCGATTTGAAAACAAATCAAATGATTCTAAAACTTGAAACAATGGTCTTGAAAGGGAATTTAGATATTTTTGAAAAGGTGCAATTATTTTGAAGAGTGAAAGTTAAAAAATAGGGTTTTGGAAAATACCAGGAAGTGGGGTGTAAATTGAAATGAAAAAATATTTCTGACCAGTAATACATTGGTAAAACGCAATGTTACTGCAACAACAGGTATTGTGCGCAAATTATACTTGCGAGCCATTGCTTTGAAAAGCTATAAAAAATAAACAATAAAACAATAAAAATCAGAAAAAATGAATCGATTTATTGCCCCGCTTCAAAATTGAATTAAATTAACTAAATAAATGATTAAAATGATTATATAATACTAATGGTTAGTTACGTAATAAAACAAGCAGTATTTAAACTGGTATTGTCATGAATCACATTTCCACTGACAGCACGAAACCTGACGAAACACTAACGGCAACCGTACACTGCCCCAGTAGCATTTCTAGTCTTATAGCTCGCTACAAGTGCGTTGTTAGTTTTAAGAAGGGCTTCAAGAGCGTCATAAAACCTCAATTGTTATTAGGGTGGGGTACAAATATACCCCACGCCAACTTTCATACCTGGTTCCACGAAGGCTATAAGCAAACTGGCTATACCATCTTTTCCTACTCTTAGGGATCATCCATAAATGACGTAGCATTATATGGCGGAGGGGGGAGTTTTGTATTTTGTGATGATGTGTGACGACAGGGGGGTAGGGGGTCACGTCATGCTACGTAGCTTTCTTAAAGGGGAATAGAATAGAATTTAAAAAAAAAATTGCGGTGACAAGGGGGGGCAGGGCTACCGTCAAGCTACGTAATTACCAGGGGGGGTATTTAAGGGTTTATGACGAAATGCTACGATGGGGGAGGGGGGTGTTAAAAATCACTCAAAACATGCTACGTCATTTATGGATGATCCCTTACTAGGAACTCTAAATTGAATTATGGTTCGGGTCCCAGGTCGGTAAATGCCAAATTCTCGTTTTCACACGGCTCCAAAGAAGGCGTGGGTTACATTTGTACCCCAGTGCAACGTTCTAGGGTTAAATCAAGGGATACTTTCTTCATCTCGTCCACGGAAAAAATAGGGAAAAAACCCTACACTTACAAGGGATAAATATGTCGCATGGCATTTTTCATTTTGGAGTCACTGTTAAACGGGAAAAAAATAATTGTTGGTTTGATATCTCTATAATAACAAAAGCCTTACGATTACTTTTATATTTTTGTGAATTATGCCTAACGTATATTATGCCAATCGTCCATTATATCTAACGTCCATCATACCTTATGTATTTATGCCTAACGTATGTATGCCTAACGTATTTATGTCAAACGTCGCGCACCCTCCTTACCTTACCTTAACACACCATCAAGTTAAAATTTTCTTGAGGAAAGTTTTTGAAAAAAAAAATCTGAACTGAACTGAACGAATCCAAAAATTAATTTGAAAATTGTACATGAGACAGGAACAGTACAGGATTGTAAACAAAAGGAAGATCACTTCTCACGTACTCTTTGAAAGGGACCTATGTGCAAAAGAGAGCCTCTCTTTGTTTACTTTCTCATTCAATTATCACGGCTTTGCCATTAATCTTTCCAATAATGATCCAGTACATATTGGAAGAGTATGATTTCAACTAGCATATTATGCAGAGTTAAGAAGCAAACGCAAATGCGACCGTGTTATTAACGGAAGAGAAAGTAAACAAAGAGAGGCTCTCATTTGCACATAGGACCTTTTCAATAAGTTTGCTTGACTTATCTGTTTACTCGATATACGACTGATCCAATCTGCTGCAGATGCAACCACGTTCAGTAGGAAAAATCACAGATCACTTTATTTAACACGCACTAAGGATGTGCAAAACTCGTAGCATTCGCCGTCCACGGAACAATCTCTCGCGTCTTCCGAATGGACAGCGTTGTAATCAAATTTCTTTAGATATTGATAATCGGAAAGACTAATTTTGCACAATTTTTTTTTTCGACACAAATGCTCACGTCAGATTCAGGCAAGGCCTGCTTTGTGACGTGATGGTGCGTTCAATGATAGAGTCAAACTTTCTGCTCTTCTTCGACAGTAACAGCGAACAGAGGTTCGATATTGAGGAGGAAATTGTTATCCAATGGAAATTTTTATTAAATGAAAATCAACATTTACTTTTATTCTCCTCGCTGGCTTGTATGCTATTGCGTGGGGTTCCTTGATAACTTCGAGTCAAAATAAGGGCCACGGCTATACGCAATATAGACGTGATTGCACTTTCGTGCGTCACACACATGTGATGCTTAAAATTATTCTGTGGCCTGCATATTAAAATTAATTAAAATCAATTTTCTGTACACGTGGTGCAAATGGTGCACAAAAAATCCCTTGTAAATTTATTGCACTTTCAAAAAGTGATCTGTTCTTGTTTCCTTATTCCAAATAAATTCCGTTAAATAACAATTTATTTGATGTAACGGCCCGAATTCTACGACACTTCCAGTACGATGAAAATCAGAACATGCTTAGTCACGCCTTCACAGTACAAAAAACTGTCACAGATACCATGAGAAAAGTTCCACCGCATGTTCTTTTTTATGGGGAGCACTCCTCCTTACAGTAACATTTTCTTTTTAATAACTCACAAAAGAAAAAAATCATAACAAGTCGAAATGAAGACATGCCTTCATGAATTAATTAAAGACATGTTTTCACAGTAAACCAACGTCTTCGAAGTGAAAAGCTCCACATGTCACTAACATCACTGATGAAGACCGTCACATCTTGGTAGGGTTCTTGGTAGGGTGATGATAAGAATAGGATGAAAATATGCTGAACACCCCTTATGTCACATTTTCCGAACGCCAAACGCAAACCACACCAGACGAGACGAACAAAAAATTAGTCAATGCTGATTAGATGGGTCGTAGCTATCTCATCAAATAAGCATAGACTTTTTTTTTCTCCGCCTCCTCTTTTTCGTGCGGGAAATATCACGACCTACAATTTGAAAAAAAAAATTTAATTTTACCTTTAAATATCGATCACATCTCGCCAGCCTATCGGAGAGACCAGCCTACTTGTGAATACGCTTAAAACCGAAACGATAACCTCCCAGCAGGGCCGGCATCACGCTTTTAGCCCGAGGGGTAGTAAGATAAGTACAGGGTGGGGGTATATTACCAGCGATTTTTTGAATTTCAGTAAAACACGCTTGCATTGCATTTACATAAAATCACTTGCGGAGGGGGTTTGTGTAAATGGCATCTTGGCATTTACATTGAGGTTTTCAAACCCGCGCCTTATCTGCCCGTGTCACATGCGTGGCAGATTTCAAATTGTAGGTATGTTCCGAATTTTCAAATGAGTTATTTTTCAGTGGGTAGTACAACCCATCATACTACTCACGTCATCAGCCGGCACTGCCGCCCAGCCGCGTCAACCAAGTCGGCGCCTACTGCCTTTAAACGCAAATAAGCCAGTCACAATCAGAGCTTTCTAGTTTTAAACACGAACAGAGTGAGAGAATATTAAACGTCTGGTTAGTTCATTGACCCTCGAAGTGCTAATTAGCAACCTTCGACCGTTTCCATGGCTGCTTCTGAATCATGCATGAAAGTAGGTTGAAACATGAGATAAAGGTAGGTATTCGATTAGCATGTCGTCCATAAATAACCCAGAGCAGAGATGCTGTATGTAAGGTAAATTCGATTTACAGATTTGCGCGCTTTGTTGGACGGGGTTTTTATTGGAAAGGTACGAGCACGGGCTTTTTTGCGGAAAAGGAACGATCAATTATTCATGCAAAACCGGAAAGGTGTTAATCGGTGATGGCATCTGAGAAGTTCCTTTATTCCGACGATGTACTTTTTTATCAAATCTGGCAAAGTGTAAATAACGATTTTTAGACTATGTTTAAATCTTCCTTTGTAAAAAATCTTGAAATCTTTTTTTTTTTTTTGCGCGGTTCTTAAATTCAGAACTTATTAACGGTAAATATCTCACGCAACCTTTCTGCCAAATAATTGAACCGCTTCCCCATTATTAAAAGGTTAGATTATACAACAACAAAACACCAGAAAACACCATTGATGCTTGATAAAGATAGGTGTTGCTTTAATTGACTAGATAACGAGAGCAGTTTTAAAAACTCAAACCCAAAACTCACCCTTTTGTCCTAAGGTAGATCGTAATTTAGAAAGAACAACCAAAAATTATGTTTGTGATTATTATTACTCTGCTTTTCAGAGCCTTCAAAGGAACTGCCAACAAAATGGGTTCCTGTTTATTTTTCATAGCACCCCTCGAAAAAGGCTGAATCGGATAGCAAATTTAAAAAAAAAAAAAAAGGAAGATCAATGGCTCTTGCCCATGTCGAAAAAGTTTTCCCATTAAACGAATCATTTGTTTTCTGGAAGCATGAGCAAGACTTTCCAGTTTCCATAGTCACCCAGAAAATTAACGAAAATTATCATATCATCCGAAGACAACGGAAGCAGACATGCGAAACACCTGCCAGCAGGTTTACCCTCGCGGCCAGGTCAACACAGAACATCCCCAACCGAGTGCGACCCTCGAAAGACATCCTAATTAATGGTAATTTTATGGTAAAACCTTGCCGATAAAAAATTAAAACATTAAAATTGCTCCCGTTAAACCATCACCGTCGTCGTCGTCGTTGTCGTCGTCGCGGCGCGGCCTACTTTGGTTGCGACTTTTGTCCCTCCATCTGACGGCAAACACAGAAACCCCTCGACATTCTTCATTGCTACAGCAGAGCTGTCTGTTGCTGGATGCTGAATTGGTTAATTATGCATGTTGTGAGGAGGGTTATTAATTAATAATTATACTCGATAAGCACAGCGGACAACGGTTGAAAAGCACGTAACCGTGGAGAGAGAAAGAAATGCTTTTCCAGGTCGATGGAGCCGGTTTCGGTTGAGTTTCAGCCATCAACCGAAATTCCATCTTCTAATTGAGTATTGAAATTCGAGCAGATTTGTTGATTTTTCCCTTGTATTCGTATTCGTATTCGAAGACTCCCTCACTAGATTCGCACTTCTGACTGAAGGACTTGTGTATATTCCAAAAAGGACCGAATAGCCAATTTAAAAAAAAAAAAATCATTCTTCAGCTGCAATTCCAAACGAACGAATACTCGCCGAGCACAAATCACATCAGTATACATAAATGCAAAACTGCTTCTTTTAGGGTAAAAGTCAACAAGCTACACTTAGCGCGTAACAACATCATCTGAAATGTTCTGTTCAAAGTGTATTTTGATGGTTGACTTTACGGCTCTTTACATAATTACTCGAAAAGTGGCTATGAACACAATCCCAGGGACGTTAAAGCCCGGGTACGGGTAATGCAGAATGAGGACGCGCGGCAGACCAGTTCTACTTTATTCAATTACTCTCCGCAAAAACCATCAATGGGACATCATCGTCCGTGAACGGTACTTATGTACATGAAATCCATTTACATTTTCTGGGAAATCATACAGACGAACAAAAAAAAACGGTCATTTCCTTTTCGGATGAAGCGTCTCCAGGGACAGCGCCTGACGACGACTGCTCTATACGGAAATGGTGTTCGGCTGTGCTGAAGGCATAATATGTGCTGCAGTAGAGAGAGAGACAAGAGCCGACTGTATGAAGCGGTCGCAGTGGAGAAGAGAAAAAAAACATGATTCCAACCATAAGTCTAGTGGGATTCAGTGATACGATGATTTTTTCATTTACTCTGTCAGTTGGTAAAAATGAAAATGTAACGTTTTCGCAACGCAACGCTATGTTTATTTTATCATTGAATCTGACTTCACTCGACTCTGCTGATGAAAAAAGCAATGCGGAAACGTCCGCATTTGTTAATGGGGATAGATGAAATATTTGGCCTGTGTTAAGCCAAAGAGGACCAAGCGCCATTTTGAGGTACTTTATCTAAAATCGCTTTAACATCCAATGTAACATCAGGAACTCTAATTTCTATTATGTTTTGGGAGCTCAAATAGCAAACGAAAGTAAGCAAGTGTTCTTTGACTTTCTACGTAAATGGTAAGTTACCGAAAAATGAATTTTGGTACGAAAAATACACGAAAAAAATTATGGCGCTTAGCTCGGTTTGGCTTAACGCAGGCCATTTGTAAAGTACGCGTCTTATTTCAAAAAAAAAAAAACGAAACGCCATTCCAATGTACAGAAACGTCTTGATGGAAAAGCGCTATATAATAATAACCACGATCAAGTTTTATTCGCTTCAGTATCACTAAGGGCTACCATTCATAGCCTACTGTGTGCTTTTTGATTAGCATTCATAATGAAACCATTCTTCACCGTAACGTGATTAGATTCGCTTCTCGTACCGAGCGAAAGCTCTTGTTTGCTGGTCGTATATTGTCAATTCATTCATTCGGATTGTATATGACAGCACTCAGTACAACAATAAAGGGCGAAATATATCCTCGTTTAGGGCTGGGTGGTGTTGAATGTACAATGTTCTCCTAGCGTAATGTCTTCCGAGAAATAAGAGAAAAGAATAGCAACACCATGGACAGATGATTGAAGTTAATATCACTGGGCGTCCTGCTTGTTGTATATCTTTATCGGTCTAAAGTTGCTTGGTTTCAAATAACATTACTTACCGTAATTGGAAGTAAAAAAAATACAGAAATTTAGTCTTATAGACAGTTATTTGTTTTCATTGCTATCATTTTTTAATTTTGGAAACTTTAGTGAATTTTTCTAGATTTAAATCAAATTCGGAAACAAAATAATTTCCAAGTTTGGCAAACAGCGAGCAAAGAATTGTTTCGTTATTCCGATTCAAAAATTGATATTGCATTTTGATATACTTTATTGCATACTGAACAATTTCACGAATTGTGCAATTATTCTACTGATACCAAGAATTTTTCTTCATTGGTGCCCAAATATTAGAAGAACCCCAGATGATATGGCCGAAAAGATGATTTGACCAAAAGGATGATTTGACCGAAAGGATGATTTGACCGAAAGGATGATTTGGCCGAAAGAATTATTTGGCCGAAAGGCTTATTTGACCGAAAGGATGATTTGACCGAAAGGATGATTTGGCCGAAAGAATTATTTGGCCGAAAGGCTTATTTGACCGAAAGGATGATTTGGCCGAAAGGATGATTTGGCCGAAAGAATTATTTGGCCGAAAGGATTATTTGACCGAAAGGATGATTTGGCCGAAAGGATGATTTGGCCGAAAGGATTATTTGGCCGAAAGGATTATTTGGCGGAAAGGATGATTTGGCCGAAAGGATGATTTGGCCGAAAGGATGATTTGGCCGAAAGGATGATTTGACCGAAAGGATGATTTGGCCGAAAGGATGATTTGGCCGAAAGGATGATCTGGCTGAAAGGATGATTTGGCCGAAAGGATTATTTGGCCGAAAGGATTATTTGGCCGAAAGGATGATTTGACTGAAAGAATGATTTGAAAGAAAGGATAATTTGACCGAAAAGATAATTTGACCGAAAGGATGATTTAACCGAAAGGATGATTTGACCGAAAGGCTTATTTGACCAAAAGGATGATTTGGCAGAAATGGTGATTCGACCGCAAGGGTCATTTCACCGAAAGGGTCATTTCACCGAAAGAATCATTTCACCGAAAGTGTGATTTCACCGAAAGTCATTTCACCGAAAGTCATTTCGCCGAAAGAGTCATTTCACCGAAAGAGTCATTTCACCGAAAGAGTCATTTCACCGAAAGAGTGATTTCACCCAAAGAGTCATTTCACCGAAAGAGTCAATTCACCGAAAGAGTCAATTCACCGAAAGAGTCATTTCACCGAAAGAGTCATTTCACCGAAAGATTCATTTCACCGAAAAAGTCATTTCACCGAAAGAGTCATTTCACCGAAAGGGTCATTTCACCGAAAGGGTCATTTCACCGAAAGGGTCATTTCACCGAAAGGGTCATTTCACCGAAAGGGTCATTTCACCGAAAGGGTCATTTCACCGAAAGGGTCATTTCACCGAAAGGGTCATTTCACCGAAAGGGTCATTTCACCGAAAGGGTCATTTCACCGAAAGGGTCATTTCACCGAAAGGGTCATTTCACCGAAACGGTCATTTCACCGAAACGGTCATTTCACCGAAAGGGTTATTTCACCGAAAGGGTCATTTCACCGAAAGGGTCATTTCACCGAAAGGGTCATTTCACCGAAAGGGTCATTTCACCGAAAGGGTCATTTCACCGAAAGGGTCATTTCACCGAAAGGGTCATTTCACCGAAAGGGTCATTTCACCGAAAGGGTCATTTCACCGAAAGGGTCATTTCACCGAAAGGGTCATTTCACCGAAAGGGTCATTTCACCGAAAGGGTCATTTCACCGAAAGGGTCATTTCACCGAAAGGGTCATTTCACCGAAAGGGTCATTTCACCGAAAGGGTCATTTCACCGAAAGGGTCATTTCACCGAAAGGGTCATTTCACCGAAAGGGTCATTTCACCGAAAGGGTCATTTCACCGAAAGGGTCATTTCACCGAAAGGGTCATTTCACCGAAAGGGTCATTTCACCGAAAGGGTCATTTCACCGAAAGGGTCATTTCACCGAAAGGGTCATTTCACCGAAAGGGTCATTTCACCGAAAGGGTCATTTCACCGAAAGGGTCATTTCACCGAAAGGGTCATTTCACCGAAAGGGTCATTTCACCGAAACGGTCATTTCATCGAAATGGTCATTTCACCGAAACGGTCATTTCACCGAAACGGTCATTTCACCGAAACGGTCATTTCACCGAAACGGTCATTTCACCGAAACGGTCATTTCACCGAAACGGTCATTTCACCGAAACGGTCATTTCACCGAAACGGTCATTTCACCGAAACGGTCATTTCACCGAAACGGTCATTTCACCGAAACGGTCATTTCACCGAAACGGTCATTTCACCGAAACGGTCATTTCACCGAAACGGTCATTTCACCGAAACGGTCATTTCACCGAAACGGTCATTTCACCGAAACGGTCATTTCACCGAAACGGTCATTTCACCGAAACGGTCATTTCACCGAAACGGTCATTTCACCGAAACGGTCATTTCACCGAAACGGTCATTTCACCGAAACGGTCATTTCACCGAAACGGTCATTTCACCGAAACGGTCATTTCACCGAAACGGTCATTTCACCGAAACGGTCATTTCACCGAAACGGTCATTTCACCGAAACGGTCATTTCACCGAAACGGTCATTTCACCGAAACGGTCATTTCACCGAAACGGTCATTTCACCGAAACGGTCATTTCACCGAAACGGTCATTTCACCGAAACGGTCATTTCACCGAAACGGTCATTTCACCGAAACGGTCATTTCACCGAAACGGTCATTTCACCGAAACGGTCATTTCACCGAAACGGTCATTTCACCGAAACGGTCATTTCACCGAAACGGTCATTTCACCGAAACGGTCATTTCACCGAAACGATCATTTCACCGAAACGGTCATTTCACCGAAACGGTCATTTCACCGAAACGGTCATTTCACCGAAACGGTCATTTCACCGAAACAGTCATTTCACCGAAACGGTCATTTCACCGAAACGGTCATTTCACCGAAACGGTCATTTCACCGAAACGGTCATTTCACCGAAACGGTCATTTCACCGAAACGGTCATTTCACCGAAACGGTCATTTCACCGAAACGGTCATTTCACCGAAACGGTCATTTCACCGAAACGGTCATTTCACCGAAACGGTCATTTCACCGAAAGGGTCATTTCACCGAAAGGGTCATTTCACCGATAGAGTAATTTCACCGATAGAGTAATTTCACCGAAAGGGTCATTTCACCGAAAGGGTAATTTCACCGAAATGGTCATTTCACCGAAAGGGTCATTTCACCGAAAGTCTAATTTCACCGAAGGGCTAATTTCAACGAAGGGCTAATTTCACCGAAAGGCTATTTTCACCGAAAAGAAAATTTTACCGAAAGGCTAATTTTACCGAAAGGGTATTTTCACCGAAAAGGTATTTTCACCGAAAAGCAAATTTCACCGAAAGGCTAATTTCACCGAAAGGCTAATTTCACCGAAAGGTTAATTTCACCGAAAGGGTCATTTCACCGAAAGGGTCATCTGCCAAACGGCATACTGCCAAACAGCATACTGCCAAACGGCATACTGCCAAACGGCATTCCGCCAAACGGTATTCCACCAAACGGCAATCCACCAAACGGTTTTCTGCCTTACAATCCCTTCGGCCGAATTACTCATTTGACCAGTTGAGCCTTTCAGCCAAGTGTCAGTGTTCGACCATATATTTCAATTATCGTTGTTCTACATTGGTACCCAATAATAGCGTTAGTACTGCAGAAAACAAATTGTTAATCTCTACACAGTAATAGCACATTGTGTCGCTTTTTTGGCATTATATCAGTTTTGAACAACGCAATAATACTTTAAGACTTCTCTATATGTAGATTTAAAGACTGTATAAGGCTTTGGTTTGGCTCGTTTGTGAAATTTTCGCCTTCATGGCGAGTGCAACCATCCTATTGACAGTAAGAATCCTTTTCCTAGTAGGGACTCGAACATGTGATGACTGAGACCAGCGCCACACTTTCTGAACCACCACGCCAGGCTATGCTCAATTTAATCTACGTTAATTGTCTTTTAAATTTCAATACTTAATTGGAATGATTGATAGAGAGTTTCTCTTCAATGCCATGATCATCACTAAACAAATTTATGGATAAATCGAAAAAGTACTCGTTTAAATAATAATAGATAGCTTAAACGGCTGTAGTAGCTGAACTGAGCCGTGAGAATATTTTCTATTTGCAAAAATAAAATCAATAGTGTACGAAGTTTTTCACTTTCCTCTAATGATCCATTTGATCGATGTAGACCCATTTGCTGCCGAATGTTCTTGTTGGCTCGTTTTTCTAATCGTATGCTTTTCTACTGGTTGTGCTGACTGTTGGATTGGAGGTGCTAGGCGCAATATTGAGTATAGCAGAGTTTGGGACATTGGGGTAGGTCTTCGAGTTTGTAGGAAATAACTCCTTACTGGTTTCGCACTATCGTACGTAATTTTAAAAGTTTGTTGATCTGCCGGGTGATGCAAACGACTATTTATTTGCAATGAGCAAGCTAATTTGACCAACTGGGGAACTACTCCATGGGGCATTAAATGTGCATGGGGGAAGCGTATGGTCTTGTCTGAGTGGAATAATGACTTCAATCATGTATGAGCATTAATAATTGACAATTCGCTAGAAGGATCGAAAACCAGTTACCAATTTCCTTCAGTTCAGTCTGTACAAAGAACAATTGTTTTATTGTTATATCCATGGTTTTGCGTTTTGCCAATTAAAATCGTATTCATTATATATTTGACTCATTGCATTGCGTAATTTCATATAGTTTTGAGTAGCACATGCACTATTTTATTTATTGCCATGTAAACAATATTTCATCATGAGCATAATAATATTATAGTTTGATTTTTGTATTAAGAGGCGACAAAACCAGTATTCCCTCCTTCATTTCTTGTATTTCGTTTTTTTTTTTTGGCATATTGTTATTTTAAATTAGTAAATTTGGGTCGTCAAAGGGTGTGATGGTTCTCACAAGTCTCCTATATTTAATGCCTCCACGAGAGCCTAAACCTTTTGATGACATTTGGTCTTTAGATCGGCGACGACTGGGTGCTATCAGCCTTCTACCAATAGTATTAGAATGAGCTGATGCGAATCGGATCTAGGCGTGAGTCGAATCTAAACTGCTAACAAATATACGTATTCTTAAATCAAAATTTAAATTGGTAATAACACTTCCGATGGTCGACTGTACGAAATTCTAGTTGATTTTGACGGAATTTAATCTTGGTAATTTTTACATAAAACTGTATATATTTATGCTAATCGAACAGCAAACTATCGGGACATAAGTAGAACCCAAATTTCAAAACAAAATTACATTTTCAGTCACATAGCTTGCTTGGAGTAAATCCTGACTAAACACCTATCCACTACCCACCCCGTGGTACTTATGGGGCTGTCACTGAGCCGGGGGCTTACGTTAAGTAAGTACCACATAAACACTTCCTTTCTAATATCCCCAGTTACGGTAAAGATGGTCGTGCCTCACAAAATGGTGGATCTCAGGCCAAGTTCTTGCTTGGGCTGGGACGCTTGTTATTCCCAAATATTGTTCCTTAAGTAGTCTGTCTTCAGTCTTTCTAAATTTTGAAGCTATTCTAGTTTCAATTCAGCCCTCAAATATTTTTTGAAACATCCTAATTTGAACCGGTTCAAAAAAGATTGCGTTCAAACTTTGTTCAAAGCCGAAGAATTGAAAAAAAGTATAGAAAAAGCAGCGATCAGGACTAAGAAGGACAAAATCAAACATTATTTATTGAATTTCCTTAGATAGTTTTCTGCATGAACAACTATTTCGCGTTATATTTTTCACTCCAAAGAGCATTGGATTTCTTTAATTTTGGCCAATTCAGAATCACTTTTGTTTGTTCAATTTTTTAAGTGTGGAATTATTGGATTTTAACACATTTTTTGATTGTTTTGCTCAGTGTGCGTTACTTGTTTAAGGGACGTTTGAAACTGTGTGTTAGTTTCAATTGCTATTAATGAACCAATCTTAGGTTTTCCTGGGAGTGTCGTCTGTTTACAGTACAGGCACGTTGTGATTTGGTCTCGATACACACTAAGCGTTTTCTGAGTAATAATGGTAGCTGGTATTTGAGTTCACTCAGTCACACTTCGAATCTGCTATCTTTTACGTTCCCGAATAATTCAAGAAGCCTTTTTGGTCATACTTTCAGGGGGAGGGGTAAAGGTTTTAGCGTGAAAACACTTTTTACGGTCCTTTGATCGAAAAGGGTCCTTTGACCGAAAAGGGTCCTTTGACCGAAAAGGGTCCTTTGGCCGAAAAGGGTCCTTTGACCGAAAAGGGTCCTTTGGCCGAAAAAGGGTCCTTTGACCGAAAAGGGTCCTTTGGCCGAAAAAGGGTCCTTGGCCGAAAAAGGGTCCTTTGACCGAAAAGGGTCCTTTGACCGAAAAGGGTCCTTTGACCGAAAAGGGTCCTTTGACCGAAAAGGGTCCTTTGACCGAAAAGGGTCCTTTGACCGAAAAGGGTCCTTTGACCGAAAAGGGTCCTTTGACCGAAAAGGGTCCTTTGACCGAAAAGGGTCCTTTGACCGAAAAGGGTCCTTTGACCGAAAAGGGTCCTTTGACCGAAAAGGGTCCTTTGACCGAAAAGGGTCCTTTGACCGAAAAGGGTCCTTTGACCGAAAAGGGTCCTTTGACCGAAAAGGGTCCTTTGACCGAAAAGGGTCCTTTGACCGAAAAGGGTCCTTTGACCGAAAAGGGTTCTTTGACCGAAAAGGGTCCTTTGACCGAAAAGGGTCCTTTGACCGAAAAGGGTCCTTTGACCGAAAAGGGTCCTTTGACCGAAAAGGGTCCTTTGACCGAAAAGGGTCCTTTGACCGAAAAGGGTCCTTTGACCGAAAAGGGTCCTTTGACCGAAAAGGGTCCTTTGACCGAAAAGGGTCCTTTGACCGAAAAGGGTTCTTTGACCGAAAAGGGTCCTTTGACCGAAAAGGGTCCTTTGACCGAAAAGGGTCCTTTGACCGAAAAGGGTCCTTTGACCGAAAAGGGTCCTTTGACCGAAAAGGGTCCTTTGACCGAAAAGGGTCCTTTGACCGAAAAGGGTCCTTTGACCGAAAAGGGTCCTTTGACCGAAAAGGGTCCTTTGACCGAAAAGGGTCCTTTGACCGAAAAGGGTCCTTTGACCGAAAAGGGTTCTTTGACCGAAAAGGGTCCTTTGACCGAAAAGGGTCCTTTGACCGAAAAGGGTCCTTTGACCGAAAAGGGTCCTTTGACCGAAAAGGGTCCTTTGACCGAAAAGGGTCCTTTGACCGAAAAGGGTCCTTTGACCGAAAAGGGTCCTTTGACCGAAAAGGGTCCTTTGACCGAAAAGGGTTCTTTGACCGAAAAGGGTCCTTTGACCGAAAAGGGTCCTTTGACCGAAAAGGGTCCTTTGACCGAAAAGGGTCCTTTGACCGAAAAGGGTCCTTTGACCGAAAAGGGTCCTTTGACCGAAAAGGGTCCTTTGACCGAAAAGGGTCCTTTGACCGAAAAGGGTCCTTTGACCGAAAAGGGTCCTTTGACCGAAAAGGGTCCTTTGACCGAAAAGGGTCCTTTGGCCGAAAAAGGGTCCTTTGACCGAAAAGGGTCCTTTGACCGAAAAGGGTCCTTTGGCCGAAAAGGGTCCTTTGACCGAAAAGGGTCCTTTGACCGAAAAGGGTCCTTTGGCCGAAAAAGGGTCCTTTGGCCGAAAAAGGGTCCTTTGGCTGAAAAGGGTCCTTTGACCGAAAAGGGTCCTTTGACCGAAAAGGGTCCTTTGACCGAAAAGGGTCCTTTGGCCGAAAAAGGGTCCTTTGACCGAAAAGGGTCCTTTGACCGAAAAGGGTCCTTTGGCCGAAAAAGGGTCCTTTGGCCGAAAAAGGGTCCTTTGACCGAAAAGGGTCCTTTCACCGAAAAGGGTCCTTTGACAGAAAAGGGTCCTTTGACCGAAAAGGGTCCTTTGACCGAAAAGGGTCCTTTGACCGAAAAGGGTCCTTTGACCGAAAAGGGTCCTTTGATCGAAAAGGGTCCTTTGACCGAAAAGGGTCCTTTGGCCGAAAAGGGTCCTTTGACCGAAAAGGGTCCTTTGACCGAAAAGGGTCCTTTGACCGAAAAGGGTCCTTTGACCGAAAAGGGTCCTTTGACCGAAAAGGGTCCTTTGACCGAAAAGGGTCCTTTGACCGAAAAGGGTCCTTTGACCGAAAAGGGTCCTTTGACCGAAAAGGGTCCTTTGACCGAAAAGGGTCCTTTGACCGAAAAGGGTCCTTTGACCGAAAAGGGTACTTTGACCGAAAAGGGTCCTTTGACCGAAAAGGGTCCTTTGACCGAAAAGGGTCCTTTGACCGAAAAGGGTCCTTTGACTGAAAAGGGTCCTTTGGCCGAAAAAGTCGTTTGGCTTAAAGCGTTATTTGACCGAAAGAGTCATTTCACCTAAAAGGGTAATTTCACTGAAAGGGTTGTTTGACCTAATGCCAATTGGCCGAATACTATTTGACCAAAAGCAATTAATCAAGTGTCACAATTTTATGAATGTTTTCGTTTTTTTGTGTCGTTTCTCTGAGTCTATTCTAGCGGTGGACTCAAAACAGTATCGATATCGGATGGAAGAAAATAGAATAATTTCAATTCGAATAACTGATATTAGCACGATCCATATTATTTTGACAATAAAAGTACAGTAGTTTTTTGTACAGTAATATACACAGTGTATAGCAATACACCTTAAAAGCAATTGAATATGTCATGAATAATAGTTCATGTTGTAAAGAAAATAATATACAATTAGAAACACATTGCAATATATGAAAATCTTGACGCAAGAGCAGAGATCACCTCGATGGATGCATGTCAGTTTTTTTGGAATGAGGATTATGTGCCTGAAACAATAAATTTCAGCGAATACTGACTAACGACGGTTTTCGAAAAATCTTAAAGAAATTTTAATAATTGATTAAATTCACATTTATGAGTTCCACGACGGCAGCATAGCCTCCACGCTTCGTTTCATTTTCGCATCAATTCCACAAGGAAGCAAAATGGGATCATTACATTTCAAGCTCTTCTTCGAGGTTCTATACTGCCCATGATCGCAAATGAGTCCCATAAAGATAGGAAATTCTATTGAAAACGAGACAAATATGCGATCATGGGCAGTATATTTGTGGACTGGTTTCTGTTATTTACTTTTGCATTGTTAGTTTTGATATTTTTAAGTCTTACGAAATAAAGTATTTCTTCGTGCATTATTGGTGACAGAAAGAACCAATGGCGAAATCAATCCCCTGAAGATAGAAGCGTATAGAGCTCTCTACATATGAACCTTGCTAGGAAAGCAGTTGCACAAAATACGAAATTTAGTTTTTTTAAATCATGAACATAATTATGTTTGCCAGAATTGTTAGTGAGTTGGAGCCGCTTATGTGCAAGAGATTTCTATGTCGAAGATAGGGAATAAAAAAATCACACGGAAAAGTTTTACTGCCTCATTCACTTTAACTCCAGCATTTGCAAACGTTTGATCGTTTCTGGAGATCTATTATTATTTGCCTTCGAAAATACTAACGTCAAATTTATTTTTCTTTTTTCAGATCAAGTGCTATTGCTCGATAACCGACAATTCGATCTCTTAAGGTGAGTTTATAAAGATTTTTTTCATAATTCTTTATAGCTATGGTTAATTGCAAAAAATGCACTAACTTAAACGGATTTTTTATCGCCTATATCGTAAAATTAGACTCGATGTAACATAATTTGAAAGCTATCTTGACGAATTCTAGAACCAGCTATCGGATCCTATCATGTATTTATCACGAAATACTTTACCAATAGAAGTACCACGTCGCAAATTGCAAGTTTGGCAGAAGTTTATCGTCTCAGTTTCTGATATGATATGTTGTACCAGATTCTATAAAAATCCCATAAATACGAACCCAAGCTGGCAGAATTTACCGGTGCCGCTGTACCAAACAAGCACTAAACGCCAAGGAAAGTGACTATTATTGGAATCTATATTTTTTACCATCCAATAACGGAGTCCAACTAACGAATACAAAGCTGAAGCTGAGCATATACTTCTGAAGCAATCTTTTGCATTCTTCTCCCAGAAAACAATAAAATCTACCGAAAGCGAGCTTACATCACGTCTCTAGCAGACATGCCTCGCGCGGATACAGTCGTATCCGGAAGAAGAGCAGCATATTGCTTTGTCAGAAGCAAAAAAAAAAAACAAAAGGTCGGCGATTCGTGTTATGGAAACCGGGCAAATGTCTTTCCGATGGGCGGTAGAATGTATAGTATGTTAGCTTGCTCCATTAGAAAGACGGTTCCAATAGGGAAGAGTAGGGATATAAGGATACGTAGTTGATTGCCTGTCCATATCCCATAAACTATTTGAGGGAAGTTTTTATGTTTCGATTCTTATCGTGTCGAAGTAACATTTTTAATATGTTTATCTAGTTTTTTTTAAGAAATATGTGATATACTTTAATATCATCTGATTGGTTTTTGCGAAGTTTTCGAAACGTTGTGTGTAACGATCATGATGATGTGGTATGCCATAATTGTATCAGCACTGGGCAATCAGAGAGGGTCGACATATGCCTTTTTCCAGCACAGCACTTTCTGAGCTTTTCTCAGCGGTCCCAGATGACTGTGTAAATTTCGGGGGTGAATGGTTCGGGAAGGCAGGGCCCTTCGCTTCGTGTTTAATGTTTGCATGGAAATTAGAAAGGGAATAACTTTTTTGCTTCGTTGATTCTAATCGCTATTTTATTTAAATTGAAAAATCAATCCTATGGGAATATGTACTTAATTCTATAGATGGGACTATTCGAGGAAAATGTCATGTTTGGGTTCTTATAGTGTACGAGGAACGCTAGTTGGCGCAAAGATATATGATTTTCTTTGAACGATGGGTTTGAAAACATTGAATTCCATTATATATTTTCATTCATCGTCACAACATGCCTGACCGAGACACTCTCTTCAATAAGTAAAGATGCTTAAACCAAATTACAATCTTATCGAAAGTGGACTGTACGTCAAATTAAATTCGATTGGTGGAATAATTTAATGTTAGTCCTTTTTAGGGGAAAGCCAGTATAACTTAACCGTTTAGTTCAAATTTTTAGAGAAGAGATATTTGTCTCAATTTCAAGCGCGTATATTCTATCAAAAATGTTAGAGTTTGCTAAGTACCGATTATTTTATTATGTAACTGATGTGCTATTATAGCCAGATGCTACCTAACGTGATGCATTGGCTGGGTAACAGATTTGTTGTGCAGAACAGGGATCCCTTGTGATTAATGTTCCTATTTTTTCGGATGCAATAGGGTCCATAAAACCTTAACGACTTTGACCTTTTATTGCTTCCTTTGTCACTAAAGGAAAATGGCATAAACGAAATGGAAATAGTTGGTGGTGAGATAATGGGTTGAAGTTTTGCCAAATCAGCATATCACTGCACAACATGCAAATTTGCATTCAATACACACAAAAATGTAATACAGCGGGTAAAGTAAAAAAAAATGCAAATACATTAACCCTTTCATGTCCAACTTTTTTCTAGTTCAGGTAGAGTTTCAAAACTATTTTTCCTTGAAAACGGTGGGGTCAAGAAACACGAAAAGCCTTTTTTAATAAAGATAGGTGTTTTCCGTGCAGTGTTAGAAGCTGCTCAATTTTTACCTTCCAATACTCAATACAATTCTCGAAGAATATTAACAATAGTCTAATTGCGTGGAAAACGTAGCGGAAGAAAGTCTAAATTGATAAGTTTTTAATAATATTGTAATAATATGCAAAATTCATTTTCCGTTATCAAAGTAAACTCACTGGCAGCACTGCTCCGTCGGAATCCAATCAGACTAATTGCAATAACTTCAGTTCTAGAGCTGATCCTTGGAACTGTTAATATTCAAATGAATGGCAATAGTCACCTTTATTAGCCTTAATTGTTTTTGTGAGCAAATCTTGCCTCAATCAAAAGTTATAACTGTTTAAAAACGTTGTTGTTCACAAACAACTTGGGCATGAATGGGTTATTATAATTAATCCGTGTATCGAAATATTGCGAAAATAGACATGTGTTAGCACATTTTTAATTATATTGAACAGGATTAAAATGTACGGGGAAATGGATCAATTCGGACGCCCAGCAGCATGTCATGTTCGCGGTTCTCAGTTTTCCTGTGCGTGCGCTGCAGGCGAATGTTTTTTCGGAGCGCTTTTTTTGAAAATATTTAAGCCGAAAAACAAAATTTTTGTTAACAACAACAATTAATTAAGGGGTTATATACAAAGTTGTGGCGGAAAAGTAAGCCAAGTTCGTGATTTTTTTAAAGTGTTTTATGCACATTTTATTTGAAAAAGCGAAAGACAGTACAATTGAAGTCCGAAAAAAACAGATTGAATTAAAAAAATTTTCAAGGTTGGTGAAGTTATAGCCTATCTCCCGAAACGTGTTTTTTTGGCATAGGTTTGCGGTGAACGCTCTCCAAGCCGAACAGCTCAAAATAAATCAAAAAAGTAAAAAGATTATTGAAGCAAAATGGATTGTAGCGTACTTGAACGAAACGGCTTCCCAATAAATTTTTTTTGTCCAATAAAAAAACATATTGACCAAAAAATCGAGTTTTTTGGTGTTTAAAATTTTAAACAAAAATTCATTACGAGCAATCGAAAATTATTGGATGAAAAAGGAACCATTCAAGTACACGAGAATATGAATACAAACAATTAAAAAAAATTATGAAGACCGGATGAATAGTTTTTGAGATATCACGTTCACCGCAACGGTACTTTTCAAAAAACATAGTTCCGAGATAATTGCGTTTAAAGTTTTGTGTTAACTTCAGTCGTGGAAGAACCTGCGCGCTACGAACGGCTGTAGTTTGAAATCTGGTGCTCCGATCTGGATGAAATTTCGCCCAGATATTTTCAAAAGTATGTACTTTCAGAATATTCAATAATTTTTTTTTTTCGGTTTTTTAAGATCCAACTTTGTATATAACCCCTTAAATCAAGTGCATTATCGTGATTTTGAATCTGCCGGATAAGTTTTTTTATTTGATATCTTGTTTTGGGCGAGAATATCAGCTGTTTTTGTTTATTCGGTTTGTGAGTAACACGGTGCTATAAAATTTAAAAAAAATGTACTTTTAAAGTGGTCAGTTTAAGGTTGTAGATCTCGTGAAATGCAACACTAAACCGCGTTTGATCAATTTAATATATCCTGAAAATCTTGATTTATAGAAAAAAACATTCTTTGACCGAAAGGGTCCTTTGACCGAAAGGGTCCTTTGACCGAAAGGGTCCTTTGACCGAAAGGGTCCTTTGACCGAAAGGGTCCTTTGACCGAAAGGGTCCTTTGACCGAAAGGGTCCTTTGACCGAAAGGGTCCTTTGACCGAAAGGGTCCTTTGACCGAAAGGTGTAACTGGCCAGCCTAACGAGCTTCCGAGGTAAGTAAGTGGGTGGTTTATGCGCCACTCTCAGTCGAGAGACCACCCACCTGGTTTAGAGCTGCCCGGCCTTGTGAGACCCTTCAGGAGAAGGTTCTGGTTTTCCTCAATGTAGGAAGGAAGCAAGCTAGCTGATCACAACCATCCGAGCCGCGCGTATAATAAACCCGAGAAATATCCGAAATGATCAATACAAACTAGTTCCGAAGCAAAGATTCTGTTCGCGGGGGTTTTTCATCACTGGCAGAGTCCAATCCGACCAATTGACGAACAAGCGTTCGATTCGAGAGTGGTTCCGGTTGGTATCGGGGCCAACCTCCCCAGCAAAAGACAAAAAAAAGACGAGAAAAGAATACCGACCGAAATAAACTAGACCCCAAAGACTTCACCAAATCACAATTACTACATCTACCGTACGGGAAACCTCATTAACACAGAACAGAACTTTTCACTTCATCAAAACATTTATTCCTATTTACAATTGCGATTTTATTCCCATTCTTCGGTTTTCTCTATTCAAACCTAGCTAGACGCATTTCCCTTTCGGTTTCCCTATCCTCTAGTGTGGCGATATACAGAGCATTGTGCGTGCTCTCGGCGTGGGTATTGTTTGATATCGTGCGGTGCTATTTAGTTTGCAAGTTCACTGCGAGCCACGGCTGGCAAATCTGACGGTAGGGTAAGGCCGTCTAATGTGACCCCATGCGCATGGACAATCACAACATATATTTCACTCTACTCACGACCTAGGATTTACGTGGACATGATGGCGGGAGACGGCGATTCCTTCTGCTGCTGTTGCTACTGATGACACCACGTGCGATCACCCTTGATCGGACTGGGCTGACGACGATGGTCTTCACCGCCGGTTCGTGGAACTTACGCAGACGGGGTACTTCCGTCGAAACTTTCGGTCGTCACCGGAAAGCGTAGATTGCTGTTGAGGTTGCACTTGCTGTCTTCGAACGGTCCTGCCAAGGCGCGATTTGACGGACGCCGCCTTCTTCCGGCCACGTGTACCACCGGGACCAACCTTGAACCGAATCGTGGGGTCAAGAGCGGTCACTAACGAAGAGGTGTGATGTGTCGGACTTTCGACGGCTGCCACGAACCTGTGAAGTAAATTGCCGTCGCACGAGGACAAATCAGCACGCGCAC
The DNA here is from genome assembly GCF_030247195.1 of Topomyia yanbarensis. Lineage (NCBI taxonomy): Eukaryota > Metazoa > Arthropoda > Insecta > Diptera > Culicidae > Topomyia > Topomyia yanbarensis. The sequence continues at coordinate 463,228,792 of NC_080671.1, read as the reverse complement.
ATTTGGGGGTAACCAAAAATTACGGGTTTACCTTATATTTTTCTAGCAGCGCACACACTAGAATCGCCAAGCTACTTATTGCTATACTTTGCAATGCTTTTCTATTGGGGAGGGAAACTTATTAGCAATTTGGTGAAACAATTAAAGTCGAGTCAATTTACCACACTAAACACATCACGGCGCGAACAAAATTGAACCACTCTTGCCTCTTCCACTGAAACGATCAAAGTGGTTTATTGGGCTCTGGGAATCCTCAGAATAACCGCGATTTGGAGATCTTCGTCAGCGGATCTGACGCAATTTCCCCGAAGTGGACAATAGAGACATTTCTAATATCATATTGATCATCCCGAACTTCCCCAGTTTCATGACCGCATCTCATTTCTGCGGACGGTGTCTATCATGCACGGCTGCTGCCTGTCCAAACATTAGAGTGAAACAAAACGCTCTCCCAACAGTGCAAATATTCGTGAAATTGACCAAGGGTCGATGGCCTCTTTCGGCAGCCCAATCCCTTCCCTCACCGGCGGCATCGCTAGGCCAGCAAATTAGTAATGGGCAATTGCGAAGAACTACGGGCACTCATCAAGTGCGTATTATAGCAAGTCTCTTGATGAAGTCTCTCTCGCGCTACCGTAGCAACTCGATTTTGCGAACATTTCTCCATGGTTTAAATTGATAATATGGATACCATGCATAATAAACAATTTAGAACAAATAACAATTTACGCATACGTACTAATATTTACAAATCTATATACATTTAATTATTTACAATTAACGTACTCGTTACATCATTCCCTGCTAAAAGTACGAAAATTTGATTGGCCTTGAAATGGACATTGCAATAACCAATCAAATTTTCGTAGGTCAAACAAGTCATATTCGGAAACTATTTTCAACATTCGGGGTCATATATGGTCATCGCCAATAGGGATTGGCTCGTTCTCTGTTTACAGCACTTCGCCTATTACGGATGAAGTCTGCTACTGACTCTCATCGACTTTCGTCTCCAGTCTCCAGCAAAAATTTACTTGTAGCTTCACAGAATATAACTCAATGCCTAACAAAACTATACTGTAACGCCTTCAATAACCAATCAAGAAAAACAGAGACGCGAAGAGTGTTCTGACCGACAATCGTTGGTGACTGTGAAATCCATTCATACTCCTCACTTATTCATCCCACTTATCCCACATTCAAAACATACAACATTAAAATGGCTTAAATTCAAAGTTGTCGACAAACTTTGAACAAGCGCACGAAAATAAACTGGAACATTGTCGTCTACACCAGGACGAACCGATTAACGAAAACAATGTTCACGAAATAATTCACCTAAGTGAAAAACATAACTAGTAGGTCCAGATTGCTGCCCTTACCCCAGCATATTGCGAGATCACAGGACACAATTTTCCCTCCAAAATATATACTGTCCAAGTTTGCAATTCACTGCCACAGAAATAAATCTCTGCGATTTTAGCTTACTGCACGCTTGGAACGAAACTTGCTTCTTGAGAGAATTTTTAAACGCCAGACTTACTCCGACAACAAAATTCTCCAAGAAAAATTAAACACGATAGTAACAAAATCATTCACTCGCCCCTTGCACACTACGCGCATCAGAATCCAACTACGCGCTGAATTCCGACACGCGAGCTCAACCGGTCTATCATACATACGCTTTCCACAGCACCTTCAACCGAAACGTCAAAATGAAACAAAAGAACAGAAATGAAAAAAATTGTGGTAGAATCGCGTGCGCGACGTGTTCGTATTTCCCTTATCGGGAAATTGAGAAAAAAATCGGTCGTCAGCTAGTTCGATTCACGGGAAATCTAACGGGTGAACATTGACGGAGGAGAGTATAATTTTATAATCGTTCCCTATCGGGTGTAAAGTTGTGTGTTGGCTTTTTCATTACAGGTAGACGAACCATCCGCTATTGTGAAGAATGGCACTAGCTAGCTAGGAAAAGGAAGGATTGTGTAGGATGCCATCGATCGGGAATTGAACGTTAAGGAAGGATCTCGGACAATGAAGGATGAGTAAAAAATAACATGAAATGAAGGATGCAAACTAAGAATCAAAATAGAGGAAGTTTTTAACTGGTCGAAATTAACAGAGGACACCTATTTAATGGGATGACTACTGATTTAAAGCAAAAAATTCAAGGAGGATCGGATGGGAGGTATGGATAAGGAACTGGAATTATAGGGAAGCTGTAACATGATGCAATTGGAAAGGCTAAGGAAAACAAAATTCAATCGAAAAAATCAATGATGGAAACGAGGAACTTGACTATTGGATTGGAAGATATTGGAGGGTTTCAGGACAAAAAGGAATTGGATTTGTGGGATGTAAATCTACAAAACGGAAGGATAGGATCGTAGAAATGCGAGAAAAAGATTTGGTCTGTCACCTACCCGAATAAGCTGCTGCGTGGGACGCGCTCAAAATAAAGAAAAGGAATGAAGTAAGTATTTGTGAATGAAAACTAAATGTAAATTTTTATATGTACAGGAAGACGAAACTATCAGGAATCAGAATATATTGGCTCAAATGGCACGTTCCCCGTACATAGTCGGGGATTTGTGCCTTGCCGTGTGTTTTCATCATTTCCTGAGTGGAAGGAAAGGACAAGGAGGAGTGGGGAAGTAGAATTGGAAGGGTGGGAAAAATAACAGCACAAAACAAAAATAAACAACAGGTAAGTTAAACTCACAAGTAGTTCAACTTGCCTGCGAATAATCCTAAAGCTCTTTACCACATTGGATAAGAAACTTTAGTATGTCTCTGAGTTTCAGTCGACCAAACATGGTTTCGTCTATATAAGGACGGCTGAAGACTCGAAATCGCAATTGCGCTACCGCTGGACAGTTGCATATCAGATGATATGAGGTTCCGTAGTCGGATTCACAAAGATCACATGAAAAAGACTCAGCGCGCTGAATAGTTGCCATGTGATAATTGAGTTTGCAGTGGCCGGTTAAAGCCCTGGTCAGCATGCCGCAGTGGAGCTTCGAAAAATGTAAGAGATTTTTCGAAACCACTGGGCATGGTTGTTCTAGAAACGCCTTTGTTTGGCGACACGTTTGTAGATTTCTCCAATAATTGCGGTGCTCGGACAAAGCCCAGGACCGTATTTTTTCCCTTATCCAACTTGTCGAAATTGGCAGGGCGGGCTCAGGACCAACGAAGTCAATCGCTGAACCTGCCCTGGCCAATTCGTCAGCCCATTCATTTCCAGTAATACCGCAATGTCCGGGCACCCAGACAAGGTAGATAGTGTTGACAATGCTTAGTTCTTCGATTTGGGTTCGGCACGCGATCACTAGCTTGGACCGGGATTTGTCTGAGCTAAGGGCCTTGATTGCAGCCTGACTATCGGAGCAGAAGTTTATAACTCTGCCGGACAAACTCAGTTGAAGGGCCGATTGCACCCCGCACATAATCGCAAAGATTTCTGCTTGGAATACAGTACAATATCTACCTAGTGAGTGAGATTGTTCCAATCTCATTTCACGACAGTAGACACCAGCACCAGCACGTCCCTCCATCAGAGAACCGTCAGTGTAACAGACTACTTGCGTTTGTTGTTGTCTTTCCATAAAGCCAGACAACCACTCCTCTCGAGAGGGAATCTTCACATGGAATGTCCTGTAAGGAAAACTACAAGTGAGTGTAATATCGCTGGGAGCAAGAATATCTTCACCCCATGTAACCATTTGTGACCACAATCGTATATGACTGGTAGCAAGATCAACATGATTACTGTTCCAAAGCCCAGTAACCTGCAGTCTGTATGCACATGATAGTGCTTCTTGTTTTAAGTGTATGTGTAATGGTTTGATATTTGGAAGTGCCTCAAGAGCAGCAGTCGGAGTCGTGGTGAAAGCACCAGTCAACGCCATGAGCGCCATTCTTTGCAGATGGTTTAGCTTTGACTGGACTGTCACCACCTCTCCCCTCTGCCACCACACAAGGCATCCGTATGACAGTATTGGACGTACAATTGTCGTGTAAATCCAATAGATGTATTTAGGTTTGAGACCCCAGGTCTTTCCAAAAGTTCGTCTGCACTGCCCGAAGGCCATGCACGCTTTCTTGACTCTGAACTCAATGTGAGCAGACCAATTCAGTTTGGAATCCAATATGACTCCAACGTATTTGACTTGATCCGCACACAGTAGCTCAGAATCAAAGAACTGCAAGGGACGAACCCCGGTTGTTATTCGCTTCTTCGTGAAAAGAACCATTGAAGTTTTGCTTGGGTTAACTGATAGTTTAACTTGTCGACACCACTGTTCGACAGCTCTTAATGCCTGTTGCATCAAGTCAAAGATTGTTCCGATGCAAAATCCAGTAATTAGTATTTGGTAATCGTCAGCAAACCCGTAGGTTGGAAATCCAAGCTCATTGAGTTTCTTCAACAAGCCGTCAGCTACTAAGTTCCATAACAAAGGTGACAGAACGCCGCCCTGAGGACAACCGCAAATACTCAACATCCGTATCTCAGCCTGTCGCAGTGACGAGCAAAGCATGCGGTTACTAAGCATTGCGTTTATCCAACCTGAGATACATGCAGGTATCCCATGACCGCGCGTCGCTTCCAGAATAGACTGGAAGGACACATTGTCAAAAGCACCCTCAATATCTAGGAATACACCCAAGCTAGATTGCTTGAGCGAGAAGGCTTTCTCAATGTTGTAAACAACATCGTGAAGCAGAGTGATCGTGGATTTCCCACACTGATATGCATGTTGCATTTTGTGCAGTGGATATTCAACTAAACTAACGTTCCTGATGTGATGATCGATTATCCGTTCCAAAGCTTTCAGAAGAAAAGAACTTAAGCTGATTGGCCTAAAACTCTTGGCTTCTTCATAGCTTGAGCGCCCCCCTTTGGGAATAAATCTAACAGTTATTTCTCGCCATGCTTTCGGGATATACCCGGTAGCAAGACTGGAAAGCAAAATCTTTTTCAAGACATGTTTAAGAATATCAAATCCCTTTTGCAGTAGCACGGGAAGTATCCCATCTTTTCCGGGTGATTTGTATGGAGCAAAGCTGTCAACTGCCCACTTGACCGATTCAGTGGAAACCAATGTGCGTGCTAACGCCCACGAGTCCGAATCACCAGAATGAGATCTGTGAACGTTGATCAACTCCGGATCGATACAGCCTGGAAAGTGTGTGTCGAAGAGACAATTAAGAACATCTTTTTCGTCCGTCACATAAACACCATCTCTGGTTTTCAAGGAGTTCATCTGAAAATCATTCGATTTGGAGAGAATTTTATTTAATCTGCTAGCCTCGTTCAGACTAGAGACATTAGTGCATAGGCTTTGCCAGCCAGCCCGTTCTGCAGATCTAAGACATTTCTTATATGCACTACGAGCTGACCTGAAAGCCCTGGAGTCATCACGCTGACGCCGATTCCAAGCTCTTCTCATAACTTTCTTCATTCTTTCAAGCTCAGCCCTCCACCAAGGGGTTCCCCTAGTCGATTTAACAGTACGAAGTGGACAAGCTTCTTCGTAGGATGCTAATATGAATGAGTTTGTCGTATCCACGACGTCATCTAAGTCGTCTAGTTGACTAATTGTTGGAAAATATCCATGAAATTTAGTCGCCAAGTTTTCCAAAAAGAGGTCCCAGTTTGTAGATTTAGGATTACGATAGGTCACCACATTGAAGGTGACATCAAAATGCTCGAAAAATATATATTTATGATCGGATAGAGACGGTTCAGTTTCATTTGGAACCTGCCAATTTCCCAGTTCATGCAAAATTCTATCAGAGCAAAGTGTTATGTCTAACACCTCCTCCCTCCCAGACCTCGCAAAAGTTGGTCGGTTTCCCACATTCAGAATATGGAGATTTGTACTACTTATGTACTCCATCAGTTCAGAGCCTCTCAGATTGATGTCTGAGCTGCCCCAAATGATGTGATGAGCATTCGCATCACTGCCGATAATGAGCGGAAGCCCATTTCTGCTACAATATGATACAATGCTTTTGAAATCATCAGAAGGAGATGATTCGTTATGCGGTAGGTATGCTGAACAATATATATATTTTTTGTCTACGTTTTCGACAGTCAATGTAACTGTGACAACACAGATATCGCGAGTTGTGAGCTCCGATATGAGACACGCGTCAATAGCCTTATTTGCAAGAATGCAAGCACGAGGCATTTCACGTGGGTTAGTCATGCCTGTCTTGTTGTAAGCAATGAAGGCAGTGTTAAGTAACTTTCCAAAATAGAAGTTTCCTTTATGGAAATACGGTTCTTGAACCAATGCTATGGAAGCTTTACCTTCCTGCATGAGTCGAGATAAATTCATAGTTGCTGTACGTTTATGTTGGAGATTGACTTGTGCTATTCTAACCATTTTTGATTAGAGAACTGTACATTTCATCTCCAACACAAATTGCACAACAACTAGAGGACACCAAGCGAGTTGGGATGTTAACGCATTTAGCGAGCCATATCAGGTTTAAATGGGACATGATCATTTGATTCCCACGATTTGCGAAGAAAATAATGGTCCACTGTGTCAGAGATTCGCATAACACAGCAAGGGCAAAACCCAAAATGCTCCGTGCGCGACTGGCATATTTTAGACCCTCCAATCATTAAGTCCTCGGCACGGAACTACACCTTGACTTAGGGTCTCCTACTTTCAGTCGCCTCCTACGACATGGCAGCAGGACTCCAGTGGCTCAATTCTAGGCCGGATACCACACGGCCTCTGGGCAGGTTCATCTGTACACATCGAAATTTGATAATCGAAACTCAACAAAACTTCACCGAAGTACCATCAGCCGAGAGTCTCTGCAAACCCCCAGCCAACAAAAATTCGGCAAAATTAAGTGGATCATCGGTGAAAAAAATCGGTGTGTAGAGTGAACGTTCCGCTGCGTAATGCAGCATACTGGGGAGTTCGCCCGACTTTTCCCAGGCTCCGTTCGCCATTGAGAATGTTTTAAACCCCCTCAACAATTTTACCCATAGCACGGGTCGCATGACACTATGGAATTGGGGTTCCCTGTTTGGTAGATTTTTACCACTGAAACAGGTAGTCCGTAGTGTTATTCTTAGCCGGTTGAAACAACCACTACCGACACTACACGGCTTATCTAGGCTGTTCGGTGAAAGAAGCTGACATTGAAGAACAGCTTCCATATTTAGATGGGCGAACAGCCGCAGAAGGAAGGAAGGAAGGAAGGATAACGGGAGGAGAGGGATTTGGGCTAAGCGCTTATTTAAAGGCGGCGCTGACTCGCCTTGTCAGGGCTGCTTTAGGGCATGTGGTATTTAGGCCTAGGACGTATAGGGCCCACTACCTCGTCCTACCACACCCGCAGTCAGCCCCCGCTGCTGGTTCGGGTCGCGAATCACAACTAGTTGCTATCGCGATTAAGCATTATCCACCACCTATGACCCGCCCGGTTGCTTGCAGCTCAGCTTCCCACGTAGCGTTCCTCCACCACCACGGGGCCCGGGAAGCAATGGAAGCAGAAAAAAAACCCTCAACCGAATCATATACTACTAAATACAAATATACATCGATGACGTCATCAACAAGCAATCCCTCAGAAGGAAGGATGTGTATTCTTTTTGCCTGCTTGCAAGTATTCCCCTCCGAAGGAAGGAAGCAAGTTAACAGGGTTTCGACCATCGTTGGAAAACTGTGAGTGTATAGAATTAATGACTAACTTAGAATAAGGACTAATACTAGCATAAGGGTTAGGTAATTAGGCAATTAACTATTTACAAATTAATTATTTACAATTGACCATCGCTGATGTATTATGTTTCGCGATTCGCGGTTCTAAACCGGTTTGCTATGTCGGTTTGTTTACCCATTTTTGGTTTTTTTTGTGAATCATCCATTCGTTGTCACTTCGCAGAAGCTTATTCATAGCTGAGAGGATTTTCTATTTGTTTAGGCACAATCTTGGTATCTCAGTAGCAAGTCCGTCCGAGGACTTCCTTGAACGAGTTCATCAAGATTGGCCGTAAGCTGCTTTTAACCTGAAGGGTGTTTTCTTACTCATCGTATAGTGTAGTTACTCCTTGCGGAGGTACATAGCTCGACTTTGTTCATTTAATTGTTTAGATGAGAAGAGTGCAACTTTTTCAGACGGTTAGCGAAGTAGACCCCAAATCTTTTTCCCGCAAGATCTTCCAATTCATAGGTATTGGAGCCAAGTACCTTCCGCACGACAGCCGGTTCGTACTTGGGCGCTAGCTTTTTGCAAAACCCTTTCCCCTTGTCAGAAAGGTCAAAGGTTTGCTTCAGCACCTTCTCCCCCACTGTATAAGAAGCACATTTAGCATTTGATCGAAGGTTGTATGTTTTAGCGTGTTTTTGGTACGCCAGGGTCAGATTGGTTCGCACTTCCTCGAACAGTTTCTTCCGTCTATCGGAAACAGAATTGTCGTCATCCGCGCTTGGCTGATAGTTGTCCCTTACGTAACCGTACTCCCTTCCGTCCGAAATCTTGTTCCGACCAAAAACGACAAAGTACGGGCTGTACTTTGTGGAGTCATGAACTGCGTTACGGATTGCGTTGGCGATTTCCTGAACATCGTCTGCCCAATGATTGTGGCCTTTTTTTAAAGTTGCCCGTATTGCCGTCGTAATGACGCGATTCACCCTTTCGGTGTTGTTGACCTGAGGGTGGTATGCAGGGGTTAGCCAGTGGGACACTTGATAAGCCTCTAGCAGACTCGTAAAAGTTTTTGAGACGAACTGCGATCCATTGTCCGTGAGCATGATCTCTGGTACCCCGAATAGTCGGAAAATCATGTTTTCCACGAATTCGACCAGTGAACTTGCTTTGGCTTCCCGGAATGGCTGGACCAGAACAAATTTGCTGAAGACGTCCGTTGCGACAAGAAGGCAAGTGTTCCTATTTCTGCCGGACGCCGGTAGTGGGCCGACGTAATCCAGCGTTATGAACTGCCATGGGTACTCTACCGGTTTCTGTGCTCCCATCGGTGGGGTGACGTTAACATTCCCTGATTTGCTAACCTGGCATTTCAGACACTCCCGACAAAACCGACGAATTTCCTCACTCATTCTGGGCCAATGGAAGTGTTGTTTCACGGCGGCCAAGGTCTTTTCGAACCCGAAGTGGGCTTTTTCGTGTTCCTTATTAATGATTTCCTTACGTTTTGCTGTCGGTGGGAAGTGTTTCCAAGCAAACCTTGGGTCACTCTGCCCGCTATTGGTTTTCTCATATTGGAACACTTTTCCATCTACAATTCGCTTGTCGCTGTGTTTGGCTGGGTTCGCTCGAATCTTTTCAACGAGGTCTTCGTATGCTTGATCGGCCTGCAGCAGCGTGATTGAGTCAACCTCTATCGATCTTGACAAACAGTCTGCCAGAATGTTGCTTTTCCCCTTTCGGTACTCAAGGTCGAAGTCATAGGCCTGAATGCGGAGCGCCCATCTTAGCAACTTCGCATTCCCCGTCTCTGTACCGAGATTGAATAACCAGAGTAAGCTTCTGGCGTCCGTTACCACCCGAAACTTCGTACCTTCAACATAGTGACGGAAGTGGTGTATTGCAGATAGAACACCTAAGCATTCCTTTTCGACTGCTGAGTACCGTCGCTGTGTGCGGTTTAGCTTTTTGCTAAAGTAGCTTATTACTCGCGTTTCCCCGCCTTGCTCTTGCACAAGCGCTGCCCCGACGGCTCGGTCCGACGCATCTGATTCGATAGTGAACATACGACTGAAATCTGGGTTTCCAAGGATTGGTGCTGATGTCAACACTGATTTCAGTTCATTGAATCCACTTTCGGCTTCTTTCGTCCACGTAAACCGTTTGTTTTCCTTTGATAGGAGGTCCGTTATGGGGGCCGTGATCCTGCTGTATTCTTTTATAAAGCGTTGGTAAAAGCCGGCCAGTCCCATCAGCCTTCGAATGTCCTGCTGCGTTTTGGGACGTGCATAGTCCAAAATTGGTTGAATCCGTCCACTGTCGATCGTCAACCCGTTTTCACTCAGTAGGTAACCCAAGTACATCACCTGCTTGCGACAAAATCGTGATTTGTCGAGTGAGATGGTTAATCCTGCTCGGCGGAGTCTTTCGGCCACCCTTTTGAGCAGCTTCAGGTGTTCTTCAAACGACTCCGTTGCGATGATTATATCATCGAGATATACAAACACACGTGGTTCGAGGTCAAACCCAATCGCCTTTGCCATCAAACGCGACATTGTGAATGGCGCATTCATCAAACCGAAGGGCAGTACTTTAAATCTGAATACCCCCTCCGCTGTACGAAATGCTGTTAAGTTCCTGCTTTCTTCTTTCAGTGGTATCTGAAAGTAGGCATCCTTTAAATCTATCACTGAAAAATATTTTGCTTTTCCCAGACGCCGAAATATGTCCTGCATATTTCGCATTGGGTAAGTGTCCTTTACTGTCAGTTTGTTGATTTTTCTGGAGTCCAGGCACACTCTAACCTTGCCGTTCTTTTTCATCACCGGTACAAGCGGATTCGTCCATTCCGAATAGCATTCCTCAATGGCATCGAGCTTTTTGAAGCGTTCAACTTCGGCGTTGATGGCATCTTGAACGTAGGGTGAACATTTGTACATCGGGGGATTTCGTGGTACCGCTCCTTCTTTGAGGGTTATACTGTGTTCGATTAGGTGTGTTCGCCCCAGTCTGCCGGTAGAAGTCAGCTCGAAGCCTTTTATGACTTCCGTAAGTTGTCTTCGTTGGTCTGCACTGAGAGCATGTTCAGTCTCTATCAATTCTGGATCTGGTATTGATTCGGTTGGCCCTTCATAGACTGGAATGTCTAACGTGTCGTCTTCGGTTTCCACTTCCGCCTGCGATGGAACCTCCGTTGGCTCGATTGTGAAGCAAATTGTCGAATCCTCTTTCGGGTTTACGGTTTCCAGTTCCTCCGGGCCATGGCCCATATCTATCATCGGTTTAATTTTAAAGTATTCCCAAAAGTCTGCCCCAAGGATCAATTTCCTCGAGATTTCTGGAACAACAATTGTTGGAATTACCTTTGTAACATTTTTGTAGGTGAAGGGAATGTTCAAACAGCCGAGACACTTATAATTTGTCCCATCGGCCGTCGAAACGCGTATTGGAGCTGGCTGAATTTTCAAGCCGTATTTTTGTACCAGTTCGAGGGAGTTTAGAACACTTATTCCCGCCCCGGAATCTAGAAGAGCTTCGATTTCAGTGTCAAAAATTTTTACTTTTAAATGGGGACATTTGCTGGCGCGTAATTTAATATGATAAACCTGCAATAAGGGGTCGTAGTTTAGGGTTTGGAACATTGATTTGGGAACATCTACTGAAGTTGGGATGCTCGAATTCCCAGACTCACACCCCTTCATTCGTTTCCCTGTAATCCGTTTAGAGCTGCACCCGTTGCAATTACGCAACGTTCGCAGTTTCGAATCGTTCGTCCCAGACTCCCGCAACCATAGCAAAACACTAGTTTGGGTTTCGTGCACTGTCGCCAGCCGTGTCCCTCCCCCTGACAATTCCAGCATTTTATCGTGACCTGTCCCTGAATAGGTCGTTCAACTCGTTGCATTGTAGCCCCTGACGATACTTGTTGTCCCGGTCTTGTAGTAGGAAAAGAGGAGTCTCTACCTGGTCGACTTCTAAGTAGGTTTAGCGGGACGGAACGATCGCTTTCGTAGTCACTTCCGTCGGCCTCGATTTGGTTAATGGGGCGGCGAAATTGGTTTTCCGTTTGCTGATGTAGCTGCGGGTCCGCTGCGTCGATTCGGTAGTTTAACCTGATCAGTTGTTGGAGATCGTTTATTTCGACAATTGAAGTCTTAGATCTGTAATGCTGGCGCATGTTGTCCCAGATCACTTCAAATTTCCTTCGTTTGGATAGTGGTCGAGACAGCATGCGGTTCAGTTTTTCGATTTCGGTGACGAAGGCGATAAAAGGTTCTCCGCGCTGTTGTTTTCTTTCCTGGATCTTTGAACGAATTCCCTGATCTTGGTTAGGGTTCCCAAACCGATACGTTATGCTCGTTTCGAAAACGTCCCAAGAGTAGAAATCATCCACGTACGTGAAAAACCAATCTGATGCTGCTCCATCTAAGAGCATGTGAATATCCCTCAACAGCATTTTTTTGGGCACTCCCTCTCGTTCTGCTAGTTTCTTGGCTTTGTAAAGGAAATTTTCGACTGTGATGGACCTTGGCTCTCCCGTAAATCGTAACTTCCATTTCTCTACCCGTCCGTGCGCTTCATTCCTTCCACAATAGGATCGTCTTTGTTCCTGATACCGAGGTTGTTCATCGGAGTATCTGGAAGTTGAGTGTCTTCCGAAGCTTCTGTGGGAGTCATCTGTGCTGTCCTGGTAATTTTGCCGGCCTCCAGGAAATCTCGTTAATAATCGACTATCGCGTTCATCTTCGCTTGAATCCGTGTTCTGGTCTCGTCCTGGCAAGTTTGACAATGTTGGCCGTGGTGGTCTTTCCGTTGAAGTCGTCTCGAAAGTATTGAGTTCGTGGTCCCTTCGCCGTTCGACTACGTTAGGCTGAATGTTCAGTTGAACCCGTTTCATCAGGTCCGATAACGCCCGTTGCATATCCTCCCATTCTTTCTTGGTCACCGTCACTGTGGCATCTGCACCTTTTTCTAGAAGTGGCTCTGTTGGCCGTTTAGGCACGGCTCCTTTCCCTGTGTCTGGTGGAGGATTGACGGAAGGCGCCTGATTAAAATCTAATGGCGTAGGAGCCGGAATGGGAAACCTCTGATCTTGCGTACCTTCTGCCCCTTCAGCTTCTTGGATAATGCTATTTATCTTGTTCTTAAACGGAGACAGCGGTGGCCCAAATTGAAAATTCTGCATGACCTTCTCGATTCGCCGAGTCAGGTCCCGACGAATCTTTTTTTCTTCGTCGTTGTTAGCCAAACACCTTTTTACCCTGTACCAATAATGAAGAACTCTCGATTCCAGTTTTTGTTCCACCTTTCTTGATAAAGCTGTTTCTAACATTGAAATTCTTCCCTCAATATGCGCAACTTCATGCATAATGTTAATCGTCGACCGATAATTTCGACCTTCGGCCTGATCTGCCCTGAACAAACTTCGCAAATGTCTCTGTTTCGCTTGAAGATCTTGTAAGAATGCATCTTCTGGTTGCTCCCGAATCATCAACTCATAATCGACCTCCTCTTGGTTCAAATCTTCGGCATGTGGGAAGAGTCGATTCATTTTTTTTATTTTATTTTTTTAATCGATTGTATTGTATAGACGTTATAGCAAATGATGTAACCGATATAGCACGCGTTAGACGAGTATGAATAAATAACAATATGATAATTGGAACGATTTCTTAACAATATTAATGAACATGCAATAAATAAATAAATAATAAATAAATGAGCGAAATCAGCGAATAATATATCACCGTGTATAGATAAAGAATAAATATAAATGTATATAGAATTTATTTCGAAATTTTATTGAGAAATGTCCCTTAGTAGAACGGAAAAATATTTACATAAAGACTGCCAAATTGCGTTGGATGACTGTAAAGTCGAACCGACGTTTGACCAAAAAAAAGTAAAATGCCTGGTTTTGTTGGGCGCCAAATGTAACTGGCCAGCCTAACGAGCTTCCGAGGTAAGTAAGTGGGTGGTTTATGCGCCACTCTCAGTCGAGAGACCACCCACCTGGTTTAGAGCTGCCCGGCCTTGTGAGACCCTTCAGGAGAAGGTTCTGGTTTTCCTCAATGTAGGAAGGAAGCAAGCTAGCTGATCACAACCATCCGAGCCGCGCGTATAATAAACCCGAGAAATATCCGAAATGATCAATACAAACTAGTTCCGAAGCAAAGATTCTGTTCGCGGGGGTTTTTCATCACTGGCAGAGTCCAATCCGACCAATTGACGAACAAGCGTTCGATTCGAGAGTGGTTCCGGTTGGTATCGGGGCCAACCTCCCCAGCAAAAGACAAAAAAAAGACGAGAAAAGAATACCGACCGAAATAAACTAGACCCCAAAGACTTCACCAAATCACAATTACTACATCTACCGTACGGGAAACCTCATTAACACAGAACAGAACTTTTCACTTCATCAAAACATTTATTCCTATTTACAATTGCGATTTTATTCCCATTCTTCGGTTTTCTCTATTCAAACCTAGCTAGACGCATTTCCCTTTCGGTTTCCCTATCCTCTAGTGTGGCGATATACAGAGCATTGTGCGTGCTCTCGGCGTGGGTATTGTTTGATATCGTGCGGTGCTATTTAGTTTGCAAGTTCACTGCGAGCCACGGCTGGCAAATCTGACGGTAGGGTAAGGCCGTCTAATGTGACCCCATGCGCATGGACAATCACAACATATATTTCACTCTACTCACGACCTAGGATTTACGTGGACATGATGGCGGGAGACGGCGATTCCTTCTGCTGCTGTTGCTACTGATGACACCACGTGCGATCACCCTTGATCGGACTGGGCTGACGACGATGGTCTTCACCGCCGGTTCGTGGAACTTACGCAGACGGGGTACTTCCGTCGAAACTTTCGGTCGTCACCGGAAAGCGTAGATTGCTGTTGAGGTTGCACTTGCTGTCTTCGAACGGTCCTGCCAAGGCGCGATTTGACGGACGCCGCCTTCTTCCGGCCACGTGTACCACCGGGACCAACCTTGAACCGAATCGTGGGGTCAAGAGCGGTCACTAACGAAGAGGTGTGATGTGTCGGACTTTCGACGGCTGCCACGAACCTGTGAAGTAAATTGCCGTCGCACGAGGACAAATCAGCACGCGCACATTTGGGGGTAACCAAAAATTACGGGTTTACCTTATATTTTTCTAGCAGCGCACACACTAGAATCGCCAAGCTACTTATTGCTATACTTTGCAATGCTTTTCTATTGGGGAGGGAAACTTATTAGCAATTTGGTGAAACAATTAAAGTCGAGTCAATTTACCACACTAAACACATCACGGCGCGAACAAAATTGAACCACTCTTGCCTCTTCCACTGAAACGATCAAAGTGGTTTATTGGGCTCTGGGAATCCTCAGAATAACCGCGATTTGGAGATCTTCGTCAGCGGATCTGACGCAATTTCCCCGAAGTGGACAATAGAGACATTTCTAATATCATATTGATCATCCCGAACTTCCCCAGTTTCATGACCGCATCTCATTTCTGCGGACGGTGTCTATCATGCACGGCTGCTGCCTGTCCAAACATTAGAGTGAAACAAAACGCTCTCCCAACAGTGCAAATATTCGTGAAATTGACCAAGGGTCGATGGCCTCTTTCGGCAGCCCAATCCCTTCCCTCACCGGCGGCATCGCTAGGCCAGCAAATTAGTAATGGGCAATTGCGAAGAACTACGGGCACTCATCAAGTGCGTATTATAGCAAGTCTCTTGATGAAGTCTCTCTCGCGCTACCGTAGCAACTCGATTTTGCGAACATTTCTCCATGGTTTAAATTGATAATATGGATACCATGCATAATAAACAATTTAGAACAAATAACAATTTACGCATACGTACTAATATTTACAAATCTATATACATTTAATTATTTACAATTAACGTACTCGTTACAAAGGGTCCTTTGACCGAAAGGGTCCTTTGACCGAAAGGGTCCTTTGACCGAAAGGGTCCTTTGACCGAAAGGGTCCTTTGACCGAAAGGGTCCTTTGACCGAAAGGGTCCTTTGACCGAAAAGGTCCTTTGACCGAAAAGGTCCTTTGACCGAAAAAGTCGTTTGGCTTAAAGCGTTAGTCATTTCACCGAAAAGGGTCATTTCAGTGAAAGTGTCTTTTGACCTTATGCCACTTGGCCGAATAGTATTTGAAAAAAAGCAATTAATCGAGTGTCACCATTTTATGAATGTTTTCGTTTTTTTTGTGTCGTTTCACTGAGTCTATTCTAGCGGTGTACTCAAAACAGTATCGATATCGTATGGAAGAAAATAGAATAATTTCAATTCGAATAACTGATATTAGCACGATCCATATTATTTTGACAATAAAAGTAAAGTTGTTTTTTGTACAGTAATATACACAGTGTATAGCAATACATCTTAAAAACTATTTGATATGTCATGAATAACACTAGTTTACAGCATTTTTGAACTAAATAAGCTGATGGTCATTTTCGATATAAAATCGTGTACTGAATCCGAAAATGAGGTCCAAAAAATTTACAGTAGAACAGTTTTCGAGTTACAGTAAAAAAATTATTTTGACCTATATAATTAAAAGTACGTTCAGTAAAATCCAAATATCTTCGGTTCTAGTGCATAGATATGAAATATTATAATGTTTAATTAATTGTTATTGAATGCACTTTCGATCGCTAGAACATTTTGTTTCAGTGCGGTTACTGGTTCTGGCATTATTTACGAATTTATTAAACTTTTTCTTAATTTTTCGTCATTTTTTGAAGAAAAATGAGCGTTTGGTCAATATTTTGGGCAAGATAAAGCAATCCTAAAAATTATATTTTTATGGGAAATTAAAGCCTGCTAATAACCAATGAAAATAAGCACGTATTGGGTTAAATTGGGGATGGAAATTGTGAAAGTTATTAAATTTTTTGTAGAATGAAGATTTTTAAGTTTCTCTGGGTAAACTTATTGAACCGTCTCGATTCCAATTTTTTCTAGGGTTTGTTTCATAATATATGAGTAATTCTCTGTCAGAATTCTATTAAACAAGTAAATTGAATAATTTTAAGAGAATTTAATGTGGGGTAATATTGGAACTCGTTTATGCTAAAAATGCACGCTCCACAACGCCTTGATACACAAATCGGAAGCTTATGATGGTGTAAAATGTTAAATTCGGAGACTAGCTTTACGAATAATGACTTATCCACCGATTTCGTCACGTTTTGTTCTACTAAAAGTTTATTTTACGTTATTAAAATGTCTTGAAGTTTTTAATTTGAAATTATATTGGATTCACATAGGCTTCCACGATGTATCGATTTTACTGTACTGGTTCACAAAACTTCAGTATACTACAATATAATGCGTAAAACATCTAAGTACAATTACAAAATATTCTACGTTCTTCAAATCATTCTGAATATCAGATTTTGAGATTTCAAACCTAAAATAAGTCTTGTTCGATGTTTTAAAACACGATTTGCTAGTTGTTCTATGAAGGAAAAGAAATTAAAAGTTTTACGTATTATTAATTTTATAATACTTGACGTATGTAGTATCACATACCTCTACTGATTCGTATAGTTTGTATTAACATTGTACAAAACCCAATTGAGCAGCTAGCGTTTCAAAATACGAATTTTACAACGTGTGCGGGTTTAGTTTACAACGAATTTTGTATCATTAGGGTGTTATTTTATGTAATACACTTGTAAATATTACACGCAGTATTGCATACCAATCATTCGATGACTTATAATTTCATTGAGCCTGAAATTATTGTTATCAGAAATCTTTAATCATTTGGATAAACGAGTTCGAATATTACCCCACATTATTGTTTTCAAAATTCTTCCATTTACATGTTTAACAGAATTCTGACAGAAAATCCCTCATATATTATTAAACAAGCCCTAGAAAAAATTGGAATCGAGACGGTTCGATAAGTTGACCCAGAGGAATACAAAAAATTGCATTTTACAAAAAATTGAATGACTTTCGCAATTTTCATCGGATTTAAACTAACAAGTGCTTATTTTCATTTGTTATTAGCAGGCTTTAATTTTCCATAAAAATATAATTTTTAGGATTGCTTTATCTTGCCGAAAATATTGATCACACACTCATTTTACTTTAAAAAAAAGACGAGAAATTAAGAAAAAGTTCAATAGATTCGTAAACAATGTCAGAAACAGTAGTCGCTTTAAAACAAAATGTTCTAACGATCGAAAGTGCATTCAATTACCTTTAATTCAACATCATAATAATTCACGTCGATGCACTACAACCGAAGATATTTGGATTTTACTGAATGTATTTTTAATTTTAAGGGCAAAAATTCATTTTTTCACTGTAACTCGAAAACTATTTATTTTGTAAACTTGTGTAATAGTTAATGTTGTAAAGAAAATAAGACACAATTAGAAACAAATTGCAATATATGAAAATCTTGACGCAAGAGCAGAGATCACCTCGATGGATGCATGTCAGTTTTTTGGAATGAGGATTATGTGCCTAAAAGTTTCGACTGAGTAAATAGTCGAAAAATCGTAAATAAACTTTAATAATTGATTAAATTCACATTTATGAGTTCAACTAGGGCAGCTAATATACTTGTGGACTGGTTTCTGCTATTTGCTTTTGCATTGTTAGTTCGATATATTGCGATTTCCAAATCGATTAAGTCTTACGAAATAAAGCATCAATGGCGAAATCGATCCCCTGAATGAAGATAGAAGAGTATAAAGCTCTCTACATATGAACCTTGCTAGAAAATCAGTTACACAAAATATGAAAATTAGTTTTCTAAATCATGAACATAATTATTTTTGCCAGAATGGTGTGCACCCCTTTGTTAGTGAGTTGGAGCCGCCTTTGTGGTTTCTATGTCGAAGATTGAGAACAAAAAATCACACGGTAAAACTTTACTGCTTCATTCACTTTAACTCCAGCATTTGCAAACGTTTGATCGTTTCTGGAAATCTATTGTTATTTGCCTTCGAAAATACTAACGTCAAATGGAGCTCAATCTACTGAAGGTTAACACTTGTAAGGTGCACCATATTAAACATAGCGTGCTGATTACATTCGAGAACATTAACCAAGTAGTCATTCATGTCGCGGAACAACATGCAGCACACCGCCGAACAACGACGCTATTGAAGTACGCTTAAGTAATTTACCTCCGCGAACCCCTGACATCATGACTAAGAAATTCATATTAAGATGAGGAGAAGTGGATTCCGTTACAGCTAATACGTGTAGGAAGTTCTTCCCGAATGTTCCTAGCGGTATTCGTGCGGTGAGAATGCGTCCGATAAAACCAACCCCTTCATACGTAACTATTTTATGCAGATGAACCGAAAATGGTACGATAAAACAGACAACGCCAACTGTGCAATGAGACACTACATTACAGGACTATGCATCGTTGTTGCAGTTGTTCAAAATCCTCCCGCAACCTAAATGCTTATGCTAAACCACAAATGGCTACACAATAACTATCTACGGACCTAACAGTAAAGGATATTCACTTACCAACGATAGAGCCCATTATCTCCAAACCAACAACCAGTGCCATCCATAGATCGAGGACAGGCTCCGCCGCTTGACTTCTTTTTCAAGCAAAAAAACATTTTCTAATTTTGTTGATTCCAGTGAAAGTAACACAACACTGTTGCCACCCGATGAGAATAAAATAACAAGATTATAACAGAACGCAATTTTTGTAACATCATGTGTTATAAATTAGGTCTCGTTAATAGTTAAAATAACGGAAATTTATATCAAGTAACAATGCGAGATATAGTTTTATAATATTTCTGTTATGTGATCGGTAATTTGATGGTTTTGTACTGCACTTAACTTGTTAAGATAAAAAATTAATCCATTCTGGACCAATTTCACGAGAATTGGCTTGAATATTCCAATCGGATTAGATTTGGCTATATAGAAGAGTCGAAACTATTTTTGAAGTGGTTTTAGAACTGTTTGGAGACGAAAGCCTATTTCCCATCAACTGATTTCTGTGATCCGGAGAGAAAGCATTAAAGTTACGGAATAAACGAAGTCGTCATTTCGTAGGGTGCCGTAGTTGCACTTTGTGATAGACCGAATAAGCGAAAATGCACAATGGATTAACAAAAGACTTGACGGGCTTGGGAGAAGCACATCATGTTCGCTGTGCATGTTGTACAAATAGAAAGACGAAAAAATATTGAAATGACTATTTTTTTGGGTGTATTAAAGATCCATCGTTGCTAACGTTTGTCCTCCAACATTTATGAAGCATATCGATGGATATTGATGTGATATACATGATTTCGTGCAAAATAATCAGTGTTTCTATTTTAGAGAATGTAATGTAATGTAACATTATGCGAAGAATTCGGATTCTTTACAAACTTAACGAAATTTAATACAGTAAACACTTGTTGTTTTAAACCAAAACACTTTCGGGATGCCCTTAAGTACCTCCCGTTTCCAAGCCAAACGCCAATTGAAGCAAATTTTATTCAATCACGATCTAGTTCAAGATTGGTTTAAAGCAGGGACAAACTTGACGGGACCTAGCAATAAATAAGCGGAAGAGGGTAGATACAATGAGAAACTCCTTAACGTTCAAGCCTTCAATATTAAACATATTAATATAGGAATTTCTGGAATTGCATGGCTAAATTGTATGTGAATTTATAGAAGTGTCGTTGTAAGTATTTTTTTTTAATAATAAATTATAATTTTTTGGATTAATGGATTTAAAAAAGTCGGCACAGAAAAATTGAAGGCAGCCGTAGAACTCTGGTCGACTTTTTATCCCATCCACCAACTTCGAAAACTATCTTCTATTTTTAGTTCAAAAATTGTGCTTATTCTAAGCACCGTTACGTTTGAAAGATTGTAGCAAAAGACAGTGGGGTGTTGTGAACCGGGTCTTATCCTCAAAACAGAACTACCACAGATATCGGCAAATTGTAGGTTTAAAATGGTTTTGAATATACCTCTAAATACAACAACCGATGATAGAATTTACTTTAACTTACCTTCATATTGTTTCGATTTGCGTCGGAGGCATAAAATCGGCAGTCTTGAGTTGTGAATCCTAAAAAAATAGAAAGTGGTAGTGTTACAGTTACAGACAATGAAAATAAGGTAATTTGTGAATTTCATTAATGACAAAACGTCGATTTTAACGCGCTAAAACGATCGATTGGAGTATACTTCTTTTGGACTTATTTCATACTTTCACACTGAAACATTGAAGTCGCACGATGCATGATTCATTTCAAATGCACACCTTCACAATTTATCCACTTTCCTGTCCATGTGCCTACAAACCACATTAATATTTTGTTTTACACCATTTTAATTGAAACACGCAAAAGCTTATAAATTACTATTTGGGTTTTGATATGAAACACAGTTTTTATCATTTTCCATATGTTTTGATGTAGTTTTTGGTGGTATGTAGAACTAAAACATAAACTTCGTGTTTTTTATTTTACCTGGTGCTACACCGGTGTAGTACAAAAAAGAGATAAACCGATTACATAATTACTAGTTTATTGTATAACTTGTAAAGGAACGCATTCTAGAATTCATATTGTATACCTACCGCATATGATAATTGTAGTGTGCGTTAGAGTGAACCAAAAAAATATTTTTATTTTACTATAAATTGCAAAATACCAAAATTTTGCTGCGACTTGTACGTCTGAATGTTTATTTAAATAATAGTTTCAAATATGTCGTGTTTGCTAATAATTTTAAAATCTGGATGGGACATACCCGCGCCAGAAAAAATATGGTTGTCCACTCTGATGCGCATATATGGGGCAGAATTAATTACCCCATTACAGCAATGCACCTTTCATCTCACGCATCATAGGAGCCCTGGAGATTCCTGGCATTTCTTCCACCGACAAAATGTATGCACCAGCAGACCGTTGTCTGTTGAAATGGTGATGAGGAAGTCAGTCAGTGCTAACGAGCAGCAGTTAGAACAAGCTAATAACGCACCGCAGCACCGTCTGCTGTGTTTCCGTGTAAAGCAAGAACACATATGTATATGTATAACAACAGGACGAATGGGTATGTTCCGCGCTCATGGCCTTCTAGCTCGCGTGATGTATAACGGGGGGGAAGAACTTCCTATCTCCCTGCAAGCAACACCCAACAACAAACGGAACGTTGGCGATTGCCTCTCATTCGGGAGTGCGGCAGAAAACGGGTGAACGTTGGGGGTATCATACAACACGTCTGCCACGTTGTTTTGCCCCGGTGTTAGACGAAACAAGCCGGGATGTATTTATGAGCGAGCTGTTTTCAGTTTATTATTTTTGGGGTGTAGACAAAATATCCGTAATGATGAGGAAGTGAGGTAAACCAACAGTGAAATTGAGGCTGGGATAATCATTTTGATTAGGAATTAGCTATAGTTGATGTATCGAAGAAACTTCGGGTTATATCTCCCGGCATGGCAGGAGCGTATCGATGAAGGCAATGATTAATGCAACCAATATCTAACCGCTTCGCACAACATTGTGGTTCTGATGCTCAAAACTGGCGGAATGAAAGTAAAGCTGGTACTTATGCAAGAATTCAAATTTAAAACATTATATTACATTATATTATATTGCGTGTTTGTTAAGAGCTTCTTTTGAACTTTGCATTCTCACTGTAAAAATGTTACATAGCATTCAATTGCAAAACAATTTAGCAAAAGACTTGTTAAATTCAAGACAGAAATTTTAGATGAATTCAACTCCGTGCTACACCACCGGTGCTTGGCATACTGTTATTCGACAGAAAAGACTCTAAATTCGAAAACTTTCGTTGTGATAAATTCCGGCAAACGTTGATGAGTCTCAGTAGCCTGTGGCACCAACTACCCTCACATATGGGTAAGCAAAAGACAAACATTTCGTACAGTAGCTCTCCAACAGTTTATTTTGCGAGTCAGGTGATGCTACATATTTGGGAAATTCTCATGCAACAATAGGCTCCTTGGATGCGATGCGATGACTAACCCCGCAAGGAATGCTCTCTCGTTTGTTTTTTAGCTGACATAGGCCTACTGCCGTCTTGCCATTCACCGGCTGTTGTGTATGTACCTACTATCCCTTGCAGCCCTCAGGGAATGACACAAAGTGTAAATAATGGTAGCACATCCACGCGTTACTTCCGTTTCTGGGCAGGCTGAAAGCTGGAGAGGTGCAGGAGAGGTGATCACGTGGGACCAACCAGCAACAGATTATTTCCATTCACTGGCTGTCACGCTCTAGGGTTTCGTGGGATACTGGGCAGCAGTGCCGTCGTGTGTCGGAGACGGACAACATCCTAAATGAAACCTTTTTGTGCGTTGGAGCTTTTATCATTGTCCGCAAAATAATATCATTTTCCTGGGGTGTTGGTGGCATAAAACTCTTGTCAACGCTTGGAATACTTGGTTTTTGTCACTTGTCTGGAAAGCATCAAATAAGAATTTCAAATTTATGAACGCAAATGGTAAAATAAACAGATTTAAAAACATCAAAGCAACAAACATTAGAAAACACTTACAGTAGGTTCTGATGGATATGATACCTGACAAAAATCCGTCGGCAACGTAGTAGGCGATGATTAACAGCATTTATTACAGGTCAAATGCATTTGTGCTCAAACACGTTTTTCTGTTTTAATTTTAATATTATTTTAATTCCGGGGTACGCCTGTGGAGTTTTATAAAGGTACAGAGATGAACACACTCTTAGATCTACTCTAAATCAAAGAATAGGGTACTTAGTCAATAATCTATGAAATAATAAATGCCTAATATGGTAATGATTACAGTGTATATCTTTTCTAAATAGCATCTCAATGCAAACATATCTGTGTGTTTATAAAACGAAATAATGAAATAAGATAAAGAAAAGACAAACGAAAAGGGAAGAAGAAAAATAAGGGGGGAAATGAAACAATGAGAAAAGAAAAAGCAAAAAAAAATAAAGAAAGAAAAAAGTAAACATGAAGCAAATAAAAGAACACAGATAAAAAAGGACAAATTCGAAAATAGAAAAAGTGGAAAAAGGAAGAGAAAAATATCCTGATTTCGAACAAAAAGAAAAATAAAATATGAAAGAAGGAAAAAGCAGAAAAAGTAAAATGGGGTAAAGGTAAAAGGATTAGAAGAAAAAAATAGGAAAGAAGGAAAAAATAATAAAATCGATTTAAAAGAAGTAACAAGGGCAAACCAGAATAAGCAAAAAGAAAAAAATAGGCAAAATGAAACAGGAAAATGGGAAAACAACGGAAAAAGGTAAAAAGGAACAAAAAAAGGTGAAAAAGATGAAGAAAAAAAACACAGCAAAGAACTGAGATAAAAAACAAAAGAGCTAAAGAAAAGTAACTAAAAATATGAACAGAAAAGTGCAGGGGACATAAAATAAAAGAGAAAAAGGAACAAATGAAAAAAACAATTAGAAAAAAGAGAAAAGGGAATCACGGAAATAACAAAAAAAGATGCCAGGAAATAAAAAGAAAAATTGCAAATAAACGAAAAAATGAACAAACAAAATCAGTTCAAAAAATGCGCATGAAAGAAAATGTGTTAAAATGTAAAAAGCAAAAACCATAAAATGTAAAAATGAAAGAATAGAACATGAAGAATAGGTAAAACGGAAAAAATGAAAATGGGGATGAGATGCTAAACAGGATAAATGAAAATAGAAGAAAGGAAAAAAAGAATAATAATCATAGGCAAAAATGTTGAAAGGAAAAAAGGAAAATAGCAAAAAAGGGAAACAACACAAAATATTAAAAATAAAAGGAAAAGAAAAGAAGAAATGGTGAAGAGCAGCTAAAAGTACAGTAGAATAAAAAAGATAAGAGGAATATAGGCAAAAGAAAACAAAAAAAATAATTAGAAGAAAAGAGGAAGAAAGAAAAAAGGAAAAAGAGAAAAAGAAAGTATAAATGAAAATGCTAAAACGGAAAATAACGCCAAGAACAAAAAGGAGAGTAGAAATGTAAGATAAAATTAAAAAAGCAAAAAAGAAGAGTAATAATAAAACAGATAAAAAATGAAAGTGAAAGGAAACAAAGGACAAAAAGGGAACCAAGTTTCGATTTCGGTGAAAAAGGAAAAGCGAAGAAATACGAAAAAAAGAAATAAGGTAAAACAAACTATGAAAAGAGAAAAAGCGAAAAAAAACGAAATAAGGGGAAAAGCATGGTAAAAAACGTAAAGAAAGGGCACCGGAAAAAGAGGATACAAGAAAAAAACAGAAAGGAGCAGAGATTAACAGGAAAAAAGAAAACAGAAAAAAATGAAAAAAGGAAACAAAGAAAAAAGAATAAAATGGACGAACGAAACAAGGAAATTATAAGAATAGGGATACTGAAAACAGAAAAAATTAAAAAAAAAACACTAGATAAAAAAATAGGAAGAGAAGAAATGAAAAAAGAAAAATTGGGTATAAACGGAAAATAAGACAAACAAAAAAAGAAAAATATTAATAACTAAAGAAGAAAAATGTCTCGATTTCCAAACAAGGAAAAAAATGAGGAAAGCAGAGGCACTGAAGCGCAATGAAAAAATAAATGGCAATAAAACGGAAAGAGAAATTGAGAAAGAGGAAAAATGTAAAAACACAAAAGAAACCAAGGATCAAAAAAGCAGAAAAAAAACAAGAAAGAAGCCAGAGACGAAACTAACAATGGACACGCAAATATCACAAACAGAAAATAGGTGGGAAGATAGTACAGGAAAAACATGCTACGATTTCCAAAAAAAGAAAAAATAAAAAAATTGTTAAAAAAATGAAAACGGAAAGAAGTAAAAAGGAAAGAGGTAAAAAAATATAAAAAAGAAAGATAAAATAGGGAATAAGTAAAAACCAATAAAGAGGGAAAAATAGAAAAGGGAAAAACGAAAGAAAGAGAAAAACGAAAAAAGGATAAAAGAAAAAAGCGAAGTGAAAAATAAGAAAACGAAAAGGAAACAAGAAAGGAACAATGAAAATATAAAAATATGAAAGGTAACATTCAAAAATTGAAGAATAGAACAGGAAAAAGGGGAAATCGGAACAATAGAAAAATGAAAAATAAGAAATGTAAAAAGGAAAATAAGGTGAACTAGAAACATAGCAAAGTTGACAATAAAATGGAAAATGGAAACTGTAAAATGGAAATGGGAAAAATGAAACTGAGAAACTGGATAACTGAAAAATTAGAAAACTGGCAGTGCCAGAAACTAAGAAAATAGGAAACTGAGAAATTTAGAAACATGAGAAACTAAGAAACTGAGAAAATGAGAAAATGAGAAAATGAGAAAATGAGAAAATGAGAAAATGAGAAAATGAGAAAATGAGAAAATGAGAAAATGAGAAAATGAGAAAATGAGAAAATGAGAAAATGAGAAAATGAGAAAATGAGAAAATGAGAAAATGAGAAAATAAGAAAATGAGAAACTGAGAAACTGAGAAAATGAGAAAATGAGAAAATGAGAAAATGAGAAAATGAGGAAATGAGAAAATGAGAAAATGAGAAAATGAGAAAATGAGAAAATGAGAAAATGAGAAAATGAGAAAATGAGAAAATGAGAAAATGAGAAAATGAGAAAATGAGAAAATGAGAAAATGAGAAAATGAGAAAATGAGAAAATGAGAAAATGAGAAAATGAGAAAATGAGAAAATGAGAAAATGAGAAAATGAGAAAATGAGAAAATGAGAAAATGAGAAAATGAGAAAATGAGAAAATGAGAAAATGAGAAAATGAGAAAATGAGAAAATGAGAAAATGAGAAAATGAGAAAATGAGAAAATGAGAAAATGAGAAAATGAGAAAATGAGAAAATGAGAAAATGAGAAAATGAGAAAATGAGAAAATGAGAAAATGAGAAAATGAGAAAATGAGAAAATGAGAAAATGAGAAAATGAGAAAATGAGAAAATGAGAAAATGAGAAAATGAGAAAATGAGAAAATGAGAAAATGAGAAAATGAGAAAATGAGAAAATGAGAAAATGAGAAAATGAGAAAATGAGAAAATGAGAAAATGAGAAAATGAGAAAATGAGAAAATGAGAAAATGAGAAACTGAGAAAATGAGAAACTGAGAAACTGAGAAACTGAGAAACTGAGAAACTGAGAAACTGAGAAACTGAGAAACTGAGAAACTGAGAAACTGAGAAACTGAGAAACTGAAAAACTGAGAAACTGAGAAACTGAGAAACTGAGAAACTGAGAAACTGAGAAACTGAGAAACTGAGAAACTGAGAAACTGAGAAACTGAGAAACTGAGAAACTGAGAAACTGAGAAACTGAGAAACTGAGAAACTGAGAAACTGAGAAAATGAGAAACTGAGAAACTGAGAAACTGAGAAACTGAGAAACTGAGAAACTGAGAAACTGAGAAACTGAGAAACTGAGAAACTGAGAAACTGAGAAACTGAGAAACTGCGAAACTGAGAAACTGAGAAACTGAGAAACTGAGAAACTGAGAAACTGAGAAACTGAGAAACTGAGAAACTGAGAAACTGAGAAACTGAGAAACTGAGAAACTGAGAAACTGAGAAACTGAGAAACTGAGAAACTGAGAAACTGAGAAACTGAGAAACTGAGAAACTGAGAAACTGAGAAACTGAGAAACTGAAAAACTGAGAAACTGAGAAACTGAGAAACTGAGAAACTGAGAAACTGAAAAACTGAGAAACTGAGAAACATGAGAAACTGAGAAACTGAGAAACTGAGAAACTGAGAAACTGAGAAACTGAGAAACTGAGAAACTGAGAAACTGAGAAACTGAGAAACTGAGAAACTGAGAAACTGAGAAACTGAGAAACTGAGAAACTGAGAAACTGAGAAACTGAGAAACTGAGAAACTGAGAAACTGAGAAACTGAGAAACTGAGAAACTGAGAAACTGAGAAACTGTGAAACTGAGAAACTGAGAAACTAAAAAACTGAGAAATTAAGAAACTGAAAAACTGAAAAACTGAAAAACTGAAAAACTGAAAAACTGAAAAACTGAAAAACTGAAAAACTGAAAAACTGAAAAACTGAAAAACTGAAAAACTGAAAAACTGAAAAACTGAAAAACTGAAAAACTGAAAAACTGAAAAACTGAAAAACTGAAAAACTGATAAACTGAAAAACTGATAAACTGATAAACTGATAAACTGATAAACTGATAAACTGAAAAACTGAAAAACTGAGAAACTGAGAAACTGAGAAACTGAGAAACTGAGAAGCAGAGAAACTGAGAAGCAGAGAAACTGAGAAGCAGAGAAACTGAGAAGCAGAGAAACTGAGAAGCAGAGAAACTGAGAAGCAGAGAAACTGAGAAGCAGAGAAACTGAGAAGCAGAGAAACTGAGAAGCAGAGAAACTGAGAAGCAGAGAAACTGAGAAGCAGAGAAACTGAGAAGCAGAGAAACTGAGAAGCAGAGAAACTGAGAAGCAGAGAAACTGAGAAGCAGAGAAACTGAGAAGCAGAGAAACTGAGAAGCAGAGAAACTGAGAAGCAGAGAAACTGAGAAGCAGAGAAACTGAGAAGCAGAGAAACTGAGAAGCAGAGAAACTGAGAAGCAGAGAAACTGAGAAGCAGAGAAACTGAGAAGCAGAGAAACTGAGAAGCAGAGAAACTGAGAAGCAGAGAAACTGAGAAGCAGAGAAACTGAGAAGCAGAGAAACTGAGAAGCAGAGAAACTGAGAAGCAGAGAAACTGAGAAGCAGAGAAACTGAGAAGCAGAGAAACTGAGAAGCAGAGAAACTGAGAAGCAGAGAAACTGAGAAGCAGAGAAACTGAGAAGCAGAGAAACTGAGAAGCAGAGAAACTGAGAAGCAGAGAAACTGAGAAGCAGAGAAACTGAGAAGCAGAGAAACTGAGAAGCAGAGAAACTGAGAAGCAGAGAAACTGAGAAGCAGAGAAACTGAGAAGCAGAGAAACTGAGAAGCAGAGAAACTGAGAAGCAGAGAAACTGAGAAGCAGAGAAACTGAGAAGCAGAGAAACTGAGAAGCAGAGAAACTGAGAAGCAGAGAAACTGAGAAGCAGAGAAACTGAGAAGCAGAGAAACTGAGAAGCAGAGAAACTGAGAAGCAGAGAAACTGAGAAGCAGAGAAACTGAGAAGCAGAGAAACTGAGAAGCAGAGAAACTGAGAAGCAGAGAAACTGAGAAGCAGAGAAACTGAGAAGCAGAGAAACTGAGAAGCAGAGAAACTGAGAAGCAGAGAAACTGAGAAGCAGAGAAACTGAGAAACTGAGAAACTGAGAAACTGAGAAACTGAGAAACTGAGAAACTGAGAAACTGAGAAACTGAGAAACTGAGAAACTGAGAAACTGAGAAACTGAGAAACTGAGAAACTGAGAAACTGAGAAACTGAGAAACTGAGAAACTGAGAAACTGAGAAACTGAGAAACTGAGAAACTGAGAAACTGAGAAACTGAGAAACTGAGAAACTGAGAAACTGAGAAACTGAGAAACTGAGAAACTGAGAAACTGAGAAACTGAGAAACTGAGAAACTGAGAAACTGAGAAACTGAGAAACTGAGAAACTGAGAAACTGAGAAACTGAGAAACTGAGAAACTGAGAAACTGAGAAACTGAGAAACTGAGAAACTGAGAAACTGAGAAACTGAGAAACTGAGAAACTGAGAAACTGAGAAACTGAGAAGCAGAGAAACTGAGAAACTGAGAAGCAGAGAAACTGAGAAACTGAGAAACTGAGAAACTGAGAAGCAGAGAAACTGAGAAACTGAGAAACTGAGAAACTGAGAAACTGAGAAACTGAGAAACTGAGAAACTGAGAAACTGAGAAACTGAGAAACTGAGAAACTGAGAAACTGAGAAACTGAGAAACTGAGAAACTGAGAAACTGAGAAACTGAGAAACTGAGAAACTGAGAAACTGAGAAACTGAGAAACTGAGAAACTGAGAAACTGAGAAACTGAGAAACTGAGAAACTGAGAAACTGAGAAACTGAGAAACTGAGAAACTGAGAAACTGAGAAACTGAGAAACTGAGAAACTGAGAAACTGAGAAACTGAGAAACTGAGAAACTGAGAAACTGAGAAACTGAGAAACTGAGAAACTGAGAAACTGAGAAACTGAGAAACTGAGAAACTGAGAAACTGAGAAACTGAGAAACTGAGAAACTGAGAAACTGAGAAACTGAGAAACTGAGAAACTGAGAAACTGAGAAACTGAGAAACTGAGAAACTGAGAAACTGAGAAACTGAGAAACTGAGAAACTGAGAAACTGAGAAACTGAGAAACTGAGAAACTGAGAAACTGAGAAACTGAGAAACTGAGAAACTGAGAAACTGAGAAACTGAGAAACTGAGAAACTGAGAAACTGAGAAACTGAGAAACTGAGAAACTGAGAAACTGAGAAACTGAGAAACTGAGAAACTGAGAAACTGAGAAACTGAGAAACTGAGAAACTGAGAAACTGAGAAACTGAGAAACTGAGAAACTGAGAAACTGAGAAACTGAGAAACTGAGAAACTGAGAAACTGAGAAACTGAGAAACTGAGAAACTGAGAAACTGAGAAACTGAGAAACTGAGAAACTGAGAAACTGAGAAACTGAGAAACTGAGAAACTGAGAAACTGAGAAACTGAGAAACTGAGAAACTGAGAAACTGAGAAACTGAGAAACTGAGAAACTGAGAAACTGAGAAACTGAGAAACTGAGAAACTGAGAAACTGAGAAACTGAGAAACTGAGAAACTGAGAAACTGAGAAACTGAGAAACTGAGAAACTGAGAAACTAAGAAATTGAGAAACTGAGAAACTGAGAAACTGAGAAACTGAGAAACTGAGAAACTGAGAAACTGAGAAACTGAGAAACTGAGAAACTGAGAAACTGAGAAACTGAGAAACTGAGAAACTGAGACACTGGGAAACTGGGAAACCGTGAAACTGGGAAGCTGGGAAACTGGGAGATTGGAAAACTGGAAAACTGGGAAAAGGGAATAAGAAACTGAGAAAAGAGAAAATGTAAAAGGAAAAAGAGAAAAGGGAAAATGGAAAAATAGGCTGACAAATAGGGTCTTTACTATAGAACGAAGAAAGACAAAAAAGAAAACAGAAGAAAATTTGAAGAAAATTTTAAAAAGAAAATCGAGAAAAGAAAATAAATAAATAAGAAGACGGGCAATATAATCAAATCACCACCTATCCCCCTCCTTTCTGGTGACGCCAACGACTTTTCTCAGAAAAAGTTGGGTTTAGATTTTCGATTTTCAGAGTGATTTCATAACCTTTCATATTTTATATGTGAAAGGCATAGAATAATGAACATGCACATACCAAGCCAATTACACATCAGGATCCAAACTCGACCTAATGGATTCTGGGAAAACCGTTAGCACTATTCCAACCCGTCAGGAATACAAGTCATTCCGAATACCAGTAACAATCAATTTTACGAGTACACGGTACGGTGCATCAACTGTGCTCTCTTTCCGTTTCCAACTGAGTAGGCACTGACTAGCACAATGAACGACAGAAGCAAACATCACAGATCATCATCCGTGTGAGATCGGCCTTTCCTGCGCTGTGTTTGCTTGCCGTGCCATGCCGTTCCCTTCCCGCCTACTGCGATTAACGTGTTGCTGCTGTTTCTGCCGTTGATGACACTTAGCTATGTAGGACCGCACACAAGTGAATTCTTGATTGACAAACAATAACTCACAATCGAGGAAGTAGTAGGAACGTTGTGCCTGCTGGGAAATATATGCCCCCGTGAAAATGAGTTTAGTGGAAACCAATGTTGTTTTCCGGAATAAATTTATTATTCATGAGGGGTACCCGGGAACGCGGCATACTCGTTTGTTCGAATCTTCTAAGTTTCTCACTGACTTTTCCCTGCTCATTCCACGAACAGCGAATCTCACGTGAATCACCATCGCAGTAAGCGTGTAGCAAAACCCGAAACCCAACCAACACCCTGACAAGTGGCAAGTTTCAATTGAAGCGGAAAACAGCACAATGTGGGGGGTGGGAGGAGAAAATTTTCACTTCATTTAATATGGTGACGTTTTCCGGAGAAAGCGGCCCAAGTGTCAGGTCATATCCGGTGGACAAACAATACTCCCAGTCTGTGTCCTACCACCACCAGCAGTGCTATGGATAGGAACCGGGCTGGGGGCATTAAAACGTGAATAGTTTTATCGTTTGCAAAATAATTAATTTGGCAGTAAACTGGCAGAGGGGGAACACTTTTACGACAGGATTTAATGGGGCACATTGTGGGTCCCGCTGGGCGACAAACTGGGCCCGAGACGGAAATTGACTTGCAAAGAACGTGGAAGGCAAACTTAATTCAGTCGGATCCGAGCATGTTTAGTGGAAAACGTCAGCCATATATGCTGATTTCTAGCTAAACGTTTGGTTCACCAAGTATTCAAAGTAGGAAATAAAATCGGCAGATCCTGCAAACGTTTCTAATGGTTCAAACAGTAAGCTGTTTGAGGCAGCATCAGACTAAAATTGAAAAGTTTTAAAGTTTTCGGTATAACACCCCCTCACTCACTAGAGAAAGTAAGCTAGGATTGGACAGAGTGCTCAAAGCAGGCATTGGCAAAGCATTTGGAGCAAAGAAAATATCTCGGCTTGCTTAGTTTAATACAGTGGTATGT
The DNA here is from genome assembly GCF_030247195.1 of Topomyia yanbarensis. Lineage (NCBI taxonomy): Eukaryota > Metazoa > Arthropoda > Insecta > Diptera > Culicidae > Topomyia > Topomyia yanbarensis. Next base: position 463,196,511 of record NC_080671.1, on the reverse strand, counting down.
GGTAGCCTAGATTTTCGTTTATTTTCATTTTACTGTTTTTTTTGTGATGCGAGGCTTCTCAACTGGAAATAAAAACAACTATTTCTCTTGTGTTTTTCGCTCGATACAATTGGCCAGAGCTAAATGCGAAGAAAGTAGAAAGCAGTAAGCATAAACGGGGAACAATTCTCCTGAGGATTAACTTTAATTGGACATTTATTGATGTTGAAAAGCAAGAATGAAGCCAGGTCTGGTAAATTTTGCTTGGGATGTTGGAATTTAAGTCAAGGATATGCTTTAAACAAATCACATTGGAAACACTAGGAATCCCTTTTTTCGTGTGGTTATAGGACAAATACGTGCTTTTCATCCTTTTGAATGTATTCTGTACAAATGCAAAAAGTGTGCTTAAACGAAAAGCAAAAAAGTCATCGTAAAATGATGCGCCCTTCTGCGATTTATCGCTATTTGGTTATCGTTATCGTTTGGGATTGCGACTTTTGTTGGTCTGATGTAATAGCATTTTTTTTTTTTTGCATAACCCTCTTCAAAAACATTTCCCAGCTTCCATCGCATATTTTTCACATCTCGTACTCCATATTATAGCAATCAGATGCGGAACTGTCTGAGCTGAATATCTTCCAATACGATTCCCGCTCTTCGACCTTAACCAAATTTGCGCAAAATTTGTTAGGTTAAAGTTTTCGTTTTATGCGGATGGTGTTTCCATTATGGATGAATCTTCTTGCTGCAAACTTTTGCTGGACGATGATGGCAGTGAAAAAAAGTTTACAGTTTCCAAATGGGTTGAGTTCTGTCTCGTTTGCACCTCGCGCTCATTGATTGAATTTATGGGAAAAGTTGGCTTCCGGAGAAAATCTCCAGTGGAATTTATTCAACACCGATGGTACTTAGGCACGATAGATGCTTAAACTTCAAAATTGTTTGCTTGTTAAAAATATTGTGGTTTATGGTTAAGCACTTTTGACATCATGTAAATTATGATGGTAGATTTCGAAATACAACAGATGGCCAATGAATTAAAATTAATTAAAAAGTATTAAAAGCTGTTGGTAGTTGTAAAGAGTAACGATACTTTACCATCAGCATCGAATTCTTGGCAAATCCTTTTATTCTCCTTCAAAACGTGTAACTTCTGGTCGGTTTTATTCGTGGTTTTAAAGTATTGTAACATTATTGATATTATTTTTAATACTTCAACTGATCACAATCATTAACTTTGAAAAAATAAAATACATGTCCCAGTTTTTCCTAGTCTATATATCATTCCAAAATTATTTTTCCATAAAAATTTTGGGGTCGAAAAATTGTTTTGATCAAAATAGCTGCATAAATTCAATATGGCGAATATTTTTGGTAATTTTTCATCAGACAATATGATATTTCGCACAGTGTCGTAAATAACCCAAACTCCTGGCCAAAATTATTTTGCGCGTTTCTAACCCTTATTATATGTCAAAGAGTGGTAAAAAGTGATTTCTTATAGTTTTGAACAATATAATAGTAAATAACTATCATCGAATCGAAATAATATAAAAATAAAATTACACTTTATTTTGATTTTTTCAAATCTAACTATGCTATTGGAGATGATGGGCGTCAGTTACAGGGTGATTTATTGAACATACCACAAAATAAAGTATATTTTTCGCTCTTAAAATTGGTTGATTTGTGATCAATCGAGCCTAGTTTTTGTTTAATGCAATTAAGCCCTTCCGTTAGCTCCTTTTCTAAATTGCCAAACGTATCTTAGATAAGCATAGCAGGAAATTGTTCTAGCATTTGAAGACGATATCTTTTTGAAAACCCCTTGACGCCTTAATCGGTATATGGCAAATAACCTTGTTATGGTTGGCTCAAAAATATTTAAAAAAAACGCTTTTAATCCACCTAACAGTGTGATGGGACATTTCTTATAACTCTTATCACTCTCTTCGAATATTATATCGTTTGAGAACATTTAGAACTTGATGCTTCGTGGGATAGTGGCAAGTCTCAGAGAATCGCTCAAATTAGCATAGGACAATATCAGTGGAAGAAATCTCAAAGGTTAAACCAATTTAATGGAAAAGCGGAAATAGAAATACAAACAAATTTTTGCTAATGCTCCGATAATAACATATATAAAATCTTCAATGAATGCATTGTGTAGGGAAAACTGAATTTTCCTAAAGGTGTTATATATGTTGTGCTGAGTCAAAAAATTCGAAAAACAAATTTTCGAATGGATTTGAATTTCATACTCAATATCGTTTACTGAAATTCCCAACGCGGCTGAGAACTAAGCACTGAAATTTCAGCTCTTGATATCTTGCTACCTCTGAAGTACATGCGTGCATAGTTCAAACTTTATTCCGATATCGACTTTTTCTAAAAATGACTTCCCAGCAGTATCTTTGATCTGAATTATTATCCCTAATCCTAATGCAAAAGAACAAATAAAAAACTCTCGAAACCCGTTAGGGAAAATCATTATCATTACTGGAATTTTCTTTTTCACGAAACTTTTCGATAACCTTCCGTCACTTCTATGAAAATTTTTTCAAATGCTTTATAATTTACATAATCTTATTACGAACATATAAATGGGGTTTTTTCGGTTATGCAGTCTATGGTAGCAGCAAAAACGATGTATCGCTTCAACTCCGACGTATCGCTGGTTTATTCCGCCTTTTTCAAGGAATCTAAAATTAATTTCATTTTTATATAATTTTCGGTTTTTGTTTCATTTTCCGTTAGGGAGAGTTTACTGTGTGTTAGACTTACAGAGGCTATTTCGTTTTGTTGGTAAGTGTGTGTATCTCTAACATCAAATCGTGTTGGTAAAAATGTAATGACGGGTGAAAAATTTGCGAGTGTGTCGATATTTTTGCGGTCGATTGTATTTTCTCTTTTTGCATCGAATTACTAGTCAGCTGGTTTGAAAAATTTCCTGTCTATCTGTTTGCCTAATCTCTTTCTGCTAGTTTTGTCACATTGGTGTTTGTTTTTCAAGTTTTTATAGCAACTATGACATTTCTCGGGTTGTCATTTTCTTGTCTATCGGGATTGTGTTTGTGTTGATTTGAGTTTTTTAATATGTGTATAATTCCTGCGTATATAGTACTTAGTCCCTTTGTGTCGGTTCATTTCTTTATGCTATTTTCGGTGGACATAATGTGGCAAACTTCAAGATATGCTAGTGACTGTTTTCTGTTGTGTCTGTCTACAATCTTGCTTCGTTTTAAATCGAACCTGTGATCAAATGCTATGCTGTGGTCCATAAGTACTGTCCGTTCTCTTAGTGTTATGATTTGTGGATCGGTGTTGCTGGTGCCTTGAGAAAGAAGTTTGTTCCACACATTGTAGAGTTTTTTGTGTCCGTTCATTCTTGTTTTTAACCTGTTTGTTGTCATTCCTGAGTAGCATGCGTTGCAATTTGAACAGGGTATGATGACGTTGTATTGGTTTTCCTCGGAGATGGTGTCATTGATTTTGTAGAATAAATATCCTACTGTATTGATGTTGTATGTTGCTAGTCGTATGTTCGGTTATTCTTTTTTCAGGTGTTTATCGATTTTGCTTGTCAGCTGTGGCATGTATGCAATAGAACAATAGGTATGCTGCGGAATATCGGATGGTTGGTTTGCTGGTGTAACTCTGTGTTCATTCATGCGATTTATGAGTCTGCGGCGTAGACTCTTAGGGTAGTCGATAAGGCTTAGTTGTTGTTCAATTATTACAATTATTACAGCTTTTTGCGATGTGTTTAGTTTGATCGATAATCGGTTTACACGGCTAAAATAGCTTTTAGCCACATTTAGCTTTTGATGTCGTGGATGATGAGAATGATAATTTAGAAACCTATCACTGGCGATTGGTTTCATGTACCATTCCGTTTTTATTTGTTGATCTTCTTGTCGAACGAGCATTGTATCCAAGAACGGTAATCTTTGTTTGTTTCCAATTCAGAGGTGAACTGGCCAATTTTTTTGAGAAATGGTGGTTTGAAGTCTAGTAACCGGATGACTGAATTAAGAAGATTTTCCATAATTAGTTCAGCTAAGATTGGCCATAGAGGATTGCCCATAGTTGTACCGAAAACTTGTTGGTTGTGTTGGTCGTTGATATTGAAATAGCTCAATCCATGCCAAATTCTACTATTTCAAGAAAAAGGTCCAAATTTATATCAGTTTGTTCTTTGATGTCGTTCCTATTATTGGTGATAACGTGAATGACTAGATGCTTCGGAATAGAGGTGCAAAGTGAGGTAACGTCTAATGAGATTAAGATGAACTCAGGGGATAGTTTTACAGAATTGATGAATGTGCAGAATGTGAACGAGTCCTTTATGTTGCACTGGGTTTTGATGAAGTTTTGGATGATTTTCCCGATGAATTTCGAGAGTTTATATGAGGGGGTGATGTTGGGCACATCGGACCGTAATGGAAGTCCTGGTTTGTGTGCCTTTGGTTGTCCGTAGATTCTAGGACAAACTGTGTTGTATGTTGATAAGTGTCTTGCTGTTTTCTGTCAATGAATTCTTGGTTTTGGAGGAGTTGTACTAGGTTATTGTTTTGTTTCTCACAGCGAGATGCTGGATCACGGGAAATTGGTTGGTAGGTATTTCTGTCATTTGTTGAAATATTCTTTCCTTCCCTTGATGTAGTGTAATACCTATTTCTGATTACTTAATATAGTCTTCTAGCGCAAAAATTAAAAAAAAATGATTTTTTTATTTTTGCATATTTGCATCTTTAAGACAAGCAAAATATGCTCAAGAAAGGATTTACTCAAATTCAGCCTTGTTTGTCGGCAAGAGCCCATCAAACATATTTTCATATGGAGCTGATAAAATTGAGGGCTGATAAAAACGGGTCTTCAATGTATTATAATAGATAGGCAGTATTCGAAGAAGTTTCTTGTGGACGAGTGTAGAACAAATTTGTTTCTTCTTATTTACGAAACTGCCATCTTTGAAGTTTTAAAATTATGGAGAATCAGTTTTTCAAAAAATTGTAAGAATTCCTGTCTTTAGCGAATTTGTTGAGATTTTCACTTAAAACACCTTTATTGTAGTCATGAATACTACGTACATGGAGTATATCGAGTTATAAAATGATATTTACGAAGTGTTCCTTAATCTAGTTATTTTTCTGAAATAACTTTCTATTGTGAGCTTTACATACTCTCGCTGTGGATAAAATGTAAATTTTATCGTTTATAAACAATAGAAGAGATTTATCATTAACAGTAAAATCACAATAATTTAATTTAAAATTAAATAGAAATAGGCTAAAATATGTTAATACGTTGAACACATGGAGCCTTCATGTCATCAACAAAGTGTTTCGTAATAGCACTCCCCAAAATTTTGCTGAAGACATTAAGTCTGGGACTAAATTTGTTTGAAGAGTAAATTCGCCATAAATACTTCTTGGGGGATATAACACCAAAATTATTTTATCAAATGATGTGCTGTTTAACGTTTGCAAAATTCATCGAAGATACTAAACCTGCGAAATTGGGGAAACGGTAAACGCCATTTTTCATAAATTCCCCTATTTTTGGAAGGTGGTTTTCTCGTTATTAATTCTATAATGTTTTCGTCTCAACTCTACGCATGCCCAAAATAAAAACATTTTCAGCAAATGTTGAAAGTTATGCAATTTTTCGGTGAGCTGATCTAAGTTTCATAGACATTAAAGCAATTCCAGTTTCGCTTCCTATTAAAAAAGACCCTAATCCATATTACAGTACACTCATTCAAAACTGAACTCAATATGATCGGAAATTATTGTTATGATTATGATTGATTACAGAACTCTGAAATGAGTTTGAATTTGAATGTTTTTAGGCAAGTACTTGTTATTGATGTTATTAGACAACTGTGAGATCAAGACCAATAGATCAGTTACAGATCAGGATCGCATTCCCACTTTTTTTTGAAAGGTCTTCATGATGTTTCAAACAATAGTTTATCAATGTACTGATCAGATAATTATCATTGTAATATTGAATTAAATCAGTCTGCATCAATAAATTTTTAACTTCAATCCAATTATTTTTTGAATGAAGGGGGTGGCATCCTCTTGGCTATACCAGTGCTTGGAGTTATAAATTTAGCTTTTCATTTTCCGAGATATGTTTCAAATCGATCCGATGGTTATAAGTCAGAAGGTTCGCGCAAAAGAAAATTTTTGCACCGATAAGTGATCAAGTTCCATCTAGACAACTTCGAATTGTTCGAAGGCTACTCAAGCGGTTATAGATACGAAATTCGTTTTATCGAAATAATATTTAGCCCATTTAAATTGATTATTACTATATTGAACAATAAATAGGCGACAAAGGGAAATCCACAAACAACAAGCCATAACTTTTAAAGTATTCGAAATATGTATTTGATGTCATCAGTGAAGTTATTCGCAAGAGTAAGAGCTACAAATTTGCTCAAGGCATTATTTCAATACAATCACTTCCATGAAAATTCATGAAAATATCTCACTCATAGGGGGATTAATCAGTAAAATTACAATAACAATAGAAAGGGCATATTGTATGCTTTAAATTCTCCGAAGATACTATTGACCCAAAATTATCCGTTTTGGCGCTAACAATACATTGAATGTTTTTTGGTCGTAGGAAATGATAAAAATCTTTCGTCCGCATTTAATGTTAAATATCTCTTTTGATAATAGTCCGATTTCAACAATCTATAGTTCGTTCGAAAGGTATTCGCATAATTTTTCTAAAAATATACAAATTGTTTAGTTACGTCATCAATTTCGGCAGAAAATTTCAAAAAACTGGAAAAAGCGCGATTTTTGCACCTTCAAACATTCATATCTTGGAAACTAAACATCAGAATCAAAAACCATTTAATAGAGTTCTGTCTGGGTGATAGGCCTTTCATTTAAAATAGGATGAGATCGGTTCAGCCGTTGCCATTGAGCCAAAGCCATTGAGAAACACGAATGAGAGTTGGTCCGTTACACACACACACACACTCACACACAGACATTGTCCCAAATCGTCGAGATGAGTCGATTGGTATATAAGACTCGGCCCTCCGTGCCTCGGAAAAAATCTTGAAAGTTTGAGCGAATTCTATACATTTCTTTTCTAAGAAATGTAAAAAGATTCTAAAAAAATTATAAACAATTTTTCATAATATCGTTAGTTAGATATTTGTGAGCGAGCTACATAAAAACGTGTATAAACTTTCTAATTAACCCTCAAAAAGGCAAGGGGTCTGTGAAGCCAGGCTAGTTACAGGTATCTAGTTTCAATGAACTTGTGATTTGAAATACAAATGATCGAGCGCTTTCGGGCTTGAGACTCTCTTTGAAAGCTCAGCTTAGGTTAGTTGACTGAGTTTCCCGTGCTTGATCAAAGTTTGTTGAAATTGCATATTGAACCAATTGTATGATACTTGGGAGTAGCACATCATACTCAACGTGCAACCTAAAGAGACTAAGATTATAGTATGATCAAAAACTCCAGTAGAAATACGACTGCCATTCGAAGAGGCATTTCAAAAATTATTCTTCCACGGGAATTGCTTAACAGGATACAGCCGCGTGGAATATAATACAGGTATCTATTCATCTATAGACGATATGATCTTAGCAATATGTACCAAAGTCGCTCGCGATAAATTTCCGATAAATCGAAACGAGCAATTTGAACTCCGAACTGCCAGCAATCGAGAGTATTGCTTTTTATTAACCCTTCAATGTTCATTTCATTTCCGAAGTTTGCAGTACAAAGCAAGCGTACAAAAAGTATAAAAGATATCCCAAATGAATGTGATGAAATTCTCTGTGAAATGTTAGTGATAAGTTGGCATCTCCACTCTCCCTATCAGACACGTTTCCATAATTGAGTAAAATTCCAAATTGCAAACGGCATGTTTATTATGCTTAATGAATATAACAAACACAACGACAAAGGGCTTTTGATCCATCGGTGGCCCAAAAGAAGAATGAATGGGAGAAGAGCTATACATACGGTTCAAACTCGAAAGAGTGACACAGAGTATTGCACTAGATGATTTCGAAGAAATGACCAGGAGTGCGATTTTACGAAGTTTTAGCTTCCGATGGCCCTACATTTTCTGACAGAGTAAAGTTCTGGAGTGTTGGAATGTTTACCACTGTTTAGGAAAGCTAAAGTAGTACAAAGCTAGTGTCAGACCTTCATGAGACCTCAAGAAGTCACTTTTGGAGGTACTCGTCAATGCAGATTTGTCGGTAGACGGTTCCAGATTTATTAAAAAAGCTAGCTTATATTGACACATATATAGATCGATTGCCACACAAAAACCATTTTATGTAATTCGAAAGCTTAATCTTAGGCCAATTCAAAAAATTTCCTACTTGAAAGTTTATTTAAATACGGTTTTAAAGCAAAGTGTGGAAGAGCCAGTATATTAAAATATGTTTACAATTTATTTATTATTACATCTTCGATATATATATATATATATATATATATATATATATATATATATATATATATATATATATATATATATATATATATATATATATATATATATATATATATATATATATATATATATATATATATATATATATATATATATATATATATATATATATATATATATATATCGTACAAATTACACTGAATTCTATTGCTAGTGTCAATGTTAAAAATTTCTAACTTATAATTAGATTCAGTGGTATGGAAGTCATAAACTAAAACAGTTTCGTTGAATCTGCTACAACATCTGTCTAGCGGATTGTTCTGGCCATTTGCTGTGCGGTGCCTGGGAATCCACAGAAGCGGACGAATCCTTATATCACGAGGGGGAACAAATAAATGAATCCTTGAGAGAATGTCGGGACATTCAATATTGTTCGACAACATATCGAAAATGAACGTTCTTTGCAAGAACGTGCGGCGAGACTCCAGCGTTGGCAAATCTAGCAACATGCATCTATTATTATACGGCGGAAGACGGATAGGCAACTTTCTGAGAGCAAATCGTACAAAACTTCTCTGAACGCGCTCCAGTCGGCTACTTTGAACGGCGTTATATGGCGCCCATACTTGTACAGCATACCCCAAAGTGCTCCGGACCAGTGCGCAGTATAAAGATTTCAGTGCGTAGAAATCCACAGCGTTACGTTTTAGAAAACCCAATGTTGCAAAAGCCTTCGCCGTTGTTGCAGTGATGTGGTCGGCGAGACGTAGTTTTCTGTCGAATAACACTCCCAGGTCACGGATAGAATCCACCCGCTCGATGACACAGGCTTGAAGAGTATATTCGCAACGCCTTATATTTGCCGAGCGTCCGAAACTTATCATCTTACATTTATCAATGTTGATCCTCATACCGTTCAGCAAACACCATTTCTCTATATTGGCTATATCGTCTTGGAGCACAGCAGAATCGAGTGCTGAAGCAATTGAACGAAAGATTTTCAGATCATCAGCATAGAACAGTTTTTCAGAGTTGATGCGGGTGCAGAGGTCGTTCATGAATAAGAGATAGATCAGTGGCCCTAGGTGACTTCCTTGAGGCACACCGGTTGGCGTTACGAATGCGCTTGAACATGTAGTGCCAATTCTAACAAAGGCAGATCGTTGTGAGAGGTAAGAATGCAGCCATCTGGTAACCCACTTAGGAAAGCCTAGTCGCTCCAGCTTCAAAACAGCAATGTTGTGGGGCACTTGTCGAATGCGTTTTGCGAAATCAAAATATATAGCGTCCACTTGTTGACGCTTCTCTACAGCTGGAACTAGAAGGCTCGTGTACGTCATCAAGTTCGAAATGGCGGAGCGTTTTTTCATAAATCCGTGTTGTCGTTCGTCGATTATGTTGGAAGAAGCAGCGTACATCGCATTGTACACAAACTTTTCCAGAAGTTTAGCTAGACAGTTCAGCATCAGGCTTCCTCTGTAGTTTGTTGTTACTTAGAGTAGCATTTTACTCTACCCTTTACGGCTATCTACTGATAAAATTACAAAAAACCAGTTTTAATCCACCTAGTGGTGCAATTGTGCCTTTCTCATCAATGTCATTCACGTAAAAATTGTAGAGTAGGGGACTTAGACATAAGCCCTGGGGAAGACCCATGTACTCCGCTAGCGAATGACGGATCCCAATAGTGGCATGTCTGTAATAACATACGTACATGGAACTATTGAGATCCAGAGCTACAGGTCCAAAGCCCTGGTAAAGGAGGATGGTTGTGATGATCCGGGCCGAGATCACCACGTAAAGCAAGGTAGGGCATAACCCCAATTCCAAGGCGTGAAGCGACCCGTGCCGAGGGATGAGTGATCGAGGGGGTGAAAAAGATGCTCGATCGTTAACGGAGCCTGTGGGGTACCTGGGCAACCCCCACAGTAAGCGTCCCTTACCACGCTAATGCGGAGCTCTGGCGTGGCGGACATATATTTCTCGCGCTACTCGTGGGACTATACATGGAGGCAAATAAAAATAAAAATAAACAGACGGAGGTGCCAAACCCCTTCGCAAGAGGTGGTTTGGCGAGGTCTCCCCCCCGTGGGGAGAGTAGTGGAACGATGAGTGCTGCACTCGAAAGCACCAGTGACCCCCCAGCAGCGGTAGGCAATACCCCTACCAATGCATCGGAGGGGCCAATAGCTGCGATGCGCAAAGTAGCGAAGCAACTCGATGCTATAATCGACTTCGCTAGCGCAAAGCAGAACATAGCCAAGGAGTTGAAGTTGAGCCTTCTGGAGCTCCGGAAAGCTGTTCGTGTCGCAAGACAGGAACAGCAGGCATATGTTGAGAGGGTGGAATGTCGGGAGAGGCCCGACAGAGAAACCCAGACAGTGGCCTCCAATAGGGAGGAAAGAGAGAAGGTTAATAGAGGTTCACAGACAGTGGCCTTTACCTTCTACGGAGCAGCCACGTCGATCGGAGCGGCGACGGAGTTCCCCTCGAAGGGAAAGGGAAAGGGCAATCGCAAGACGGCATCGAATGCGAAGCGCCCTAGGAAGTCGCCAGGAGAGGGTGCCAAAACCGACACCACTCGGCGTGCAACCGTCAAGGTCAAACGCCGCCTGGGTGAGGTAAGCGAGGGCGAGAGTGACCTCGCTGTGGAGAGCGATGGTACCAGCAACCCGACACGACCGGGGCAGGGGGGCTCAAACCCCTGGACGCTGGTTACCAAGAAAAAGCCGGCACCGAAACCGGAGGTACCGCGGCCTGCGAGGAAGGCCAAGGACAGAGGCGAAGCCTTGTGGTTAAAAACCGACAAGGACAAATACGCCGATGTCCTTAAATCGATGAAGGCGGCCGAAAGCCTCTCGGCCCTTGGGCAGGATGTGCGTAGCGTAAGACGCACCAACACGGGAGAGATGCTCCTGGTGCTGAAGCGAGGCGCACAATCAAGTGCAATATATAAGGCCTTGGCTCAAGAGGTCCTTGGCGAGGGCGCCCAAATCAGGTCGCTAGGTGCGGAAACAACTCTCCAGTGCAAGCACTTGGACGAGTTCGCGACCGCAGAAGACGTCGTCGCAGCCGTCAAGGAGCACTGCGGCGTCACAATCGAGCGGGCCTCTGTGCGATTGAGGGACGGACCCTCTGGCACCCAAGTAGCCTACCTCAGGCTACTCAATGCGGATGCCAAAAAGGTAACCGAGAAAGGGAAGCTGAAGATCGGCTGGTCGGTATGCCCTATTAGTATACCCCAGCCGCCTTCAGTGGACAGGTGCTATCGGTGCCTAGAATCCGGCCATAAAGCTTATGAATGCAAAGGCTTAGACAGGAGTAAGCTATGTCGTCGATGCGGCGAGGAGGGGCATAAAGAGCGGGGGTGCACTAAGGCATATAAGTGCCTTATCTGCACCTCTAAGAAGCAAGCCCATAAACATGCTATGGGCGGACCTTCGTGTTCCTTCGGCGAGTTAAATAAGAAGAAGCCGTGAGAGTCACACAGCTAAATCTTAACCATTGTGCAGCAGCCCAACAGCTGCTGTGGCAGTCGGTCTCGGAGTCGAGGACAGATGTCGCCCTCTTATCAGACCCGTACAGCATCCCTGCCGGCAACGGCAATTGGGTGTCGGACGGGTCTGGAATGGTGGCAATCTGTACAACGGGAAGGTTCCCGGTTCAAGAGGTAATACACCCCTCCGCCGAGGGTGTGGCGATTGCCAAGATCAATGGCGTGTTCTATTGCAGCTGCTACGCCCCACCAAGGTGGCCAATAGAACAGTTCTACCAGATGATCGACAGGCTCTCGTCGGACCTCGTGGGCCGGAAACCGGTAGTAATAGCGGGAGACTTCAACGCTTGGGCAGTGGAGTGGGGCAGCCGCTGTACAAATAGCAGGGGTCAAGCGCTAATGGAAGCGTTTGCGAAACTCGATACTGTGCTAGCTAATGATGGCTCCGCTAGTACATTCCGTAGAAACGGAGTGGAGGCGTGGATTGATTTGACCTTTGCCAGCCCGAGTCTGGCTCCAGGCATGGAATGGAGGGTAGACGAAGGCTACACCCATAGCGATCATTTAGCAATCCGCTTTAAGATCAACTATGGTGTGCAGCATCCGAGGGCGGGAGATCCCTGTCAGGTACGCGGGTGGAAGTCCAATCACTTCGACAGCGAAGCTTTCACCGCGGCCCTGGGACTGGAGGCCAACACCGACAGTCTAAGCGGGGATGCGCTGGTAGCTGTTCTATCACGCGCGTGCGACGCCACTATGCCGAGAAAAACACTGCCAAGAAACGGTAGATGCCCGGTATACTGGTGGAGTGCCGAGATTGCAGCTCTACGGTCAGCCTGCCTCAGAGCTAGACGTAGGGTGCAAAGAGCTCGCACCGAGGATGCAAGAGAGAACCGCCGTGAAGTGTTTCGAGCTGCGAAATTAGCCCTTAACAAGGCTATTAAAAGCAGCAAGAGAGCGTGTTTCGACAACCTGTGTGAGAGTGCCAACGCGAATCCGTGGGGTGACGCCTACCGGATTGTGATGGCCAAGACCAAAGGGGGCTCCTCACCCCCAGAACGGTCTCCGGACCGGTTGGCAACGATTATCGAAGTACTCTTCCCGTCTCGAGCCACAAGCCCCTGGCCACCTGCACTACGAGACAGTGCGGGCACGGTCGAAATGGTGGCTCCAGTGACGAACGAAGAACTACTCGCAGTGGCTAAATCCCTAGCAATGAACAAAGCTCCAGGGCCGGATGGAGTCCCGAATAACGCTCTCAAGGCAGCGATCATAGCGAACCCGAACATGTTCAGGCTAGCTATGCAGAGATGCCTTGACGAGTGCCGTTTCCCCGATAGATGGAAAAGGCAGAAACTGGTGCTGTTGCCGAAGCCCGGGAAGCCGCCAGGCGACCCATCGGCGTACAGACCAATCTGTCTGATAGACACGACTGGCAAACTGCTTGAGAGGATCATCCTCAACAGGCTCACCCCGTACGCGGAAGGTACGGACGGTCTGTCAAGCAACCAGTTTGGCTTTCGGAAGGGTAAGTCCACAGTGGACGCTCTCAACTCAGTGATAAATACTGCCGAGATAGCGATCCAACGGAAAAGGCGAGGCATTCGATACTGTGCGTTAGTGACACTTGACGTGAAGAATGCATTCAACAGCGCAAGCTGGGATGCCATCGCGCTCTCGTTACACCGGCTTAGCCTACCGGTGGGTCTGTACCGGATCCTGGAAAGTTACTTCCAAAACCGCGTACTGCTATACGAGACCGATGCCGGTCAGAAAAGGGTTCCGATTACCGCCGGAGTCCCGCAGGGCTCGATCCTAGGCCCGGTGCTATGGAACCTCATGTATGACGGGGTTCTGAGACTGAAGTTCCCTCCTGGGGTCAAGATCGTCGGCTTTGCCGACGACGTAACCTTGGAGGTCTACGGGGAGTCAATTCCTGAGGTAGAACTAACCGCAGAACACGCGATTAGCACGGTGGAGGAATGGATGAGCGCGAGAGGCCTTGAGCTCGCTCATCATAAGACGGAGGTAGTTATCGTCAACAACCGCAAGTCGGCACAACATGCAGTTATCCATGTGGGAGAAGTCGCGATCACTTCACAGCGAAGTCTGAAGTCTCTCGGAGTCATTATAGACGACAAGCTGACCTTCGGCAGCCATGTCGACTATACGTGCAAGAGAGCGTCGACTGCTGTTGCGGCACTATCGAGAATGATGTCCAACAGCTCAAAGGTGTGCGCCAGTAGACGTAGGTTACTGGCAGGCGTTGCCGTATCTATCCTCAGGTACGGCGGCCCGTCATGGTCAAGAGCACTGAGGGTAACCAGTTACCTACAGAAACTGGAGAGCACCTACCGCGTGATGTGCCTCAGAGTGATATCTGCCTACCGCACGGTATCACACGATGCATCCTGCGTGATAGCGAGCATGATGCCAGTCGGGCTGGTCATTCGGGAAGATGAGGAGTGCTTTGAGCTACGTGGAAATAGGGGAGCCCGCGAGCGCACCAGGGTGACCTCGGTCGCCAGATGGCAGCGTGAGTGGGACAACTCCTCGAAAGGTAGGTGGACCCACCGGCTGATACCTAGCATATCGAGCTGGGTGGGAAGACCCCATGGGGAAGTTCACTTCCACCTGACACAATTCCTGTCAGGCCATGGCTGTTTCCGTCAGTACCTCCACAGGTTCGGACACGCGGAGGTCCCAGTCTGCCCGGACTGCCCAGGTGTAGATGAAACTGCCGAGCACATACTGTTCGTATGTCATCGGTTCGACGTCGAAAGAAGAGCAATGCTTGACGTCTGTGGCTGGGACACAACCCCGGATACCCTTATTCAGCGGATGTGTCAAACGGTGGAGAAGTGGAACGCAGTCTCGGCTGCTACCATCCAGATTGCCAGTAGGCTACAGGTAATCTGGCGAATCGAGCAACAGACGGCGGGCACGGCTAACTAGTGATTGGTTAGCTGGAGCGAAAAAGGCTAAGCGCAAAATAAGAGAGTGAATGGTCTGTTCATGCTGAGGCAGGTTTGGCGCAGCGACTGGCAACCGCGTAAGGGGTAAACCCAGCCACCCCGAAGCAAGACAGAAGAGTGAGTGTATAGGCGTATAAGTGGACTGCCTCATGCCAAGACGGGAGGGTCGTAGCGTAGTATGTTGGAACTAAGCTATCGATGCCTCATGGCGTGGCAGAGGAGTGAAAGGGTGAGCATCCAAGTCAGTCTCACACTGCATGTTAAGGGTGAGCATAAAAGTCAGCCTCACAGGTTGGTAGAGGCTAGCACAAAAGTCAGCCTAGCAAGGAATGAAAAAGGTGAGCACAAAAGTCAGCCTCGCATGGTATGTCAGAAGTGGGGCCTAAGAAAAATGTCCCACATGGGATGCCAGAGGGAGTGACAAAGGTACAATAGAGTGGCACGATTGAGAGTGAATCAGGTGATAGGGTGAGCACCCAAGTCAGCCTCACATGGATGGGTAGGGCGAGCATAAAAGTAAGCCTAGCAAGGAATGAGTAAGGTGAGCACACAAGTCAGCCTCGCATGGAACGTAAAAGGTGAGCACAAAAGTCAGCCTCATGTGGGAGTGTTTGAGAGTGAATCAAAGTGTGATTGAGAGAGCACCCAAGTAAGCCTCATACAGGATGTATGATCGCGCGAGTGAGAGTGAATGAGTACATTGAGTACAGCCATCCCCCCAGAAGTAATACCGAGAGGTAGTTCCTGGGAGGAATGATGGCGGAGCCCAATGGAGTTTAGTCGGTATTAATGGCTGGTCACCATTCGAGTCCGACACGCCCCCAGTGCACCCCGTGTGGTAGATTGGACCCTACCGTTAGCACGTGTACTGGGCTAGGACATAAAGGTCTTCTCCATTGTAAAAAAAAAAAAAAAAAAAAAAAAGACCCATGTAGCTAAATCGCCATGCGAAAAGTGCATGACTTTTCAGACAACAAATTTATTTATGTTTAAAATCGGTGAAAGACCATGCTGGTGCAGCTTCTCTGACAGAATGTTGATAGAAACTGAATCAAAAGCCCCCTTAATATCCAAGAAGACTGAGGCCATCTGCTCTTTGTCAGCATAGGCCAATTGGGTTTCTGTAGAAAGCAACGCAAGGCAATCGTTTGTCCCTTCGCCTTTGTGGAAGCTTGTATCTGACAATAAGCCATTTACTTCAACCCAATTGTCGAGGTGAAACAAGATCATTTTCTCGAATACCTTCCGAATACAGGGCAGCATTGCGATCGGCCGATACGAGTTGTGATCGGAGGCTGCTTTTTCTTGGTTTTTGGATGACGAGGATCATCACGTGCCTCCAGTCATGAGAGACAATGTTACCCTCAAGAAACTTATTAAATATTTTCAACAGGCGTCTCTCGGCAGAGTCTGGCAGATCCTTCAACAAGTTGAATTTGTTTCTGGGGCTTTATTGATACACGATAAGAAAGCGAGTGGAACTCCACCATCGAAAAAGGTGCTTCGTTCGCACTATCGAAAGGGAACACGTCGCGGTAGATCTTCTGTGCCGGGGCAGAGTCCGTACAAACCTTCTTGGCGAAATTGAATATCCATCGGAGAGAATATTACACGCTCTCATTGGTACTGTTTTGCTTTCGCATACGTCGGACGGTGCCCCAAAGATTGCTCAATGCTCATCGATGTTTCTTGCGTTAATCCGTCAACGAACCTGCGCCAGGAACCACGTTTTTTAGCTTTCATCAAACTTTTTATTCCCGTTTCTAACGTCGCGTACTGTCGATAGCTAACAGGTAAACTGTCATCCCGGAAGGCCTTACTCACTCAATTCGATTGCTGAATTAGTTTGCTGATTTTCGGTGAAATATTATCCGAGTCGCAGCACTCAATCGTCACTTTTACTGAGATCTCAACAACAAAAATTGTTTACTGCGTCTCAGCTTTTGAGATTTCGGCAAAAGATGCGAAAAAGCTGAGATTCCGCAGAGAAAGTAAAGTGCGTATACGTGGCGGCCTTCTCCTGTGCATTAAGTGTGCCAATGGCTTGTATGAGAAAAAAGTGACTATTGAATCGAATAACCGGATACACCTCCATGCAAAATTTGAGCTAAATCGGTCATGATTAAGTGTCGCACAAAACAATTGAAGTGCAAAAATTTTCATTTGTAAATAGCACAATAAACACACATGGACTCTTTGAACACTTAAAAATCGAAGTCTTATTTTTAATGCTAAATATCTTAGAATGTCATCACACTTCGAGATCTACTATCATCCTGAAAGAATTTTTTTAACCCAGCTAATGCTTAAATAAATGTCGAACCAGATGCTTCATAAAAGACTCCAACTTCCCTTTTAAAGTCAATCCGTGAAATCTTCTAACGTAGATATTTTCAGCTGTGGCAGTTATCTCGAATATTCGCCAAGAGAAGTTCATAATTGTGATAGTCTGTCTAAAGTAAGCAAATAACATTACTGGCGACAAGCTTTTTATGAAGAACTTCCGTACATACATGACCGCTCAAAATGTTGAGATCGATGGTGTAGCTACCGATTCGAATTTGCATTTGTAGATATACTAAAGGACGAGATTGGCTGTTTCAAGAACCGCTTGCTTCAGTATGCGAAGATTTAAAACAGTGGGACTGCTTTGCATATAATTACGCCTTCTTTCACAAGGATCGTCTGCCTGTTCGGCTGTTTGTATCGCTCGTCATACAGTGCAGCATTGCACCAATTACGAGCAAATGTGCCACTGAAGCAAGCTCTTGGTGACTAATGTGGGAAGAGTTCACATGATCTAGTACCATGTCGCGTACAAACAGAGCACGTCCCTTACACGACGCTCTAAGTACTCATTTGCAGAAATAGTTTAATAATGCTTCGTCACTCATCATGACAAAGCAATATGCTCGCTTGGCTCAGGAATGTGACCCTAATAATCCCCATGAGAGGACATCGTTTACTGCTCCCAAAAACTATAGGCAAAAAAGGCTTAAATTTCTTTCTTATGCCAGCACGGGGAAGCTCTGATACAAAGCAAACAACTTATTATCTCGGAAATTTAAAAAGAAACACGGAGTTTAACGCGCTTCCATGAACACCAAAAATCTAGATTTTTCGGTAATGTCACAGATTAATTTAACAATTTCTGGTCACAGATTTTTTCTCAAATGGCAGATTTGTGGCATTTTTATGAAAATTACACAGATTTCTACAATTTTTTTGGGAATTTCACAAAGATTTTCACATCAATTAATCCTATTTATTCTACTGAACACATTCAGGGAACATTGCAAGTTTATCAAAATTCGCTGAGAAAAGTTATGAACTGAAGAAACAGCATGACTTCAAAACAAGTGGATTTTGTTATTAATCATAGCAACCCTGTTTGAATAGCTGCAATAGCTGCATCTGCTGCGAGCAGTTGGTGCAAGTCTAGTTTACACTTGTATAACGATGGAGCTATTCAAACAGGGTTGCTATGATTAATAATAAAAATAATAAAAATATCCGAGAATTCGGGAAAAAAAGTTTCAGTTGCCCATTTTATGAATTTTATAACCGTTTTTTTCATTTTTTTTTCTTTATTAGATTTTTAATTTCATTTGCGTTATTAATTTTCTATAATTTATTTAGTTTATTCATGGTTTTATTCGTGCAGTACTCGAAACTGTGTACATCTCACCTCTAGTTGGGCGACCTTTTCGCATGAGTTCTGCAAACTAATTAATGATCTAACAGTGTTATGAGTAAGAAATATCCCATCTCGCTGCTAGGTGCCTATTTTAGTCATAACAATGCACGTTTCTTATTGATTGTACTTCAACTAGTAGAAGGCGGAATATTGCATCCATCACTGACTTGAGAGACTTTTCGTCCCAGTGGCAACATTGTGCGCGGTGTCGCAAGTTAGCGAGATTTCTGCGCAACATATTTATGAGATGCAGCCAACAGCCTGGCCTTTAATGCAACATGTTTCATTTTACACGATTTGCCTAAACTAAAAAGATATTAAATGAAACGTAACATCATCGCCAACTATCCCCGGACTCCCCTACCATGGATCAGAATACTAGAATTGATCGATCAAAGTACTAGAGAAATACTCCATATAGTTTAGGAAATTTTGCTAATCTGGAAATTTTGCTGATGATAAATTTGGTAATGATAAATCCTGTAAATTCTCGGCAGTAGGCTACCCAGAGCGCTTTTCACATGATAAAAAATCTCCCCTTCCGGAGATACATGTGGATATACAGAGAATTCCTCGGTCTGTATGAATGGAACTAACATTCCTTCCTTTCCTCGAAGATTTACGTTCGAACGTAGCTGGCGTCAACATTGATCAGTATTTTATTCCTAAAATGTTGTCAATAACGGAGTAGCAACACACGGGCGATCTGTTATGCTTATGCTTGTATAAAATGTATCATATAAGAATTGCTGATAAGTGAATCTTATTCCACATGAGTGCGACACAAATAGGATTTGAATGTGTTCATATTGCTGCTCAGGATTTTTTTCTTGTGACCATTTTAGTATCAATCGTCTTGCCACTGAAGTATTTTTTTCTTATTGTTGTAAAGGCTTTACGACCTAGCTTTGGATGTATTAATATTGAGAGTATTGAGAGTTGTAGGTATAATTCAGGCATAGTGAGGTTATGTGTAATGAGATGATTAACTCACGTTTACTACCCTTATTTGAAAAAATAATACACCCCTCCAATTATCTCAGTTTCGATTAATTATTTTATAATAAGATATTTGTCGTAAGATAGCGTTGGATTAAATAAATTATATAAATTACTTAACAGTGTTATTAATGATTTATCTTGTGATACAACTTACCTGGTAAATTTCACTTAATTCAATATAGCTTCAAGTTTTAGATAATCAGCATTAGTTTAGGCTACTCGATGTAACCTAACTTTCACTTGTTTTTCTTCAACATCTAACTCACCCCAGTGACACGTGTTTGTACATGTCACACGTAATTGCTCAGCGGATTCGTTCGTTGGGATTGACTTTTAGTATGTGACCCAAGGTATGCATTAGTACGTTAGATGCAATAGTTAAATCGATTCTTAGTGAAATCCATCAACCTTGGAGGGGAATGACTACTCTCGATTCAAGTGCATTCAGGTATGTTATTGCACCGGGACCTTTGCGGTTCTCCCTGTAGGAGATTGAATTTATTCAATGACATTTGCGTTGAAATTGTTGAAAGACGTTGGAGTCGTCGGAAAAATGGATGAAAATCTAGAATATAGAGAAGCTGTGTTTTGGATAAACAACAGTGAGTCACAGTCTACCTTCTCATCTCAGCCAGAGCAGAAGCCAAAATCGCACTGTTATTATCACAAGTAAAGCACTTGCTGTTTTTTACCACAGACACAGTATAATGTCATTAAGCCTGTTGTAAGTTGAAAATAATTCTACCACAGAAGAAAAAAGGATCCTGATAAGTGAAGATCAGATCTTCACTTTAAATCCGTAATTCAAGTCATTTACATGTACCTATGTACATAAAATCATGAAACCAGTTTTTTATTCAATTCGCAAGTGGAGATGATTAACGAAACTTAAACGTAATTTCCACAATTAATTCTTTTGCCATTCACGTAGTTGTATCCAATTGTCTCCTTCCACCCAAATTTGTGTCCTTAGGGAAAAATATGGCATAATCAAAAATTAGTTGTTCGTTATTTGGGAATATGTGATATAAAACAATTTTCAAAAAGTTTTCAATTTCAAGGACCTTTAACGGCCATAGAAAGGACCTGTACTACACTTTCACGCATCACAGAATAGAAAAAGTTGTAACAGGCTGAGTTGAAAATGTACCGTAAACATACCCTCACAGTTGGCTGCACCGTGAACCAACAGAGCCTACCGAGTCGTACTCACTGTAACGTGTCAGTAGGCGTAGAACCAGCGGCGAAAGGAACAGGTTGAAACTAGACACTGTGTAAAAATTTCCTGAATCGTGCACCACATTCGTTTTTTTGTGCAGAATAGGGCGTTACAATGTTCTGTGTTGCAAGTACTTTGTAGGCTGGTTCGTTGTCTTCTCAACTATCCTTCCGGCTAGGTACCCTTAGAAGAATACAATTTTTCGTACTTCTTTACTGTACGTGATGTTACTTTGAATTTATCACGAACGATTTATCAAACAACCGTGAATTCAAAGATGTATATCATGACAGAATTCATCTGGCATAATAACACATTTTTCTGAGCAGCCTTATGCCCAGTTTACATTAGTGCTGGTTGCCATCTGCTGGTGTCAGCATGCTGGCAACCAGCACGCTACCAGTATAATGTAAACGCTTGCCAGCAGCTGGCACCAGCAGATGGCATGCGTTTACATTATGCTGGTAGCATGCTGATTGCCAGCATGCTGGCATCAGCAGATGGCAACCAGCACTAATGTCAACGCTACATTAACGTATTATACTTCAGTGAAACAAGTCGTTGAAATTCAATGCATGCACATTAATTATGACTTGGCATTTGCACATTTAAATTTTGTATCGAAGCAGGCGTTGCCGCAAAACATTCGTCCCTTCGCTATAGCTGATTTGACAATAATTTCCATTCGATTCGCAGACTACTACGACAGGAAAAGGTTCAACGTTTTAGCTTAAAATAAATTCCACCAGTTCACCGCCCAGTTATTAAATTGGGTCACCCGTACAAACTCATCGAACCGAAAGCAGTCCTCTATATAGAGTAATGGAATATAAAAGTTTCATGATGTGATCTCGAAGCGCTGCCCTGTGTTTACCGTTGGGATGAAAAATACAGCTAGCAACCGAGCTCGTCACGTTTTGCTTCCACCCAACTCCCACAACTCATTCAATTTTTTTTAACGACTGTAAAATGCTTTCAGTCAACAAGTCAAATGAATCGAACGGAGTTTATTGAGCACTTTGGAAAGTGATTGGAACAATTGATACTCCGGTACTAATCCACCCACAAGTGAACATCGTTTCCGTTTCGAGACGCCCTGGCATACTGCAGAAGAAATAAAAAAATGAATAAACACCATCGTAAAGCAGAAATGGCAAACCGTCAAATGTCACCGACGTGTGAAATTGTGGCAGAAAACGGTGCAGAAACTACACCGAGGTGGATTTTTTTTTGCAAGCTTGAGAACATTTATAGAGAGAAATAAAATTAAAAGCTCAGGACAAGTTTTTTTTTCCAGATGTTACAAGTTACCAGAGTCGCTGGTCAAGTTGGCAGTGGTTTACCGAGTAGTAGCGTGTTTTTACTGCTTCGTAAGTCAGGTGTGGAAACATAGCATGCGGTGAAAAGCGTTGCTTTTCGGTGCATGTTCGTTTTGTTCTTTTCAAGAGTAAGGTCAAAGCTAAAACAAAAACGAAGTAGGACGTGACTAGCGCCGACAACCACAGTCTGAGTGTAGGTATTTGCGGTTACAATGTTGGTAGGACAGAGTAAAATCTGTAATTCTATCTAGTATCATAGGGAGCTAAAAATGTTTTAAGTGTAATCCACTGACAGCGATACGCCGACTGCATTTAGAAATTTCTATGGTGACGGAGGAAAATTGTTTCCAAAACCTATCGGCGGTTTGGATACGCGGTAAATGGAATTTTTGGAATGCTATCTTCACATGTATTTTACCCGCTCCCACAGTTTTACAGCTAGATTAATCTCGGAAACGTCTATAGTTTGCAAACTAATGCTCCTCAAATGCTGAAATGTGATTGATGAACTAGTGAAATTCCAATTCGGTGTGTAATTTTACGATATCCATTCATAACCTATTTCCTGTTTCCTATTTGCCCTCCCCTCTCTCTCTCTCGTGAAAAAGCCCCAAGCGAAATACCGCCGACGGCGGTGCCATGATCCTGGAGTAAGGAATTTCACAATCCCTCAACAATCCTTCAATCCGAATCGAAAATGGTTTATGCAATTCAATTTCTCATAATTTCCCTTCAAATCGAATCGCAAAGGAAAAAGGGAGGAAATTGCCAGCCCGTGTATTAACCCCGGGTTCGACGCGTCTGCTCGTCAGACCGTGACTTTCCTTTCGGCGATGCCGGATATTTGGTTCTGATACCAGCTCCCGAAATCGGTGCAAGCGAA
Organism: Topomyia yanbarensis; assembly: GCF_030247195.1. Lineage (NCBI taxonomy): Eukaryota > Metazoa > Arthropoda > Insecta > Diptera > Culicidae > Topomyia > Topomyia yanbarensis. The sequence continues at coordinate 463,173,486 of NC_080671.1, read as the reverse complement.
AACCTGACTAAGAAAAATATGCGAACGATATCGAGACGAACGATAACGATCTCGCTTCGATTGTCATTCGAATCAGGAATTCGGCAGCCATCCGTCATCGGGTACCCGACATCAACTTCTTTGCGTAGTTAGTAGTAGGCTGGGTGGCATTTTTCCCTGATACCGGGGGTTCGAAACACTCCATCAGCCTACTCTGATGGCTTTCTTCGATACGACTTAATTCCAGATGCTGTCACGATGAAGGATTATAGAAATCAGTTTTTCGTTTGCTTCGGGTATGATTGTTGGGGGGCGGGGTCAATTTGTTAGGTAAGCTTGAGTTCCATTCAGAGGCTGAAATTATTTATTAATTCTGGCCTTATTTTGGCCGTAGGAGGGTACCGTCGTATTAGGTAAGTTACCAAGGAATGTTCAGCAGTTGGTATCAATCTCTTAGAATTGTTCGTATAAAAATAAATGATTACAAAAGCGACCTGAAAATGATTAAAAACTAGTGTTTGAGAGAGAAGAAAACTCGACACGAAAGCTTCAATTTTTACCCTGTCATTTGAGCCAATGCGTTGAACAATGTTGACACTACTCAAATCATCGGATTCAAATGACAATATTTTTTTTTTTTTGCAAAAATGGCTACAATTCCCAATTTATTATTATACAATACTCCATTTACATTGCGACTAACATGATGATGAACCTGTCATGCTTACAGTGTTCATAGAACATAGAAATAGATTGAACTGTGCAAAAAGCTTCATCATTTTTGACCTGTCATAACAATCTAGTGATGCGATAAATGAGCGCTCAAACCACCGTTAAGTGAAATAATTTCCATTAGAACTTATCCGATTCACCTATAATTGCAGACTGCGGGCAGCTTTGTGTTTTAATGCCTACCGTTATTGAAAACTGATTCCAGCTAAAAGCATGTTTCACCTGAGTACCTGTTCACCAACATTTAGATGATACTATTATTTCCACCACAATTCAAAATCCACAACACAATAAACTCTGAAATAATGCAGTTCCATTAATTGCGGATGCCGTCGGTTCCTGAACGGGCGCGGTTATCACTCGGTCGTGTCATGAATATTGTTGTTTCATTCCCGGAGATAAATCATGCGGAGCAGCACGCCAAAAAACTACGCCACCACTACCGCTACCATAGGTTGACCATAATGTATTGTGAGCAAATTTTCGCACCAGACCATTGCCATGAAATTCCGTTATCCAGCAGCAGCAGCAGCAGCAGCAGTAGGGCGGCTGTACGCACCCGGGAAATGCAATTTCCGCAATTGTGTCGCTTTCGCATATATGCAAGCAACGCTTGCTGCGACTACAGCTGACAGTGCACGTGCCGTGGTTTAAACGGACGTACTATGCCTGTAATCGCATGCCAGTCCCATGTGGATAGGGAACTTCATAGAAAGTGAGGCTAACTTCCGAGCATGACTTGCATATATATGAACGGGGTTCTGGGCTGGTGGTACCTACTGAGGTCATAGTTCAGCCGGCATACGTTCGAGGCCCGCATAGGCCGGGATTCTTAGTGTTAATTAATGCACCGTACGTTTTGACGCACGGATTCGAAACAGGTGGTCGTGTTCCGCACCGGAAAGTATTACCGTATTGCATTTTTTTTTTCATGTGGACGAGAAAAATGCAAGTCTTGCTCCATGCACGCAAGGACTATAGGTACTCTATTGTCTTTGTTGCCGATGTTGACAGCGTGGAAATGTTCGGGATATGCCGATGCGGCTATTAGTTTGAGTCATGTATTTCAGAGGTCTTACGCTAGGCATTACAACAATACAGGGCAGGCTTTGGGTGATGTACATGCGTAAACAACTGATTCTTCCTAACAAGTTGATATTGACATTGTGTGCATCTTTGATATAAGTGCTAAATAAAACAAAGTGCTCCTAAATTCGAGAACAAAAATCATGTATTCCGCGACAGTATTCAGTTTTTCTTTTTGAAATGATACGTGAAATTAATTAATAATTCTAAAATGCTGTTCCAGATATTTGGAGTTTTCAGCGTTAGCAACATGCAACATGAAATGTTCAAATCATACAGTAGTAAAAAAATTATTGTAAGCGATTCAATTATTGTTTTCAAAAAATCGCATAACTTACATGAAGAAGACACATGTAACCACGGAAAAGTGCGTTTGATTGGTTACATCGGTACAGTAAAAGCAGATTGTGTCTGATTTGAAAGTTCTGACGATACGAGATGGCGGGTACTTGGAAACTCCGTTAGCCTGTTAAAGGTGACGATAGTAAAAAAATACAACAATTTTAGTAAATTTCGCCCTAGTGAGAAATTTTAGTGTTTACCCAATTTTCTCCTTAGGGTGAAATATAGCATAGTAAAGAATTTGAGACTTCATATCAAACACCTCAAGAAACGCAATCTTTTGAAACTATTCTAAATGCATAGTTTCATAAATCAGTGCATTAGGATTAATTTGTGTGCAGCTATGAAACCATGGCATTTATTTTTTACTGTGGAATTGAGATGGTGTTGAACATTCGTAATCGAGCGCTCGTTCGTTACACACGCGCGTTGTTTGGTGTAACTTTACCTTGAGCTAGGCGATATCGGCGAAGGTGCTTATTCCAGCAAGGGCTGGAGTATAAACATTATATTTTGTCAGGCAGTGCAGTGTGGTGCGGTATTAAACAGTTTTCTTACCTGAAAGACGACTTTGTTTAGTCGAGAATATCAGCTATATCAGCTCTCTATTGTGTGAAGGTCACGCGGGTAACGGATAAAAGGAACGAGGGATCAATTCACCTACCAGCTCGTCAAAAGCCAACTGTTAAATAGTGCGGTGGAGTGTGTTGGTCCCGCAACAAAATGAATCAAGAAGAAGGATATCCCTCCAAAGATGAATCTTATGGGGAAGAGGAACGCCTATCTGTTTCGGAGACCGATGATATTATCTACGATCCACCTTTCTCACCTCCCCCAATGTCTCACAGCCCCCCTCCCGAGTCAAGGTTTACCAGGATGAATCCGCTGGTCCTTGGGTGATATACTTTGGGCCCAAAAATAAACCGTTAAACAGCACAACTGTTGCGTGGGAGCTGACAAAACGTTACTCGGCCGTAACCGAGATTAAAAAGGTTCAGTCAGATAAACTGCACGTAGTCGTTACTGATTTGAAACAGGCCAATGATATCGTTAGCAATAGCCTCTTTACGATGGAGTAACGCATCTACATTCCTTCTCGCGATGTGGAGATGGACGGTGTGATGAGTGATGTGGGTCTAACTGTCGATGATCTGATTAATAATGGGGTTGGCCGCTTTAAGGATCCTAACCTTCAATCGGTTAAGATTTTGTAGTGCAAGCAATTGTTGGAAAGTACTACCCGTCAGATTCGTGTCGCTTGATCTTCGCCGGATCTGAACTTCCGAGCTACGTTGAAGTGGGAGGAGCTCGTCTATCTGTGCGTCTATTTTTACCGCGGGTCATGAATCGCTCCAATTGCAAGCAGTTAGATCATACGGCCACCTACTGTAGCAACTAGCAACGGTGTGGCAAATGTAGGGAACACCATGCGAATGACGCTTGCAGTAGGACCACTGCGAAGTGTGTTTACTGTGGGGGAGAATCCGCGTGCACTTTTGACATGCCCAACGTACAAACTTCGCTCGGATAAACTGAAGCGATCCGCCAAAGATCGCTTTAGACGCTCTTACGCAGAAATGCTTAAAAGAGCTACTCCACTTATCTCCGAAAACCCATATACTCTCTTGCCAACTGACGATAACCCCATTAACGACCCTTGCAAGGGGCATTCTTTGGCTCCGCTTGGAAACTCTAGGAAAAGACCTAATCAGTCATGCAACAAACCCGACCATAATACCTCCTGGTTTTGGGAAATTGAGATACAACCAGCATTCTCCGGGGCACCAAAAATCCCAAGTGCTCCCATTTTACAGTCAGAAACTCAACCGAAAACGGGATTTCTTAAATTTTCTTACATTGTGGACTGGATATTCACAGCTTTCAACATTACCGATCCTCTGAAAAGCTTGCTGGTTGCTATTCTACCAACAGTAAGAACATTTTTAAAACAGTTGACTGAACAATGGCCCCTCCTTGCAGCGATCATATCCTTCGATGGCTAATTTATTAAACGGAATCACGGATCTGATCACTGTTTTACAGTGGAACTGCAGAAGTATTATCCTCAAAATTGATTCATTATCCGTTTGGATCGAGAAGACTCAAATGGAGGGGTACTTTTAGGGACCAAAAATGCTACTCCTTCAATCGAATCAACCTCCTTTCGACGCCAGGCATTGAAGTTGTCGCTTGTCAAACAACAATCAAAGGCATTGCTTCTATTTATAGTCCTCCTAGGGCCATGATGGGATATTGAAGATTCTCCAACGTGATTGAACACCTTCCTTCGCCTTGCCTGCTTCTTGGAGACTTCCTCGACAATTCAAGGCCTTTGTGACAACTTCAATATGACAATTCTGAACACAGGGGAAATGACATTCCTAAATCACCAGCGCAAGCAAGTGCACTGGACATATTTCTATGCTCGAAATCACTACGGTTAGATTGCAAGTGGAAGGTAATATCTGATCCCCACGGTAGTGATCACCTGCCGATTGTAATTGCAATCACCACTCGTTCAAGACCTTCGGAACCAATCAATTTTTCCTATGACCTCACGAAACATTGATTGGAAGAGCTACGCTGCTGGGATATCCAAACCTATCGATTCAACACAGGTGCTTCCCCCGGAGGAAGAGTATAAGTTTTTGTCCAACTCGATTCTCGATATCACGATTCAAACTCAGACGAAACGAGTACCCGACGGGAACACCCAAAAACGTTCTCCCAACCCGTGGTGGGACAAAAAGTGCTCAGACGTGTACGCGGAGAAGGCTGCCGCGTATAAAGCCTTCCGGAACGACGGGTTAGTCGCTAGCTATCGACTGTACGCGATATTAGAAAAGCGAATTAAAAATTTAATGAAAGTCAAGAAACGCAGTTACTGGCACCGGTCTGTCGACGGGTTAACAAGAGATATGAGTTTTCTTTGGGACACGGCCCGACGTATGCGAAACCGAAACAGTACTAACGAGAGCGTGGAATATTCAAACCGTTGGATATTCGATTTCGCCAAGAAGATTTGTCCGGACTCCGCCCCGGCACAGAAAATCTACCGCGCCGCGTCGCCTCACAATACCGCGAACGAAAAACCGTTTTCGATGGTACAGTTCTCACTTGCTCTCTTATCATATAACAATAAAGCCCCAGGGTCAGACAGAATCAAATTCAACTTGTTAAAGAATCTGCCAGACTCATATCATTGCCATCCAAAAACCAGGAAAACCAGTCTCCGACCATAACTCGTATCGACCGATTGCGATGCTGTCCCGTATCCGGAAGATGTTCGATAGAATGATCCTGTTTCGCCTCGACATTTGAGTCGAAGCAAATGGCATTCTGTCAGATACACAATCTGGCTTCCGCAAAGACAAAGGAACGACGACTGCCTTGAGTTGTTGATAACAGAAATTCAAATGGCCTATACTGATAAAGAGCAAATGGCATCAGTTTACCTGGATGTTAAGGCGGCTTTTGATTCAGTTTCTATCAACACTCTTTCTGAGATGTTGCACTAGCATGGTCTTTCAACAACTTTGAACAATTTGTTGTTGAATTTGTTGTCGGAAAAGCACATGTTCTTCACGCATGGCGATTCGTCAAAGTTGAGATTCAGTTATATGGGTCTACCTCAGGGCTCATGCCTAAGCAATCTTCTATATAATGTTTACGTCATCGATAAATGTCTTGGAAATTCATGCACATTATGGCAACTTGCAGTCGACGGTGTGGTTTCTGTTAAGGGACCCAAAGTTGTCGACCTACAAGGACCACTGCAGAATACCTTGGACAATTTGTCTACTTGGGCTATTCAGCTGGGTATTTTCTAGTAGGCGTGATCCAGCACAACTATAGCTTTTTAATGGGTAAAACTATCGCTCAGGCTTTCACAGTAAAATATCTAGGGGTCTGGTTCGACTCAAAAGATATCTGGGTGTGCCACATTAGGTATCTGAAACAGAAGGGCCAACAAAGGATCAATTTTCTCCATACAATAACCAGAACATGGTAATGGAATGCTCCTCGTATTTGTTGGGGAAAATATGGGGGATGCAACTGAGTGCTTTTTTTGACATATCTTTCAAGATTACCTTGGTTTGAGTTCCTCCTCGTTGTTCCATTCCGACCAATGAGAAGGCGGACTCCGTAGCTAAGGTGCCCTAGAAGGTGACATTTATGAAAGACCAATTTGCTTCAACGAATTTTTCAGTACACTCATCAGAGAACCCTCGAAAGTTGGTAAATTTCGTGGAGCAATGGTGAACTAGAAAGGTGGCTAATTTCAATAGTCCCTAAGGTATCGACGACACCTTGGTTCAAGGGGAAGGATGTGGGTCGTGACTTCATTCGTATGATGTCCCGATTCATGGTAAACCATTTCTACGCTACGTGTCTGCGCTTTTGGCGACGGCTATCACGACATCGAACACACTGTCTGAGCATGCACCGAGCATAGTTTCGTCAGGTCTTAGCTAACGGATACCCTCCAGTCCTAGGGAATACCACCTAACGTCCTGATTCGAGATGTTATGGCAAACCGTGATCTCCCTTATATGCCGCAACTATCTCTTCCTAAAATCAATCAATATAAGACTTTAGCTTCTCCCTGTCTTTTTTTCTCATTCTCAGAAGTCCCCTGTTCTGCTTTTGTGGCGCCAACTCGCACCAGAACGCTACTACGTGATCGTCTACACATAATGGCATAATGGACGTTAGGCATAATGGACGATAGGCATATTTCACAAAAATATAAAATAAATCGCAAGGCTTTCGTTAGAGATTTCGCTTGTTTTTCAGGTTACGAAAAAATGACGCTTTGCTATACCATACCCTCGTATAACTCTAGCGAGGGACTCCAAAATGAAAAATACCATCCGAGATATTTAACCCTTTTTTTCTATTTTTCTGTAAACGAGATGAAGAAAATATCCCTTCACTTTTGATACAAGCAAATTTTTAGATATATTACCAATACAAATGCAACCAAATATTGAAAAAAAGCAAAATAACGAACAGGCATTTAATTGGCAAGTGACTAGAAGGTGCAGAATATTTTTCAACATTAACAGCCATAGTACTCAAGGGAGAGCAAGGAGTTGAAGATTGCTTCCGACAGCATGAAATACAAAGTTACTTTACGCTCGTCCGGACATGCCGCAGACTCTGGTGATTCGCATTTCTAATGCCAAAAGATCCTGACTCCTGCGGCAACATACAATGGGTTAAGTCGCCGGTGAACTCTAATCTTGCTAATATGACCCTTTCCACGCTTTCTAAACGTTCTTCCTTCAACTCCTTGCTCTCCTTTGAGTACTATGGCTCTTAATATTGAAAAATATACTTCACCTTCCAGTCCCTTGCTAATCAATAGGTTGTTAACAAAAAAAATGGTGAAAAAAATAATGAACAGATATTAAGTTTTGGATCCAATGGAAACTGGCAGCGTTGTGTACATGATCTACATTTGGCTACGGATTCGACGTTTGTGACGATACCTTTTTCGTTTCGGTAACTCATCACAGTACAGAAATAAACTCTCTCTCACATCAAAGAGTTTCCATAGTTCTATTTGTGATGGCCTCGAGAATACAGTCACTGTGCTTAAGAATATAGGAGATGATCAATATAGAACTAGCAATATTCGTATATTCGTTGAATGAATAATAAAATGTATCATTCCTTATTTCATGAGCTGTTCTTCTAGGTTATATATTTTCTTCTTGAACAATTACACCTTGCATGCGTGAAGAACTAATTTAAGATTTCTTGAGGTATATACAATAGAATAAAAAGTTGATCGAGTTTTATCAGCTTCCAGAGTAATTCAAAAAATTTCAAACATTTGCGCTCTTACCACCCGAGGCTGTCACCACCAAAAAGTTATTTCCTTACAGGATACTTCAATATGATAATTTATGCCTAACGTCCATTATTCCTAACGTACGTATGCCTAACGTATTTATGCCTAATGGGGTACACCCACTAATAACAGTCGAAAACAAAACGAAGTTCTGACCAATGTGGAGGCCAAATTGTCCTTATCGGCCAAATTGTCCTTATCGGCCAAATTGTCCATTTCGGCCAAATTGTCCCTTTCGACCAAATTGTCCCTTTCTGCCAAATTGTCCTTTTCGGTCAAATTGTCCCTTTCGGTCAAATTGTCCCTTTCGGTCAAATTGTCCCTTTCGGTCAAATTGTCCCTTTCGGTCAAATTGTCCCTTTCGGTCAAATTGTCCCTTTCGGTCAAATTGTCCCTTTCGGTCAAATTGTCCCTTTCGGTCAAATTGTCCCTTTCGGTCAAATTGTCCCTTTCGGTCAAATTGTCCCTTTCGGTCAAATTGTCCTTTTCGGTCAAATTGTCCCTTTCAGTCAAATTGTCCCTTTCGGTCAAATTGTCCCTTTCGGTCAAATTGTCCCTTTCGGTCAAATTGTCCCTTTCGGTCAAATTGTCCCTTTCGGTCAAATTGTCCCTTTCGGTCAAATTGTCCCTTTCGGTCAAATTGTCCCTTTCGGTCAAATTGTCCCTTTCGGTCAAATTGTCCCTTTCGGTCAAATTGTCCCTTTCGGTCAAATTGTCCTTTTCGGTCAAATTGTCCCTTTCAGTCAAATTGTCCCTTTCGGTCAAATTGTCCCTTTCGGTCAAATTGTCCCTTTCGGTCAAATTGTCCCTTTCGGTCAAATTGTCCCTTTCGGTCAAATTGTCCCTTACGGTCAAATTGTCCCTTTCGGTCAAATTGTCCCTTTCGGTCAAATTGTCCCTTTCGGTCAAATTGTCCCTTTCGGTCAAATTGTCCCTTTCGGTCAAATTGTCCCTTTCGGTCAAATTGTCCCTTTCGGTCAAATTGCCCTTTCGGTCAAATTGTCCCTTACGGTCAAATTGTCCCTTTCGGTCAAATTGTCCCTTTCGGTCAAATTGTCCCTTTCGGTCAAATTGTCCCTTTCGGTCAAATTGTCCCTTTCGGTCAAATTGTCCCTTTCGGTCAAATTGTCCCTTTCGGTCAAATTGTCCCTTTCGGTCAAATTGTCCCTTTCGGTCAAATTGCCCTTTCGGTCAAATTGTCCCTTTCGGTCAAATTGTCCCTTTCGGTCAAATTGTCCCTTTCGGTCAAATTGTCCCTTTCGGTCAAATTGTCCCTTACGGTCAAATTGTCCCTTTCGGTCAAATTGTCCCTTTCGGTCAAATTGTCCCTTTCGGTCAAATTGTCCCTTTCGGTCAAATTGTCCCTTTCGGTCAAATTGTCCCTTTCGGTCAAATTGTCCCTTTCGGTCAAATTGTCCCTTTCGGTCAAATTGTCCCTTTCGGTCAAATTGTCCCTTTCGGTCAAATTGTCCCTTTCGGTCAAATTGTCCCTTTCGGTCAAATTGTCCCTTTCGGTCAAATTGTCCCTTCCGGTCAAATTGTCCCTTTCGGTCAAATTGTCCCTTTCGGTCAAATTGTCCCTTTCGGTCAAATTGTCCCTTTCGGTCAAATTGTCCCTTTCGGTCAAATTGTCCCTTTCGGTCAAATTGTCCCTTTCGGTCAAATTATCCCTTTCGGTCAAATTGTCCCTTTCGGTCAAATTGTCCCTTTCGGTCAAATTGTCCCTTTCGGTCAAATTGTCCCTTTCGGTCAAATTGTCCCTTTCGGTCAAATTGTCCCTTTCGGTCAAATTGTCCCTTTCGGTCAAATTGTCCCTTTCGGTCAAATTGTCCCTTTCGGTCAAATTGTCCCTTTCGGTCAAATTGTCCCTTTCGGTCAAATTGTCCCTTTCGGTCAAATTGTCCCTTTCGGTCAAATTGTCCCTTTCGGTCAAATTGTCCCTTTCGGTCAAATTGTCCCTTTCGGTCAAATTGTCCCTTACGGTCAAATTGTCCCTTTCGGTCAAATTGTCCCTTTCGGTCAAATTGTCCCTTTCGGTCAAATTGTCCCTTTCGGTCAAATTGTCCCTTTCGGTCAAATTGTCCCTTTCGGTCAAATTGTCCCTTTCGGTCAAATTGTCCCTTTCGGTCAAATTGTCCCTTTCGGTCAAATTGTCCCTTTCGGTCAAATTGTCCCTTTCGGTCAAATTGTCCCTTCCGGTCAAATTGTCCCTTTCGGTCAAATTGTCCCTTTCGGTCAAATTGTCCCTTTCGGTCAAATTGTCCCTTTCGGTCAAATTGTCCCTTTCGGTCAAATTGTCCCTTTCGGTCAAATTGTCCCTTTCGGTCAAATTGTCCCTTTCGGTCAAATTATCCCTTTCGGTCAAATTGTCCTTTTCGGTCAAATTGTCCCTTTCAGTCAAATTGTCCCTTTCGGTCAAATTGTCCCTTTCGGTCAAATTGTCCCTTTCGGTCAAATTGTCCCTTTCGGTCAAATTGTCCCTTTCGGTCAAATTGTCCCTTTCGGTCAAATTGTCCCTTACGGTCAAATTGTCCCTTTCGGTCAAATTGTCCCTTTCGGTCAAATTGTCCCTTTCGGTCAAATTGTCCCTTTCGGTCAAATTGTCCCTTTCGGTCAAATTGTCCCTTTCGGTCAAATTGTCCCTTTCGGTCAAATTGTCCCTTTCGGTCAAATTGCCCTTTCGGTCAAATTGTCCCTTTCGGTCAAATTGTCCCTTACGGTCAAATTGTCCCTTTCGGTCAAATTGTCCCTTTCGGTCAAATTGTCCCTTTCGGTCAAATTGTCCCTTTCGGTCAAATTGTCCCTTTCGGTCAAATTGTCCCTTTCGGTCAAATTGTCCCTTTCGGTCAAATTGTCCCTTTCGGTCAAATTGCCCTTTCGGTCAAATTGTCCCTTTCGGTCAAATTGTCCCTTTCGGTCAAATTGTCCCTTTCGGTCAAATTGTCCCTTTCGGTCAAATTGTCCCTTTCGGTCAAATTGTCCCTTTCGGTCAAATTGTCCCTTTCGGTCAAATTGTCCCTTTCGGTCAAATTGTCCCTTTCGGTCAAATTGTCCCTTTCGGTCAAATTGTCCCTTTCGGTCAAATTGTCCTTTTCGGTCAAATTGTCCCTTTCGGTCAAATTGTCCCTTTCGGTCAAATTGTCCCTTTCGGTCAAATTGTCCCTTTCGGTCAAATTGTCCCTTTCGGTCAAATTGTCCCTTTCGGTCAAATTGTCCCTTTCGGTCAAATTGTCCCTTTCGGTCAAATTGTCCCTTTCGGTCAAATTGTCCCTTTCGGTCAAATTGTCCCTTTCGGTCAAATTGTCCCTTTCGGTCAAATTGTCCCTTTCGGTCAAATTGTCCCTTTCGGTCAAATTGTCCTTTTCGGTCAAATTGTCCCTTTCGGTCAAATTGTCCCTTTCGGTCAAATTGTCCCTTTCGGTCAAATTGTCCCTTTCGGTCAAATTGTCCCTTTCGGTCAAATTGTCCCTTACGGTCAAATTGTCCCTTTCGGTCAAATTGTCCCTTTCGGTCAAATTGTCCCTTTCGGTCAAATTGTCCCTTTCGGTCAAATTGTCCCTTTCGGTCAAATTGTCCCTTTCGGTCAAATTGTCCCTTTCGGTCAAATTGCCCTTTCGGTCAAATTGTCCCTTTCGGTCAAATTGTCCCTTACGGTCAAATTGTCCCTTTCGGTCAAATTGTCCCTTTCGGTCAAATTGTCCCTTTCGGTCAAATTGTCCCTTTCGGTCAAATTGTCCCTTTCGGTCAAATTGTCCCTTTCGGTCAAATTGTCCCTTTCGGTCAAATTGTCCCTTTCGGTCAAATTGTCCCTTTCGGTCAAATTGTCCCTTTCGGTCAAATTGTCCCTTTCGGTCAAATTGCCCTTTCGGTCAAATTGTCCCTTTCGGTCAAATTGTCCCTTTCGGTCAAATTGTCCCTTTCGGTCAAATTGTCCCTTTCGGTCAAATTGTCCCTTTCGGTCAAATTGTCCCTTTCGGTCAAATTGTCCCTTTCGGTCAAATTGTCCCTTTCGGTCAAATTGTCCCTTTCGGTCAAATTGTCCCTTTCGGTCAAATTGTCCCTTTCGGTCAAATTGTCCCTTTCGGTCAAATTGTCCCTTTCGGTCAAATTGTCCCTTTCGGTCAAATTGTCCCTTTCGGTCAAATTGTCCCTTACGGTCAAATTGTCCCTTTCGGTCAAATTGTCCCTTTCGGTCAAATTGTCCCTTTCGGTCAAATTGTCCCTTTCGGTCAAATTGTCCCTTTCGGTCAAATTGTCCCTTTCGGTCAAATTGTCCCTTTCGGTCAAATTGTCCCTTTCGGTCAAATTGTCCCTTTCGGTCAAATTGTCCCTTACGGTCAAATTGTCCCTTTCGGTCAAATTGTCCCTTTCGGTCAAATTGTCCCTTTCGGTCAAATTGTCCCTTTCGGTCAAATTGTCCCTTTCGGTCAAATTGTCCCTTTCGGTCAAATTGTCCCTTTCGGTCAAATTGTCCCTTTCGGTCAAATTGTCCCTTTCGGTCAAATTGTCCCTTTCGGTCAAATTGTCCCTTTCGGTCAAATTGTCCCTTCCGGTCAAATTGTCCCTTTCGGTCAAATTGTCCCTTTCGGTCAAATTGTCCCTTTCGGTCAAATTGTCCCTTTCGGTCAAATTGTCCCTTTCGGTCAAATTGTCCCTTTCGGTCAAATTGTCCCTTTCGGTCAAATTGTCCCTTACGGTCAAATTGTCCCTTTCGGTCAAATTGTCCCTTTCGGTCAAATTGTCCCTTTCGGTCAAATTGTCCCTTTCGGTCAAATTGTCCCTTTCGGTCAAATTGTCCCTTACGGTCAAATTGTCCCTTTCGGTCAAATTGTCCCTTTCGGTCAAATTGTCCCTTTCGGTCAAATTGTCCCTTTCGGTCAAATTGTCCCTTTCGGTCAAATTGTCCCTTTCGGTCAAATTGTCCCTTTCGGTCAAATTGTCCCTTTCGGTCAAATTGCCCTTTCGGTCAAATTGTCCCTTTCGGTCAAATTGTCCCTTTCGGTCAAATTGTCCCTTTCGGTCAAATTGTCCCTTTCGGTCAAATTGTCCCTTTCGGTCAAATTGTCCCTTTCGGTCAAATTGTCCCTTTCGGTCAAATTGTCCCTTTCGGTCAAATTGTCCCTTTCGGTCAAATTGTCCCTTTCGGTCAAATTGTCCCTTTCGGTCAAATTGTCCCTTTCGGTCAAATTGTCCTTTTCGGTCAAATTGTCCCTTTCGGTCAAATTGTCCCTTTCGGTCAAATTGTCCCTTTCGGTCAAATTGTCCCTTTCGGTCAAATTGTCCCTTTCGGTCAAATTGTCCCTTTCGGTCAAATTGTCCCTTTCGGTCAAATTGTCCCTTTCGGTCAAATTGTCCCTTTCGGTCAAATTGTCCCTTTCGGTCAAATTGTCCCTTTCGGTCAAATTGTCCCTTTCGGTCAAATTGTCCCTTTCGGTCAAATTGTCCCTTTCGGTCAAATTGTCCTTTTCGGTCAAATTGTCCCTTTCGGTCAAATTGTCCCTTTCGGTCAAATTGTCCCTTTCGGTCAAATTGTCCCTTTCGGTCAAATTGTCCCTTACGGTCAAATTGTCCCTTTCGGTCAAATTGTCCCTTTCGGTCAAATTGTCCCTTTCGGTCAAATTGTCCCTTTCGGTCAAATTGTCCCTTTCGGTCAAATTGTCCCTTTCGGTCAAATTGTCCCTTTCGGTCAAATTGCCCTTTCGGTCAAATTGTCCCTTTCGGTCAAATTGTCCCTTACGGTCAAATTGTCCCTTTCGGTCAAATTGTCCCTTTCGGTCAAATTGTCCCTTTCGGTCAAATTGTCCCTTTCGGTCAAATTGTCCCTTTCGGTCAAATTGTCCCTTTCGGTCAAATTGTCCCTTTCGGTCAAATTGTCCCTTTCGGTCAAATTGTCCCTTTCGGTCAAATTGTCCCTTTCGGTCAAATTGTCCCTTTCGGTCAAATTGCCCTTTCGGTCAAATTGTCCCTTTCGGTCAAATTGTCCCTTTCGGTCAAATTGTCCCTTTCGGTCAAATTGTCCCTTTCGGTCAAATTGTCCCTTTCGGTCAAATTGTCCCTTTCGGTCAAATTGTCCCTTTCGGTCAAATTGTCCCTTTCGGTCAAATTGTCCCTTTCGGTCAAATTGTCCCTTTCGGTCAAATTGTCCCTTTCGGTCAAATTGTCCCTTTCGGTCAAATTGTCCCTTTCGGTCAAATTGTCCCTTTCGGTCAAATTGTCCCTTTCGGTCAAATTGTCCCTTTCGGTCAAATTGTCCCTTACGGTCAAATTGTCCCTTTCGGTCAAATTGTCCCTTTCGGTCAAATTGTCCCTTTCGGTCAAATTGTCCCTTTCGGTCAAATTGTCCCTTTCGGTCAAATTGTCCCTTTCGGTCAAATTGTCCCTTTCGGTCAAATTGCCCTTTCGGTCAAATTGTCCCTTTCGGTCAAATTGTCCCTTACGGTCAAATTGTCCCTTTCGGTCAAATTGTCCCTTTCGGTCAAATTGTCCCTTTCGGTCAAATTGTCCCTTTCGGTCAAATTGTCCCTTTCGGTCAAATTGTCCCTTTCGGTCAAATTGTCCCTTTCGGTCAAATTGTCCCTTTCGGTCAAATTGTCCCTTTCGGTCAAATTGTCCCTTTCGGTCAAATTGTCCCTTTCGGTCAAATTGTCCCTTTCGGTCAAATTGTCCCTTTCGGTCAAATTGTCCCTTTCGGTCAAATTGTCCCTTTCGGTCAAATTGTCCCTTTCGGTCAAATTGTCCCTTTCGGTCAAATTGTCCCTTTCGGTCAAATTGTCCCTTTCGGTCAAATTGTCCTTTTCGGTCAAATTGTCCCTTTCAGTCAAATTGTCCCTTTCGGTCAAATTGTCCCTTTCGGTCAAATTGTCCCTTTCGGTCAAATTGTCCCTTTCGGTCAAATTGTCCCTTTCGGTCAAATTGTCCCTTTCGGTCAAATTGTCCCTTTCGGTCAAATTGTCCCTTTCGGTCAAATTGTCCCTTTCGGTCAAATTGTCCCTTTCGGTCAAATTGTCCCTTTCGGTCAAATTGTCCCTTTCGGTCAAATTGTCCCTTTCGGTCAAATTGTCCTTTTCGGTCAAATTGTCCCTTTCAGTCAAATTGTCCCTTTCGGTCAAATTGTCCCTTTCGGTCAAATTGTCCCTTTCGGTCAAATTGTCCCTTTCGGTCAAATTGTCCCTTTCGGTCAAATTGTCCCTTACGGTCAAATTGTCCCTTTCGGTCAAATTGTCCCTTTCGGTCAAATTGTCCCTTTCGGTCAAATTGTCCCTTTCGGTCAAATTGTCCCTTTCGGTCAAATTGTCCCTTTCGGTCAAATTGTCCCTTTCGGTCAAATTGTCCCTTTCGGTCAAATTGTCCCTTTCGGTCAAATTGTCCTTTTCGGTCAAATTGTCCCTTTCAGTCAAATTGTCCCTTTCGGTCAAATTGTCCCTTTCGGTCAAATTGTCCCTTTCGGTCAAATTGTCCCTTTCGGTCAAATTGTCCCTTTCGGTCAAATTGTCCCTTACGGTCAAATTGTCCCTTTCGGTCAAATTGTCCCTTTCGGTCAAATTGTCCCTTTCGGTCAAATTGTCCCTTTCGGTCAAATTGTCCCTTTCGGTCAAATTGTCCCTTTCGGTCAAATTGTCCCTTTCGGTCAAATTGCCCTTTCGGTCAAATTGTCCCTTTCGGTCAAATTGTCCCTTTCGGTCAAATTGTCCCTTTCGGTCAAATTGTCCCTTTCGGTCAAATTGTCCCTTTCGGTCAAATTGTCCCTTTCGGTCAAATTGTCCCTTTCGGTCAAATTGTCCCTTTCGGTCAAATTGTCCCTTTCGGTCAAATTGTCCCTTTCGGTCAAATTGTCCCTTCCGGTCAAATTGTCCCTTTCGGTCAAATTGTCCCTTTCGGTCAAATTGTCCCTTTCGGTCAAATTGTCCCTTTCGGTCAAATTGTCCCTTTCGGTCAAATTGTCCTTTTCGGTCAAATTGTCCCTTTCAGTCAAATTGTCCCTTTCGGTCAAATTGTCCCTTTCGGTCAAATTGTCCCTTTCGGTCAAATTGTCCCTTTCGGTCAAATTGTCCCTTTCGGTCAAATTGTCCCTTTCGGTCAAATTGTCCCTTTCGGTCAAATTGTCCCTTTCGGTCAAATTGTCCCTTTCGGTCAAATTGCCCTTTCGGTCAAATTGTCCCTTTCGGTCAAATTGTCCCTTTCGGTCAAATTGTCCCTTTCGGTCAAATTGTCCCTTTCGGTCAAATTGTCCCTTTCGGTCAAATTGTCCCTTTCGGTCAAATTGTCCCTTTCGGTCAAATTGTCCCTTTCGGTCAAATTGTCCCTTTCGGTCAAATTGTCCCTTTCGGTCAAATTGTCCCTTTCGGTCAAATTGTCCCTTTCGGTCAAATTGTCCTTTTCGGTCAAATTGTCCCTTTCAGTCAAATTGTCCCTTTCGGTCAAATTGTCCCTTTCGGTCAAATTGTCCCTTTCGGTCAAATTGTCCCTTTCGGTCAAATTGTCCCTTTCGGTCAAATTGTCCCTTACGGTCAAATTGTCCCTTTCGGTCAAATTGTCCCTTTCGGTCAAATTGTCCCTTTCGGTCAAATTGTCCCTTTCGGTCAAATTGTCCCTTTCGGTCAAATTGTCCCTTTCGGTCAAATTGTCCCTTTCGGTTAAATTGTCCCTTTCGGTCAAATTGTCCTTTTCGGTCAAATTGTCCCTTTCAGTCAAATTGTCCCTTTCGGTCAAATTGTCCCTTTCGGTCAAATTGTCCCTTTCGGTCAAATTGTCCCTTTCGGTCAAATTGTCCCTTTCGGTCAAATTGTCCCTTACGGTCAAATTGTCCCTTTCGGTCAAATTGTCCCTTTCGGTCAAATTGTCCCTTTCGGTCAAATTGCCCTTTCGGTCAAATTGTCCCTTTCGGTCAAATTGTCCCTTTCGGTCAAATTGTCCCTTTCGGTCAAATTGTCCCTTTCGGTCAAATTGTCCCTTTCGGTCAAATTGTCCCTTTCGGTCAAATTGTCCCTTTCGGTCAAATTGTCCCTTTCGGTCAAATTGTCCCTTTCGGTCAAATTGTCCCTTTCGGTCAAATTGTCCCTTTCGGTCAAATTGTCCTTTTCGGTCAAATTGTCCCTTTCAGTCAAATTGTCCCTTTCGGTCAAATTGTCCCTTTCGGTCAAATTGTCCCTTTCGGTCAAATTGTCCCTTTCGGTCAAATTGTCCCTTTCGGTCAAATTGTCCCTTTCGGTCAAATTGTCCCTTTCGGTCAAATTGTCCCTTTCGGTTAAATTGTCCCTTTCGGTCAAATTGTCCCTTTCGGTCAAATTGTCCCTTTCGGTCAAATTGTCCCTTTCGGTCAAATTGTCCTTTTCGGTCAAATTGTCCCTTTCAGTCAAATTGTCCCTTTCGGTCAAATTGTCCCTTTCGGTCAAATTGTCCCTTTCGGTCAAATTGTCCCTTTCGGTCAAATTGTCCCTTTCGGTCAAATTGTCCCTTACGGTCAAATTGTCCCTTTCGGTCAAATTGTCCCTTTCGGTCAAATTGTCCCTTTCGGTCAAATTGTCCCTTTCGGTCAAATTGTCCCTTTCGGTCAAATTGTCCCTTTCGGTCAAATTGTCCCTTTCGGTCAAATTGTCCCTTTCGGTCAAATTGTCCCTTTCGGTCAAATTGTCCCTTTCAGTCAAATTGTCCCTTTCGGTCAAATTGTCCCTTTCGGTCAAATTGTCCCTTTCGGTCAAATTGTCCCTTTCGGTCAAATTGTCCCTTTCGGTCAAATTGTCCCTTTCGGTCAAATTGTCCCTTACGGTCAAATTGTCCCTTTCGGTCAAATTGTCCCTTTCGGTCAAATTGTCCCTTTCGGTCAAATTGTCCCTTTCGGTCAAATTGTCCCTTTCGGTCAAATTGTCCCTTTCGGTCAAATTGTCCCTTTCGGTCAAATTGTCCCTTTCGGTCAAATTGCCCTTTCGGTCAAATTGTCCCTTTCGGTCAAATTGTCCCTTTCGGTCAAATTGTCCCTTTCGGTCAAATTGTCCCTTTCGGTCAAATTGTCCCTTTCGGTCAAATTGTCCCTTTCGGTCAAATTGTCCCTTTCGGTCAAATTGTCCCTTTCGGTCAAATTGTCCCTTTCGGTCAAATTGTCCCTTTCGGTCAAATTGTCCCTTTCGGTCAAATTGTCCCTTTCGGTCAAATTATCCCTTTCGGTCAAATTGTCCCTTTCGGTCAAATTGTCCCTTTCGGTCAAATTGTCCCTTTCGGTCAAATTGTCCCTTTCGGTCAAATTGTCCCTTTCGGTCAAATTGTCCCTTTCGGTCAAATTGTCCCTTTCGGTCAAATTGCCCTTTCGGTCAAATTGTCCCTTTCGGTCAAATTGTCCCTTTCGGTCAAATTGTCCCTTTCGGTCAAATTGTCCCTTTCGGTCAAATTGTCCCTTTCGGTCAAATTGTCCCTTTCGGTCAAATTGTCCCTTTCGGTCAAATTGTCCCTTTCGGTCAAATTGTCCCTTTCGGTCAAATTGTCCCTTTCGGTCAAATTGTCCCTTTCGGTCAAATTGTCCCTTTCGGTCAAATTGTCCCTTTCGGTCAAATTGTCCCTTTCGGTCAAATTGTCCCTTTCGGTCAAATTGTCCCTTTCGGTCAAATTGTCCCTTACGGTCAAATTGTCCTTTTCGGTCAAATTGTCCCTTTCGGTCAAATTGTCCCTTTCGGTCAAATTGTCCCTTTCGGTCAAATTGTCCCTTTCGGTCAAATTGTCCCTTTCGGTCAAATTGTCCCTTTCGGTCAAATTGCCCTTTCGGTCAAATTGCCCTTTCGGTCAAATTGTCCCTTACGGTCAAATTGTCCCTTTCGGTCAAATTGTCCCTTTCGGTCAAATTGTCCCTTTCGGTCAAATTGTCCCTTTCGGTCAAATTGTCCCTTTCGGTCAAATTGTCCCTTTCGATCAAATTGTCCCTTACGGTCAAATTGTCCCTTTCGGTCAAATTGTCCCTTTCGGTCAAATTGTCCCTTTCGGTCAAATTGTCCTTATCGGCCAAATTGTTCTTATCGACCAAATTGTCCTTATCGGCCAAATTGTCCTTATCGGCCAAATTGTCCTTATCGGCCAAATTGTCCTTATCGGCCAAATTGTCCTTATCAGCCAAATTGTCCTTATCGGCCAAATTGTCCTTATCGGCCAAATTGTCCTTATCGGCCAAATTGTCCTTATCGGCCAAATTGTCCTTATCGGCCAAATTGTCCTTATCGGCCAAATTGTCCTTATCGGCCAAATTGTCCTTATCGGCCAAATTGTCCTTATCGGCCAAATTGTCCTTATCGGCCAAATTTTCCTTATCGGCCAAATTGTCCTTATCGGCCAAATTGTCCTTATCGGCCAAATTTTCCTTATCGGCCAAATTGTCCTTATCGGCCAAATTTTCCTTATCGGCCAAATTGTCCTGATCGACCAAATTGTCCTTATCGGCCAAATTGTCCTTATCGGCCAAATTGTCCTTATCGGCCAAATTGTCCTTATCGGCCAAATTGTCCTTATCGGCCAAATTGTCCTTATCGGCCAAATTGTCCTTATCGGCCAAATTGTCCTTATCGGCCAAATTGTCCTTATCGGCCAAATTGTCCTTATCGGCCAAATTGTCCTTATCGGCCAAATTGTCCTTATCGGCCAAATTGTCCTTATCGGCCAAATTGTCCTTATCGGCCAAATTGTCCTTATCGGCCAAATTGTCCTTATCGGCCAAATTGTCCTTATCGGCCAAATTGTCCTTATCGGCCAAATTGTCCTTATCGGCCAAATTTTCCTTATCGGCCAAATTTTCCTTATCGGCCAAATTGTCCTTATCAGCCAAATTGTCCTTATCGGCCAAATTGTCATTATCGACCAAATTGTCCTTATCGACCAAATTGTCCTTATCGGCCAAATTGTCCTTATCGGCCAAATTGTCCTTATCGGCCAAATTGTCCTTATCGGCCAAATTGTCCTTATCGGCCAAATTGTCCTTATCGGCCAAATTGTCCTTATCGGCCAAATTGTCCTTATCGGCCAAATTGTCCTTATCGGCCAAATTGTCCTTATCGGCCAAATTGTCCTTATCGGCCAAATTGTCCTTATCGGCCAAATTGTCCTTATCGGCCAAATTGTCCTTATCGGCCAAATTGTCCTTATCGGCCAAATTGTCCTTATCGGCCAAATTGTCCTTATCGGCCAAATTGTCCTTATCGGCCAAATTGTCCTTATCGGCCAAATTGTCCTTATCGGCCAAATTGTCCTTATCGGCCAAATTGTCCTTATCGGCCAAATTGTCCTTATCGGCCAAATTGTCCTTATCGGCCAAATTGTCCTTATCGGCCAAATTGTCCTTATCGGCCAAATTTTCCTTATCGGCCAAATTTTCCTTATCGGCCAAATTTTCCTTATCGGCCAAATTGTCTTTATCGGCCAAATTGTCCTTATCGGCCAAATTGTCCTTATCGGCCAAATTGTCCTTATCGGCCAAATTGTCCTTATCGGCCCTATCGGACAAATTGTCCTATCGGACAAATTGTCCTATCGGACAAATGGTCCTACCGGGAAAATTATCCAATCGGGGAAATTGTCCTATCGGCATATTTAGCAAATTTGCTTATATCGGCCAAACGAAAAAGAATCACGGTCTCCGGTGAAAAGAGCGGATCGAAAAATAATTATCACGTTGTTTATGGAGACGAATAATTTTGCGACACATATTGTCCTGGAACAGTTGGACATGATAAGCTACTTCTCGTGAGATTTAGTGGTCACAGAACATTTAGTACTTTGTCATACCCGGTGTATTCTTCACAATTTGATCAAGCACTTCGGTGAAAAAGTTCTCTTAAAATTAACTAATTGTTCTCAAAATCTCAACTTAACAAATCAAACGCGTAATAATGTTTAAAGAATGAGCTTCAGGATATGCAATTCCATAAATTTTGAAGATGGGGCTGGTGTAACCAAATTAAACAATACACATAATAATAACACGTGATGAAAGAATGAATAAATAAATATCCTTTCTATTATTTTGAATTGATTTATGTGCCATTCTCACGAAAAATAAGCTCATAGATCACCACCAAAAATTGAAAAATAAATTCCCACCGTTCGCTGAAATGTTTTCAGCCAAATAAAGAATTGAACTTGAATTACAGATCAAATAAATCGAATTGTTGAAACATACACTGCAATCTCGGGATGATACAATGTTCTATATAATATAAACTCAAAGCTTTCGGTAAATCTCGGAATGAATCTCTCTAATACCACCAGAAAAAACTGCAGCGAAAATGAATATAATAAACAAAAATTGGAGTGAAAAAACAACATGGAAAGCACGAATTTGACGATAGCAAAAATTTCTGGAAAAAAAACATTCATACCCATAATGTTGGCACGAAAAACGGGCATACTATCTATGTTTTACAGTACAAGCCAAAAGTTAGTACATACTTGAGAACCATCGATTCCTGTGGATCAATCAAGCTTTCCGTACCAACTATTAATCAGATTTCAATGTTGTTTATACGCATCTTGATAGGGTTTTATTCGTACTTTTCAAAATCGTCTAAATTAGAGATCATAGCCAGCATCTCGTAGTAATAAGCTACTAACCTCTAAAAAATTGATGAGTAATTTTAAAAATGTTAATTTTCATACACCGGGCGGAACTACCCATCAATGATTTAAACTAACATTTTCAGATAGATTTTGAATACCTTGTTATCTACGCTTTTTCTACAAATGTTTTCTACTAGCTAATACCCATCGCGCGTTGCTGCGACCTTCAACTAAATAGGAGGAAAACATAATTTGTTCCGAAGCCTAAATGCTTTATTTTCTAATTTTTAAAAAGTACACAAACATGTGACCAACACTGTCGGTAATCGATGCCAACCACAATCGTTTTTTATTTTCGCGTGATCAAATAAATGAACTGTTGTGGTTGCACTCGATACTCCACAACAGCGTATCCAAATCGGAACATGCACGTGTCCATTGTAGACCATGGTTTCAAATTTTCTCTTTCTGCGCAATCTAGTTGAAAACTATTTCAACAAGCTTACGCTTGATTGCATATAGCAATTGTACGTAATTACATACAATATAAACGTAAAATCGGTAACAATTTCTAGATTGAACTGAGTGATAATAGTGTTTGCGGAGAATGGAAAGCACAGCAACTCTGCATCGGATAAAACCGATCAACCAACTGAATACCACCTCCAAATCTTTTAGGCTACCAATTTTGGGCACACTCGTCTTGTTTTCCACTTGCTTGGAATGCACGCTGAGCTCTAATTTATAGTTATTATGCTTCCTCAGTTGTGTCGAACAACGACAGACCTCTGTCGCTTTTGCTTTCTCACTAGATACAATGTATTTTATATATGTACGATGTAAAATCATTTGGTTAATTCCCATCCACTCACACTCTGATGAGCATTGGCAGCCTATTCTACAAGTGATAAATATTCCCTTTTTGTTTGCTTCTGTCATTTCAGAAAGTCACCATTATCACCAACGGCAATGACAAGGACTACTACAATCAGCTTCCGTGCGTGGGCAACCGTTGGTATGTAGTAAGCCATTGAATAGCAAGAACGAATCAGCGCCTACTGATGCTGTAACTGGCTGTGGCATTTGTTACCAAACGGACCGTACTTCAAAGCGGTTATTTTGGTGGTTTTGTGCACCGTACTTGCAGTGAGAATAATGTTTAGAGAATGGCAATTGTATCAGTGATACCGGTGGCCAACATTACACACTCCAGTGACAATGGAAATGGGACGGCGAATGGAACTGCCGGCGGAAGCGGTGGCATTGGTGACGGAGAGGGATCAGTCGGTGGCTGTCCCCGGCCTGATGACACACTGTACCCGAGTATGTTTGGAATTGACCTGGCGGTACCGCAGTGGGAAGCGATTGCAACCGCGCTGGTACTGACGCTCATCATCATCATCACCATCGTCGGTAACGTGCTGGTGATTTTGAGTGTGTTTACGTACAAACCGCTCCGGATAGTACAAAACTTCTTCATTGTATCACTGGCTGTGGCCGATCTGACTGTGGCCATCCTCGTGCTGCCCTTTAATGTGGCCTACTCGATATTGGGCCGATGGGAGTTCGGTATCCACGTCTGTAAGATGTGGCTTACTTCCGACGTTCTTTGCTGTACGGCTTCTATACTAAACTTGTGTGCCATAGCACTAGATAGGTACTGGGCTATAACCGATCCGATTAATTACGCCCAGAAACGTACCCTGGAGCGAGTACTGGCATTGATTGCCGGTGTGTGGATATTGTCGCTGGTAATCAGTTCGCCTCCCTTGATCGGCTGGAATGACTGGCCGGAGGAATTTTCCAGCGAATTCCCATGTCAATTAACGAGCAATCAGGGCTACGTCATCTACTCATCGCTCGGGTCGTTCTACATCCCGCTGGTCATAATGACAATTGTGTACATCGAAATCTATATAGCGACCCGGCGACGTCTCCGGGAAAGAGCTCAGGCTTCCAAGATAAACACCCTGGCCAGTAAAAGCATCGGGGTGATAGGCGATAAAGAACTGGGCACGGCCCAACATCATCCACCGGATCGGGAATCAATCAGCAGTGAAACGAACCACAACGAACATCCAAACAATAGTACCAGCAGCAGCAGCACCGACCACAGATCCCAGCGGAAACGGAAGAAGAAAGCAAAGGAGAAAAAGGAAGCCAAAGAGGCGGCTAAGCGTGCCAAACAGGCGGCGGAGACTCAACTCCGAATGGCTCTACGGGACGAGGATTCCGTCACGGAGTATCCGGAAAATTCGTCCATGGGTAAAGCAAACTGTGATATCAAATTGGGCACCGATCCGAACGGGATCGCGGCGACTGATGCGGACGCAGCGGATGATGGTGCAACTAATCCAACTATCGCTAATACCACCACCAACACCACCACCAACGGCAGCGGAACCGTTGGCGATACAACGTCCAAAAAAGCGCTGGTTGCCCGGGGACACATGAAACAATCGTTCCGGAAGGCTGGTGGCCTTAA
The DNA here is from genome assembly GCF_030247195.1 of Topomyia yanbarensis. NCBI lineage: Eukaryota > Metazoa > Arthropoda > Insecta > Diptera > Culicidae > Topomyia > Topomyia yanbarensis. Next base: position 463,149,475 of record NC_080671.1, on the reverse strand, counting down.
TCAATTTATCGAGGAGAAACAGAAAATCTCCCTGTCGAAGGAACGGCGGGCAGCGCGAACGCTCGGCATCATCATGGGAGTGTTTGTGGTTTGCTGGTTGCCCTTCTTCCTCATGTACGTGATCCTACCGTTTTGTCCAACGTGCTGTCCGACAAATAAGTTAATTAATTTCATCACATGGCTCGGTTATATCAACTCTGCTCTAAATCCTATTATTTACACAATATTCAATTTAGATTATAGGCGTGCATTCAAACGGCTGTTGGGAATCAAACCGTAGCTAGGAGATGTACAATGGGGATAACTACCCGTACAAAGAAAATCTATGTTTCTGTCTGGTAAGATAAATCGCTGCAGCAGTAGGCTGTGATTGCCTGCTCGGGGATGACACACATGCTCTTGCTTTTTTTTTACCATTAGAACTATCCAAGATAGATCTAGACACATCGAACAAACTGCCAAAGGCCTACGATAGTTAAATCTGATTATTTCTTCACAAAATCCATCGGCAATCATACGCCACTTGCACAAAGCTAATTGAATTTGCAAAACAAGATTCACAGATTGGATTTCGTCTCTTCGGAACACGAGCAAACACTGAAATTGAAAAGTTCCCACGCAAACAAGTTACAAAATCGAAGCCTCCTACGATCGAGTCAAATTCAACCGCACACATTGGATTGAATCTCCCAAAGAAGAGCCAGAACCGACAAATAATTTTTCTCTTAGCCCTCCAGTCAGGAGAAAACATATTGCGTGCGTTCAATTTTCCGCCTTCAAGGCAAACAGTAGAAACAAGCTTCAAACGCCATGTCTAGCACACAACAAATCAACAGGCCGTAGCCCCCCCCTGGAAAATGACAAACCGTTTCAATATTTGCTTTGCATACGCAAATGGGAGAAAATGATTTGTCCCGCAGTTCTTTGCTTTGATGGCGGCTGCTGTGTTGTTGGGGACGGTTAATGGATGAAATTGATATACTCTCGTTCGTTTTTTGGCATTCTCGAGGGAAATTATTTACATCATTGACTGGGGAGTGGGGAGGGAGTTGTTTGTTTAAGTTTCATCTCTGAGCAGAAAGTTGCCCACCCTAAGCACTTAGTGACCAATCTCAGTTGGCGGGCGCGTTTCCAGAGCAGTAAGAGTCCCCTGAATTTTGATACGTTTCATCAATGAGGGAAACTTCTTAAAATCTTAAGACGAAAACAGTTAGAATTCAACGGAAAGGTTCATTCAAGGATATCGATTTCAAAAGATAGAAATTTTATATGAATATGGGTAATCTGTAAACTGTATCTGTAATAAACGTAGAATGGCGCACACTATTTTTTGAGCAGCTCTATTTTTCTGTGCTTGATAATTTCTTTTTTTTTCTTCTAATTTATTTGACACGGCTTAATGCGTTAGAATAACGTTTTTTACAGAATGTTAAAATAAAAAAGTAACTAAGTAACAGCCTGTCCGACGGATCTTGCTGACGCAGCTTGCTATTGCGTGTTGAGATCCTTTTTCTTGGCGGTGATGCACTATTTGCGTTATCCTCTGCAACTCAGGGGTCAGTTCGTCTGCCTTCAACTCCTGATGTCGTTCACGTCCATGACGTCATCAGTACTGCTTTCATGCTGTTCATTGTCGGAAGTTCTAGTTTGTTTCTTGTTCCTACAGGACGCTGTTGTAAATCCGTCTTCATTGGCATTTGATTCTTTATAGGTGGTATTGGTTGTTGGGTTGGACACATTTCATGCGCTTTTTGCTAAAGCAGTTGGTTAGTTTAGCCTACCCGATCCGCAGTCGTTAGTTTAGCCTACGACGACCGTGTATCGGTCTGGCCTATAATAGATAGAATTTCCCTAGCAGCGCAATGCGTTCCATGGTGTAGCGTCTGATCACAGAATTGGCACGTAGGAATCTGCCCTGGATACGTGACTAATGTTCGCTGACTATATGATACACCTTGGTATGACTTGAATCGGATGGTCAGGGAGGAGGGGATAGCTTTTGTCGGGCGCCAGGTACGTAGCAAGAGGAGGGGCTAAGGGGCTAAAGCCCCCCCCCCCCCGAAATGTTTCGAGAATACATTACAAAAACATGATTATCAACGACTTAACAATTTCGTAACTCGTTTGGTGTGAACAAATCAGAAATAGTTAAAGAAGATTGTTGTTTTCAACAATCAAAAACAACGGTCACGAAACTCAGTGTGGTTTATGGTTCTGCCCGAGCCAGTGCAAATCGAACGACAAAAATAGTTACTTTTATATTGTGTGCCTTGTCTGAAGAACAAGGGAATCTGCTGCTATACTTCTTGCCCTGGTAATCTGTCTAGATGAGTAAGTCGGAGAAGCAAGAAGTGGTACTTCGGCCAAATACTGTAATTATTGTTGACTCGCATAAGACCGAGTATTCGTGATGGGGAAAATTTTCTGAAGGTGCGCCCATCGCGTTCAACAAATTGGCCCAGGCTAACCCATTCATTTTGAATAATTTAAAACACTTCGTTGTGTGTGACAATGCTTTAATTAAGAGCTTGATATATATGGGCGGCGAGAAAATCAATGTTCGGTTACAAGATCGGATACCGCTCATTTGGGAGAAATGCAATACAAAACATAATGCTATAGTAAAATCACACATAGTATTCTTTGTACATATCAAGGACAAACTATTACGTTCTAGTTTTGTAATAACGGCACATTATGGTTTACCTTGATCAGAAACCGCTGATCACCAAAAATATTACATTTGTGGCACCTGTTCAGTTGCAACGGCAAAAGCTGCATCAAGTATCTCAAAACCTACAGCCAGTAAATTACTGAGGAAATTCACTCATCTGTTCGCGAACATAAAGGCAGCAAACACTATGATGACACGGAAGGGTTAAATATCGAGATAGATATGAACGACCCCCTTTACGCTGTTTGTGAGGATACAATATTCCCACGCCCCTTCACGTGCAGTGCCTACGAGCTTGAACGAGATCTGCTGGACAACCACTAAAACTAGTTTTATTAGCCGAAACGACAAGCTTTATTTTTGCGTAATTTTAGCGCAATATCATTTTTATTGACATTTAATTTTATTTGCATGCATTCGTTCCGTATTAAAACACTGCGCCTAAAATGTTGTGACTGGTTGAATCTATAAGTCCATTAAATTCGATTTCATATCTTTGGTAGAGTAGAATACGGTCAATTAGGTATGGGGGTACAATAGGTATAGGGCTAATAATATAATGTAGGGATCTACAAATAATGTAGCAAAGATAAAATTACATCCTTGCAGAGGTTGCTCATTTTGTGTGAATTAGATACACGGTAGAGAACATCTTTGACGACAGTCATATCGGCTGTTACCATGGATCAGCTGTATTAGTTACGGCCTCGTTTATGTTTTCGCATGTTGTTCTGCGAAAACGCATTGTCTTTCGTCCTCAGTACAGTACATTTAATCAATGTAAAAAAATGTCAAGTGGGTTTTTTCTTACGTAAAAATTAATGCTGAACACGAGTATTGTGTCAGTTTCTTGATATTTTGTTTTTGAACAAAAATACGGACATCAACATGAAACATACGCTTGGGGGCACAACAGATCAACCGTTTGGGGCACTATAGGTCACTACTGATCGTCTCACAGTTAAACAACCAAGTGAGCCGAAATTAACAACTTCAATTACACACTCTGGCGACGACGACGACACCGAAGAGCTCAAAAGTACAAAGCCAGACGCAGCTGCCGAAAGAACATATTTTTTCAACATTTCCTTTCGCAGTTTCATGATTGTTCACATCATTTGCAACATCTCATTTTCTTACCTAAATGACGTAAATTTAAGTTTTAAATAACCTGCAGTACTTATTCCCTTCAAATAAAAGTTAAACCGTTGATTTTCTAGGCGTGTAAATTGTTTAATTTTACCTCGAATATAGAGTGACCTACCGTACCCCCACATTTTAAAAACATCGAAAAAAGTACCTTCGTCTTATTGGATTTAGCTTGAAAAATATTTAGCCAAGCGTAAAACCATTATTGCCAAAACGTTGCCAGATTTATAACATTTCCAACGAGTGCTTGTCAGTCAAAATCAGCGCAAAAGTACCATCGCACCAGCTTGCCAAAGAAAACTGACCTACTTGACCACACTCTACTCTATATGGCAGTCTCTTGATCTGTTTTTGTTCGTTTTGGAATAAAATGAGAGAAATAATCAGAAATCACGGAGGAGAAAAAGAGAATCAGCTAATCTAAGTCGCCTCAAGAGCATTTCTTCCATCTTTTCTATGCACTCAGAACCAGAGTTAAAAATAATCGAAGCTCTTTTTTGACGGCTGAAAATGAACCTGTTGCGACTCGCGGTGAATAGCAAAAATATTCATTCAACTATCCATCTTATCCATTCAGTTGAATATCGTACAATATATTCATTTCACTAATTATCTAGAAAAATGTTTTCAAATGCCGATAAAGCATATGAAACAACAATCATCATCGCTTACATTGTGCCAGGGCCTACTTTGATGCATTCGATTCGTTACTGCACGGTCGCATCGTGTAATAATCGGAGACGAATGAAAATCTGCATGGATGAATGGGCGGTTTATTCGTTTGACGTTTAGCTGCGTCACTGAATATTGAAAATGAATGCGGCTGAATATGATCAATTTTCATTCAATGAATTTGAATATTTTTAACTCTGCTCAGAACGAGTGCTGTCGGAATTGCGCTCTAATCCGCTCAATTCGGTGTGAAAAAATGGCAAAGAGGCGAATGACTTTAAGGTTAAACAGGTTAAACCTCTATAATCAAAAAAATAAATAATTGAAATTGTTTCCTAAATTTTGGTAATTAAAAAGCATTATAGCTTTTTTCAAAAATTCATGCGTCTTTTCCAATCTCAATGATTGTAAATTAAAACTAATTACTGAGCAGATTGTGATAACATATTTGAATTTACTTAGAAAGTGCAACTGCAACCATCATAGCAAATCCAACTGCCAGAAGGAACTAGACAGTAAGCCATGCATACTGAGGCTGACAAAAAATTTGCAAAAGATTCACAGGAATCGGTTAAATTGCAGTAATTTAAAAATAGAGAAATCTAAAAGAAAGTCTCTTCGGCACAGGAGAAGCAAGTGCGATGTGTTCTTTTTGAAGCAAGCAAGTCTGATGCTAAAATTAAAGAACTCACCCATATTTATAGTTTCTAGTTATTTTAGTGGTGTCATCAATGTTACATTTAACAAAACTTACGTGAATTAGAAGATAACAGTAATCAGTACTGAGGGATTTCCTTCCGATTAGTGAACAGTCTTTTAATAGATAAAATTCCGGACTAAAGGACTGGCACATATTTTTTGTATTGTTCAAAAATTCATGAATTCTGAAATAAATAAATAAATAACCTTTTCGCACTTGTCTGATAATATTACCGAAAATCGTCTTTAATGTATTTATATTATTGAAAATAATATAAATAAGCCATTTCTACAAATCGCCTGCCCGATCAGAAGACTTGTAGTGAATTTCGACATTCTCTTGTATTTGTATTTAAATAATTGAAGTGCAACTGACACTGAGTCTTAATGAACTAAATTAAAAAGAAATGACCTAAAATGGCAACAAACGGTTACGAAACTGAATCACGAAGTCGAAGATGTCGATATAATCGTTGAAGCACACGGGTTGGTGCGTATAGGTTAATTTTTGATGGGATATCGGGAACATCATATTCAGTCAGAAGAAACTTCACGACACGAAGGTAGCCTGCGACGCGTGTGTACGATATTCTAAAGTATCCTAATAATCGACAACGGCCTTCGTATGTTGGCAGGTTTAGCGGATCGTTCGAAGGCAATTGACGTAGCGCATATCGTATGAATCTGCGCTGGACAGCTTTAATTCTTTGGCTCCAAGTTGCATGATAGGGGCACCCGTGTAATCTGACCTTCATAGTTGGAAGACGTTGTTTGAGGATTAAGGGTGCTTCCATCAAGAAGGAGGGATGTTTGGGTACGGTGTCTTAAACGTCCATTATTCGAACGTTATGTAGTGTAGCAAAAATTTCATCGCACATACTCCACAATGTGGAACCATAAACGCAGCGCACTGCTGATTATAATTTCTGGAATACTTTATGTAGTTTACACATGGTCAGTTACACTGAATCGTGTTGTTCCTGGTATAATATGGAGTCGACTTATGACTTTGGAAAAAAACACATTTTTTTTTTAATGAATATTCTTCACTCACATACTGATAGAATATATTCGTAAATCACTAGGAATTAGATTCGTACAGAAAATATTCATAAAATATACGAATTTTTCGTACATATAATGAATCGTTCGTATTTCTACTGAAACACTTTAATTTTTTATTACGAGTTTTTCGTGAAAACCACGAAACGACTTTCGTTGGCTTTATACGAAACAGCTTCATTCGGCAAACGAATTGTTCGTTGCTATATACGAATATCTTTGTAATATTTACGAACACCATTCGTCAAACCGTCAACATCAAAAGAGCTTCAATATGGAGTCATTGTTGCTATACGTCAGATGATTGTCGATCATCACTACGGTCTCGGTCTGACTATTTAGTAGCCATATCGGTGTCCGCCGGTTTCAGGAAGATTTCCTTAAACTCTTTCTATTGAGTTGAGCCATCGCGAACTGCTCGTTGGTTTTGAATGAAGAAGTTTGAGTTTTTCTCTGCCGGAGCAATGTCAAAACAATATGCTTTTAAATACGAAAACTTTTCTAACATGAACAAAATGCATTCGTACGACCAAAGGCGTTCGTAATATACACAAACATTTATTGAAATAAACGAATCATTTTGTTTCATTCACGAAAAATAATGTCGTTATCAACGATAACATTCCTGCAATGTACACTAAATATGTAAAATTTACGAAAACTTTCGTTCTTCAAGCGGCCATCTTTCTAATCCTCAATAGAGAAGATTGAAATACAATCGATTTTGCCAGATCGATCCTTTTAGTTAGTTAAAAAGTCGTTTTTGACAAAAATCGATCCTAAAATATCGATTGAAAAAATAATATGCTAATGAATACGAAAACTTTCCTAAGATGAACGAAATAAATTCGTGTGAGCAATGAAATCGTTCGAAATATACATAAACGTTCATTCGAATAAACGAAACATTTCGTTGCATTCACGAAAAATAATGTCGTTCTCAATGATAACATTCGTGCAATGTAAACTAAATAAGTAAAATTTACGAAAACTTTCGTTCATCAAGCGTACAATTTCTTCGTACCACAATAGAATCGATTTGGCCACATCGATTTTTTTAAATCAAAAAAAAAATCGATGTTGTCAAAGATCGATCCCAAAAGATCGACTGAAAACAATAAGAGGCTAATATATACGAAAACCTTTCTAAAATAAACGAAAAGAATTCGTGCCACCAGCGTAATATACACAAACGCTTATTAAAATAAACAAAATATTTCGTTTCATTCACGAAAAATAATGTCATTATCAACGATAATATTCGTGCAGTGTACATTAAATGTGTAAAATTTACGAAAGCTTTCGTTCACCAAGCATGCATTCTTGTTCATGAAATGAACGAAACCTACTATTTGCAACGCACGAAAATACTTCGTTGCAGAAAACAACGAATGAATTCGTGCATTGCATGATCGATTTCATTATATTTACGAATTTATATTATCAGTGCAGATGGTCGAATTTGGGAATCTTTGAAATCAATCGCTATTATTTAAAGTCTAAGTGCGCGAATCGTCACAAGGTTCGTTCATTTTGTTCGTATTGCTTTCTGCCGAAATATAAATAACGGTGCTTTGCAATATTGTCTTTTTTTGAACGAATTGTTGGTGACGTAAATTTTTGTTATATATTGCAACAGACGTTTTGTTCATTCAATTATTATGACCAGTTCGGGGAGACATAGAAAGCGAACTGGTAATAGCAACAGTATCCCTATTCAATTGGTAGAAGGTTCACTAAAGAAAAGTTAGATGTGGGCTTACTACAAGAGCCCTGGATAAATAGCGGAAGTATTCGAGGAATTGATAACAAAATAGGAAAACTGTTATACGATGACTGTCATCCTAACCCGACGGCAGCAATTTTGGTAAGTAACAAGGTCAAATTCAGTTCCAATTGAAATGAATGTTCCGACTGCTAGGGGAAACAAAGAAGTATACATTGCTTCAGCATATTTCCCAGGAGACGTTGGTGAAGTGTCTCCGTCTCAAGTTATGGCATTTATTTCGTATTGCAAAAAAAACAAACATTTTATACTGGGTTGTGATGCAAATGCCCATCATACTGTATGGGGTAGTACCGACATCAACGACAGGGGGAGGATCTCCTGAACTATATAACATCTAATAATATTATTAACATAACATTAACATTAATAACATTTGTCACGGCAGCACGACAAGAAGTGCTAGATCTCACGTTATGTAGCGATATAGTTTCAGAAAACATTGATAAATGGATTGTGTCAGATGAAGAATCGTTGTCCGATCATAAACAAATCAGGTTTGAGTATAAAGCCGGAAAAATTATATCTGAAAAATACAGAGACCCAAGCAAAACAAAATGGCACCTTTATCGTTTTCATCTCAGCAATCATACCTTCATTCAAAGTAGCGAAATCAAAACTGCTGAGCAATTAGAACATGCTTCAAACCAAATTATAAAGAATGTTGTGGATTCCTACAAAGCCAGTTGTCCTATAAGAAAGCAATTTCCAAAAAAAGATGTTTCTTGGTGGAATAAAGACCTATCAGTATTAAGAAAACCTATTTTAATCCACCTAGCGGTGCAATTGTGCCTTTCTCAATCATGAATCACGAGAATGTGTGCGTTGTTTATATTCATTAAAAGCTTTTAAATGCATATATTACATTTTATTATTATACATCACATGACAACTATATACAGGAAAATAAATCATTATTCGAGTTCTAAAATTTTGAAAAAGAAAAAAACAGCCACGGTAATATTGAACTGAAATACCTTTCTATTGAGAAAGGCAAAAAGGTGCGAAATCGTCAAAGTCCCAAAAAGTCGATTTTTATAAAAAAATAATTTTCGAGATAACATAAAATCTCGATGTTTCATGCATTTTAAAGATGTTTGGCATCAAAAATACGAATTCGATTTCTGAAATTTCATGAGGTCCCCCCTTTGAAAAAAAAATTTGAGTTCCGGCTTATATGGGAATTTCATATGTGACCGGACGGTTTAGTCTATATGTCCAGAACCATATAAGCTATCCGTACGAAATTTTATAGACATCTATGGGGATATTATAGCTATCATTTGGGACTAAGTTTGTGAAAATCGGCCCAACCATTTCAGGGAAACTGATGTGAGTTCGTAAATTTTGAAAGATGGCCGCTTTTCCCGGGCACTTCCGGAACCGTCTATGGTGGTCAATGTAGTCAACGAAAGTTTGTTTGGCCGTTGGTGACCTAGAACAGCAAATTTAAGTTGTTTGAGAGACATTTTAGCGAAATTTTTACCTTTTTTGCTGTCATCGGAGTATCGGTTTGAATCACAATTTGCTATGTGATCGCACGCCACAACCTGTAACTCCGGAACCGGAAGTCGGATCGGGATGAAATTAAATAGCCATTTACGGGGACGCAATACCTTTCATTTGAGGCCAAGTTCAGTCGAATCGGTCTAGCCATCTCCGAGAAACCGATGTGACTGTTATTCTGAATTTAGATATTTCCGCCGGGGCTTCCGGAACCGATGATGGTGGCCAATGTGGCCAAATAGACTTTGAATGGATGTTAGTGACCTAATACTACAAATCGAAGCAGTTGTGGTCATATTTTGGAAAAAATTTCACCTTTATACATTCATTGCAGAATTTCTTAAAATCGACATTTTCTGCGTGTTCGTACTCATGACCCTGTAATTCCGGAACCGGAAGTCGGGTCCATTAGAAATTCAATAGCAGCCTATGGGAACGTTGCACCTTTCATTTGAGACTAAGTTTGTCAAAATCGGTTCAGCCATCTCTGAGAAAAATGAGTGACATTTTTGGTCACATACACACACACATACGCACATACACACACATACATACATACACACACATACATACACACAGACATTTGGCGAACTCGACGAACTGAATCGAATGGTATATGTCACTCGGCCCTCCGGGCCTCCGTTAAAAATTCGGTTTTCAGAGCAATTGCAATACCTTTCTATTGAGAAAGACAAAAAGGTGCAAAATCGGCAAAGTCCCAAAACGTCGACCTCTAAAAAAAAAAATTCGTGATAACATAAAATCTCGACGTTTCATGCATTTTAAAGATGTTTGGCATCAAAAATACGAATTCGATTTCTGAAATTTCATGAGGTCCCCCCTTTGAAAAAAAATTTGAGTTGCGGCTCATATGGGAATTTCATGTGTGACCGGACCGTTCAGTCTATATTTCCGGAACCATACAAGCGATCCGTGCGAAATTTTACAGACATCTGTGGGGATAATATAGCTATCATTTGGGACTAAGTTTGTGAAAATCGGCCCAACCATTTCCGAGAAACTGATATGAGTTTGCTAGTTATGAAAGATGGCCGCTTTTCCCGGACACTTCCGGAACCGTCTATGGTGATCAATGTAGTCAACGAAAGTTTGTTTGGCCGTCGGTGACCTAGAACTGCAAAGTTAAGTTATTTGAGAGACATTTTAGCGAAATTTTTACCTTTTTTGCTTCCATCGGGGTATCGGTTTGAATCACAATTTGCTATGTGATCGCACGCCACAACCCGTAACTCCGGAACCGGAAGTCGGTTGGGGATAAAATTTAATGACCATTTACGGGGACGCAATATCTTTCATTTGAGACTAAGTTTGGTTGATTCGGTCTAGCCACCTCCGAGACACCGATGTGACTGTTAGTCTGAATTTGGATACTTCCGCCGGGGCTTCCGGAACCGATGATGGTGGCCAATGTGACCAAAGAGACTTTGAATGGCTGTTAATGACCTAGTACTACAAATCGAAGCAGTTGTGGTCACATTTTGGAAAATTTTTCACCATTATACATTCATTGCAGAATTTCTTAAAATCGACGTATTCAGCGTGATCGTACTCATCACCCTGTAATTCCAAAACCGGAAGTCGGATCCATTAGAAATTCAATAGCAGCCTATGGGAACGTTGCACCTTTCATTTGGGACTAAGTTTGTAAAAATCGGTTCATCCATCTCTGAGAAAAGTGAGTGAGATTGTGTTCGCGTACACACACACAGACGCACATACACACACACATACATACACACACACACACAGACATTTGCCGAACTCAACGAACTGAATCGAATGGTATATGTCACTCGGCCCTCCGGGCCTCCGTTAAAAAGTCGGTTTTCAGAGCAATTGCAATACCTTTCTATTGAGAAAGGCAAAAACGTCGGTAGGTTGTTCAATAGAGCAAAAGCCACAGGTGCCTGGGATGATTACAAAAGGGCCCTAACGGATTATAACAAAAATATTAGGAAGGCTAAACGTAAAGACTGGAAACTCACTTGCGAAAAAATTGGAAGTGCTCCGGTAGTTGCTGGGTTACATAAAGTGCTATCAAAGGACCATTCAAATGGTTTAGGTAGACTTAAAAATGAAGATGGGATTCTTACAAAAGAACTCCTCTGAAACGTTGGAAGTTATGATGAAAACTCATTTCCCGGGTTCGATTTCTATCTCTGAGGAAGATCATCTGGTATCGAATAGAGTAGGTCCAACACAAGATTGGTCGGCGAATGCCTATGCTAAAGGCAGTGAAATCTTTACTCGATCTAGAGTCGAATGGGCACTGGGTTCTTTCCAGCCTTTCAAAGCTGCGGGGAAGGATGAAATATTTCCGGCACTTCTTCAACAAGGAAAAGAGACAATAAGTACATACGTAACTGAATTATTTAGAGCCAGTATTACTCTAGGCTATATTCCAAAAGCCTGGAGACAGGTACGGGTAACTTTTATTCCAAAAGCTGGAAAGAAGGACGAAAGGTCCCCCAAAGCTTTTCGTCCAATTAGCATATCTTCAGTATTACTTAAAACAATGGAAAAAAATCTTAAATGATTTCATAAAGTCTACGTGTCTCAAGCGATTTCCTCTAAGTAAAATTGAATTTGCTTACCAAAGTGGGAAATCAACTGTAACAGCATTACATTTGTTAGTAAACAAAATCGAAAAACCATTTCAATTCAAGGAGTTATGTCTAGCAGCCTTTCTTGATATAGAAGGGGCATTTGATAATGCTTCATATGGTTCCATGCGGACAGCTATGGAAAATAGAATTTTTGATAAATGTATTATCGATTAGTTTGAGGCAATGCTTGCTACCCGAGAGATCTCAGCTGATTTAGGAGAGGAAAGATTAGTAATCAGATCACAGAAGGGCTGTCCTCAAGGAGGAGTTTTATCGTCCTTATTGTGGTCTTTAGATGTCGACGATCTCCTGTGTAAACTAGAGGGTCTCGGTTTCGAGGTAATTGGTTTTGCTGATGACGTCTGCATCATCGTGCGTGGGAAGTACGAAAGCACAATTTCCAGCCGACTGCAAGCGGTACTAAATTTTACACTTAAATGGTGCAAAAATCTCCATCTTAACATTTATCCTTCAAAAACAGCAATAGTTCCATTTACTAGACGAAGGGCCATTTCATTAACACATTTAGCTCTAGATGGAGTTCTAATTGAATTCTCAACAGAAGTTAAATATCTCGGTGTTATTTTGGACAGCAAGCTCAATTGGAACTTACACCTGGAACAGCTAATTAGTAAAGCTACAAATGCCTTCTGGGTCTGCAAAAGAACTTACGGCAAAAAATGGCGCCTTCGGCCTAAAACGATTCAATGGATTTATACGACAATAGTAAGGCCTAGAATAACTTATGCTTCATTAATATGGTGCCCTAAAACTAAAGAGGTGACCGCTCAGAAAAAATTGAACAAACTGCAAAGACTAGCTTGTATTGCTACAACTGGGGTGATTCGGAGCACACCTTCCGTGGCCCGGAATGCTCTTCTAAATCTCCTACCGCTTCATCAGTTCGTGGAATTGCAGGCAGAAAAAAAGTGCCTTGCAATTAACTCGATCTACAACAATTGTAGAAGGAGATATGACAGGACATCTAACGATCTTCAAAAAATCCTATTCACATTCAATAATAGACTGGATGCAGACGAAGGCAAACCAAGAAATTCCCTATAATGTGACTGTAACAAGCAGACATGTGTGGGAAACAGGTGGGCCAAACCTACGTTCAGGCTCTATTGTTTTCTTTACGGATGGTTCAAAAATGAATAGCACCACAGGAGCCGGGGTGTTTGGACCCGGGATAAGAACAACTATTCGGATGGGACACTACCCAACTGTATTTCAGGCTGAGATTCAAGCAATTCTCGAGTGTGCGTATATCTGTCTCAAGAGGAAATATAGATTTGCAACGATCTGCATCTTTTCAGACAGCTTAGCAGCTCTTAATGCGTTGAAAGCCTCAACTTGTCAGTCGAAGTTAGTATGGGAATGCATTACCTTACTTAAGCAACTGTCAAGGAATAATGAAGTAAACTTGCTTTGGGTGCCCGGTCACAGTGGAATTCAAGGAAACGAATCAGCTGATAGTTTGGCAAGATAAGGTTCCGAGACCGAGTTTATAGGCCCAGAAGCTTTCTGTGGAGTCTAAACCTGTACTTTAAATATGGAACTTAGAAAATGGGAAATGTCTATGGTAGGAACGCCACAGATACTGCAAAGCATGCAAGGAAATTTATAAAGCCGCTCAAACTTTACTTAATCTAAGTAAGAGGAACCTTAGAATAATAACTGGTTTGTTTACCGGTCACTGCCCTAGTAGATTTCATCTACATAAATTGGGAAAAATTCAAAGTCCGAGTTGTCGTTTCTGTCAATTTAAGAATGAGACGGCGGAGCATTTACTTTGTGATTGCAGCGCTCTTGTTAGTTACAGATATTCAATTCTTCGAAAAGGGTTCCTACAGCCCTCTGAGATTTGGCAATCAAGTCCTAGTAAGGTAATCAGAGTATGAATCAGATTCATTAAACGAGTTGATCCTAACTGGGATAATATGCAAAATCAGACAAGGCCCTTCGTATCTCAATTATGAAGGGAAAGCTGAGGCGCATAACATCAAATTGACTCATCCCACAATAGCTTATAAAAAAAATCCCTATTCAACAAACTGGTGTTTCGAAGACAACCATTAACATGCTCACTATTCGATATAAGAAGTGTTCAATAGCCTAGTTGTCGCGTAAAGTTTGTTTAAAATTGCTTTAAAAACATCAACAAAATTACTCGAATCTATCAATATGATCGGAACAATTTGTTTCAATTGCAAGAATGTAAAACAGTCGAAATATAAAAGACGCCGAGTGCACGTTATCCTCAAACGCATTGTCCGTGACTAATTTAATCAAATCAAGGGTAAAGCCAGGGTCGATATGTGTAAACACTTTCAAAAGAGTATTTTCTTACTTTTTATTGAGATTTCATGAACGTGTCTTCAAGATGGCTTATTTTTTTAGATAGGACAGATGCACTACGAAAAACCATTTTTGGTTTTGTGCCAGTATAAGACTGGCTAGGTGGAATGAAACATGCTAAATCCGACCAAAAAGTGTCGAGTCTTCGTAAGACCTCAAGAAGTCACTTTTGGGCGCATCCATGTGGATTTGTGCATTTACAAACTCAGATATGACGTAAAAATCGATATTTTTCCACATCCACAGATCGCTCGCCATACAAGGTTGTCTAGCCCTGGCTCAGTGTGCCCATGCGTAAAGACGGTACTGCGTCCATGACGTCATCAGTATTGCTGAAAGTTCTAGTCTGATTCTTGTTCTCACGGGACGCTGTTGTAAATACGTCTTCATCGGCAGTTGTTTCTGTATTGATGGTATTGTGTAGCGGCTGGTCACAGAATTGGCACGTATGAATCTGTCCTGGATACGTGACTAATGTTTGCTGACTATATGTAACAACACCTTTGTATGATTTGAATTGAATGGTCAAGTAGGAGGAGATAGGTTTTGTCGGGCGCATTCTCACCACACGCACGCCGTTGCGAAGCCCCGAGAAGAAGTTCCTCCAAGTATCTTCCCTAATTTGAATCCGTATTTTGGCATGAGTTGTTTGATAGCGGTGAAATTAGTAAACGGTGTCAGGTCATGTAGCTTAACTTCAATAGTATCATTGTCTATGTATGCTGGGATTCTGTCATTACTATCGACAACGTATTTCAAATTGTTCTGCGTAGCAAATGATCCTGCTTGGTTCATATTTTTGAACATAATCAGTACCTCATAACCTAGATGGTGGGAATGCACAGCATTAATTTCTGCTATGTTGAATTCCATTTTCACTTTCAACAATTGGTCCACTTCACGAATCGATGACCTTATCGGACATTCGAAAAGACAACAGCACCACAGTTTGACCGAAACGGGAAATAAACTAGCTTTGCATTGTTACTCATTTTTTTTTCACGTTTCACACCTAGGTAGAAGGAACGAAATTTTGCGTTGGTTGATAGACGAAGCAGCACACGGGTAAATTTAATTGCATGCCCTGCAAGTACAGCGACAAGATTTTTAGCGTCTGAACTGGGTAAGAAAGGAAACCAGACCAATGATACTTTCTTATTCGGCTTTGTAAGGATAAGCTGTCTTAAAAATGTGTATGTTTCAAATGTGAAAACAAAATAAACAATACGTCTATTTTGAGAAAAGTATTGCGCTTTAAAGTTGTAATGACACACTCCACTGAGCGCTTGCAAAATAGTCTAGTCTAGTCTACACGAACACAGCCAACACATGGAGGGATCCTGGAAAATTGCAAACGTTCGCCTGCAATTTTTCTTGTCAGTATTAATGTTTTTGGTACATATGATATGTGACACAATAATTGATGCGGCCAGGCCAACTGTGCAGCGTACAAAATGAAAATGATTTAAAATTGGACGGGAATTAAATTATTCATTCAATGAAGAATTTAATCAACGTACCATTTTGCACCTTGAATAGGGAAGAAACGTGGACAACCGTACCGACCATTTTAATTTGATGGGGGTTTTATAAATCGTTGGGAGTGACTTGAGAAGTGAGAATTTAATTGCATTGCTAGAAAATCCCTCATCACGGTATTACACTTAAATAGCAGCGACTGCAGCACGTCTTACATGTGAGGCGATCGGGAGCAAAAAGATGGCCGGTCAAGGTTGCTGTGATCAATGAGCCCTTCGGCTCGTCGTTGCTAACGCTGGTGTGCGAGCGGAAGCAGTCCTCCCAATTCGTGACATTGAACCAAGAATAAGTAAGAGGTTATGTCAATCCTACACTAGCGTTAGTGTGTGCCACACAGTTACCAAGTCAAACTCATGCCGGAACAAGCTCGTTATCCTGAAAGAACTCAACATGAACTCTAGCTCAAATGCAACAGCCGATTCCGACTCATTCGGTGCCGAAATCAGCTGCTGCATCCGCGCCAAAATCCACACAGAATCCATGCAAGATTCCGAATCGATTTCAGAATGAATTTTCTGGGTATCATCATCTAGATGGGCTCTTCTGCAGCATATATAGGAAACTAATACGATAAACAAGTTAGATCTCACCGAATCATCTGCTCAATGTCCACTGAGCGTTTGCAAAATAGTTTTAAAAAAGGGCAAAATAATCTGTTTCCAGATTGGAAAAAAAACTCTCCTTGTTGTAGTTCCGTTATTGATCGCGATCCCCTAGAATTACACAAATACAATCAATCGACGAAAAAAGCAGCCAATCCTCTTTCGATCTACAACTCTTGTTAAACTTATGGTCTTTAAAACAGATAGCTTCAGGAAAGGAAACGAATGTTAGTCCGACACTAGTTGCTGGACGCCGTATAGACTCAGGGTCGTGGCTTTCTTGTTTAGTTCGACTTTCGAACAATAATTTGTTGCTTTCATGAAAATTGCATACTTAACCTGACTTATATTATGGCTTATTCTCACTTGGTTTATAAAACAGATCAAGATTTCAGCACTCTGTGAAGGTTAGCGTCCTTGGCGGGTGCAAACCCAACTAACAGTAGACTACGAATTTTCGCAGGTGATATGATATTATTGAAAACTTTGTCAACTCTACCTATATAGTCAGCGAATCCACTGCGGGGAATGTTAAGGGTCTGTAAGACAATTACGCCATAATGTGTATAAAATCCCCATTAAGAAAGACTTCAGGTTTAAAAATTAACAATTTACATAAACATGTGAGTACAACAGAAGTTGTATAACATTCCACTGACACAAACTGGATACGAAGCACCAATAGAACACTAAAGTTTTTATGAAATTTTAAACATAAATTCACTGCAGATTAGTCTGTAATATCATCAATGCAGCGTTTGAAGGCGTCGAACGGGAGATTGTACGTGTAGATCGGTTTACTGAGAACACAATCATCCTCTATCATACAAAAAATTGAAAAATTCATTTGAATTTATTTACCAACCGAATCGATGGGTGGAAACTTGTAAAAATACCGAAAAACTCTATTTCCAAAAAATTTGACCGAAACTCGTTTGTGTCTGTCGCTCATTTTAGGTAAATCCCAGCTGCAAATTTTGAACTCTAGAATCGTGAAATCAGTTGATGCTAGGTATTTTAAGGGAACGAGCGCAATATCTATTCCAGAGGAGATTATTAGACCATTAGATTTGAATTACTAGTTCAAGGGCCGTATCAACATCTATTACACCATATTTTTGCACTAGTGAGTGAAACAAAAATGCTGCTACTTTAGCTTTTGACGTTTTTTTAAACATTCTTTTATCATTTGTCAAGAAAATCGGTAGCATTCAGCCGCACATCGAGTAAAAATAGGTGACCATACTTTTGCTCTACTATCCCTTGACTTGTCTTTCAATTTTTTCAATATCACGCAATTTCTTTCTCTTTTTTAGTAGTCTTAAAGTTTTCCCTTTGCGCTTAGATGATGGTAAACTTGATATCGAACAAGATTCGTAATCGCAGAACTCAGACTTCCCGTCTAAAATCAAATACATTAAATTTGGTCGAACCATATGTGATCTTGTTTTCGGATCACAGACAATCCGCTAAGTATTCTAAAGAATTCGAAAGAACTTAAGCATTCAGCCGTGACAGATATTTCGAAAGTTTTCGCAGAAAATCCCAGAATTGTAATATCCTGTATAAAGCAAACGAATGACATTTCATGAAAGGCAACCGCGTCCACATGCCTGCCCACAAAGTGGAGATTGATGGTGTCATCACAGATTCGAGTTTATTATGCGTAGATCTAAGTAAGTTGGCTTGCTTCAGTGAACGAATATTTTGAATGGTAATTGCGCAGAACGGGACATAATGGCATGTCCCTTCAAACTCGTATCGGCTCTTTGTACCGCATGCATCACACTAAATACAAGCAAATCTATGAAAACTATGAACTATGAAAAAAAAGGTTACCATGGAAGGTTTTCGTCTGTACACATGTTCGTGCATCGAAACCATGGATTATTATCAGGTCTGATTTGGTGATGAGTGTTAATTTTGATGAAAATGACATCACTGGATGGGATTCTTTGCAAAAGTTAAAAAATTCCTCTTGAGGGACCGCCCCATACAACAGCTCAAGGAAGGGCTGACACAAGCCCCAAGGCAACCAGTTGGTCTTAAAAATTAGAGGAATAAGATATCAAATGAGGAGTTTACAGCGCATCAAGGAATACCAAAAATCTCAAGCGGTTTAACATTCCAACCAAACCTTCAACTTAGTACAGGACTGATGGGGTCTAGGTTGAGCACCGGCAACTTTGGGTTATTGCGAAACTCCTCCCGGCACCGAGGCTAACTTAATTCACTGTCTTTTCGATGATAATCTAGTTAGCGTAACCTACGATAATTGCTGGACTGTTCATTTATGTTTCCATGAAACATAGAAAACAAGCGATAATTTGCAATAATTTTCGCCATTTTTTTAGTTGAAGTCTAAATAACGTTCGTTACTTATTATTTTATCTACTTAACATTTGAGAACAATACCAGCTATTGAAAATAAATCTGAATGGGATTGACGGAACCGTTGGGTGTTCGACTTTAGAACAGTAATTTGGCGTAACCTAGAAATGGAACACTTATCCTAATTTATTTCATTACTTATCCTTAATGACTTAACGTTCAATTCAAGACGATCGGAATCAATAAAAATTTATCACATCGGCGCTAAAATGAAGACCATCAAAACAATCCAAAAACTTTTCATGCTGATCCTGTGGTGGACAATCTCGTACAGTTGTTGATTCTGAGAAAACAGATTTCGTGATCAAAACATTGCTTCCAGAGACTTTAGGATTTACTGATTATCTAGCTTGGTAATAGCTGAACTAACAGTATCCAAGAGATACTTGTCCCAGTGTAACAACAACTTGAAAATTTGGTAGAACCATTCTAGCGTCATAAAAGATAAAATTAAAATGACATCTGAGCCAGATTTCTAACCGTGTTCCACTATTTTGGTTACTTGTTTTTTTTTCAATACTTTAAAACTTGACTCCTACTCAAAACATAAAAATTACTTGAATCTATAAATAAGGGTAAGTCCTATTGCACGTAAAGAAGATAACACATCTGTCACTCTGATTCTAATTGGAGAAATCGTGCAAAGTAATTCAACGTAGAAAATATAGAAAGTTTTTCAAATGGTTCTGAGGATCAGGCCTGGATTCTGCCGCTTTTACAAGGGACTGGACACAGGGTGGCCAAGTCTACGAATTTTCCTGTATCTATCTTTTTACGGATCTACGGATCTATTCCTGGTATCTAAAGAATATTCATTATGTAGAAATCTGCGGAAATTTAGGAAAACTTATCCATATTCGTCTTTTTTCTGTTGAATTTCTATCATGTAACGTAATAACTGTTACACTTCCTCCCTCTCAAGATTAATTAACTTTTCATGGTGTTCCTCAACACTGACTACAAATAGTCATACATGCATGCTTTACTCAGACGGATTCGTCAAATCCGATTCAGCCTAACTTTTACTGAAAGGACTAGTCTCGGTTTTCCTTTCAGTCAGAGCATCCTATCTGGCTTCTGTTAAGCTACCGGTTCAAATTCAGGTGCCGATTCCGTAACCAACAAAGTACAGAATTCGGAATCATATTCCAGCGGGTTACTACAAGTTAATTCTAAGTTTTAAGAAAGGCTCCAAAGGTGCCATAAAACTTCTATTGTTACTAGGGTAAACTTCTAACCTTCATACTACCATTATCGTTGGAATCAATTTATACCAAACGAAAAAGTTCGACATAAAATTACTGACGAAGAAGATGAAACGTGAAATCAATAATATACTAGGTGCAAATTGGTTGCTTCCAATCATTCCATAACCCTTCCACTCTTTTTTACGAATAAAATAACGCAATACATTTTCCAAATGTTCATCAGGCAAACCCTACTGTGTGTTTGCTTTTTTAAATATTCAAATCCTGATGAGAGAATTCTATGATCTCACTCAGTAGTTCATTAAATGCTTAAATGACAAAGCTCAATGTAGTGAGATATTATTTCATCAATATCATCTTCTTCATTGTGCTACTCCTTCTTCAAAGCTCTTCCCCCTCTTGGAGTGAGAAACAGATGTGAGACCTAGAAACGCTTCACCTCATACTGGCATGCTCGAATGTATGTGGATTATTGAATATATTCGCCCATTAATAGGTTGAACACGAAAAAATGAGGACGTCATAGATTGAAGTTGTGTTTATTTTTGAACTGCATTCATTTCACGATACTCAATTAACTTAAGAATACATTGTCGAAATTGATATAAAAAATTATCTGTACCTCCAGCAGTAGATGGTGATCCTGCAAATGGATCTCCTGGAAAAAGAAGCTCTCCACGCGATATAGCAAGCAATAATTTTAATTTTTAAATTCAAAATTTACAAATATAGAAAAGATATCACTTATTAAGGTGAAACAAGGTAGAGTCTGTGTAGAGGGTTTCCACATGCTTACCATTGTCCATTGCATTTACAGCAAATGTTACAAATTCTAAAAGGTTTGATATTGTTGAGTGGCCTTTATAAAAGTTGATTTTTGATTAGCTGATTTGTTATTTACTAGTTTTTAGAATAATTTTGAAATGCATGATATGATGGCAATCCCACGATGGTTTCGGATGTGCCTAACAGTCACTAAAAAGAATGATTGCCACATTTCTGGGAATGTTCCATTTTTCAGTGACATGTTGAAAATACGCAGTAATGGTAGAGTGAATTCTTCTACTAGATTTTTTAAAACACTCATGCAATACCGTCAGGTCCTGGTCCTTATGATGCATCATGGGTTTTTTAGTGCAATGGTAATTTTGTGTTTCGATAGTTCGTGGACGGAAATGTCATTTGAAAATTCAGGTATTCTATTCTATTCTATTCTATTCTAACCCTTACACAGCCAGTATTGAAAAGTATCCTGGAAAACACTGCAGTTATTCTGTAGTGCTTTTCTTGTCAATATTAATATTTGAAGCATATTTTCATATGTCGCAAATATTAAAACGGCCAGGCCTACTGTGCAGAGTTGGGTTTGAAGATGTTTCAAAATTAAACGGCAATTAAATTATTCATTTAATGAATAAGTCAATTAACGAATTGTTTTGAATCTTAAAGGAGGAAGAAACGAGGACAACCGTACCGACCGTTTCAGTTTAAAGGGGAAATAATAATAATAATAATCATAAAAATCGTTGGGAGTGACTTGGCTAAGAATGTTAATGTCACTCCTTTGGTCCTTTGAGATGAGACAGACGTATTTACACCTTGCCCTGGCTAATAAGCCTTGGTTAAAGCGCCTTTACTCGCTCTTAATTTGCGGCAGAATAATCCGGATGTTTTTCCGAACTATTCTGGCTGCTGTTGAAAACTGGAAAATCTGACCAGCGACAATCGTATTTCTTTTATTTTAAGCAAGGGAATCACGTCGGAAGTATTGCGCATTATTCGTACAATGATGCGCTATAATACGCACTGTCTCCGAGATGAGGCATTAGCACTAAACAAGCGAAAAAACGACTGTCGCTGGTCGGACCCTCCAGCGCTCAACTGCCATAATAATACTAACGAACGAACCAACGAATTTTAGAAACAATCTTTTAGAAAATGGCAAATAAATCTGACTTACGTGTAATAAGATCATCCAGAATGCTGTTATCTGCATCTATCGTGATGGCGGCCTTGAGTCCCACAAACAGAATACTAACGATTTTCTGGATTCCAGTTGTAGTTGATGTTGCATTCAATCGAGCTCGGGAGATCTCTTCTCATGCCAGCCATCGCTTCAAACATTTGCTTGAATGTTAAACACTCCGGAGTGAACGGCTTTGTCGGGTTCAACAATACCTGCAGGAGGTCACCGGAATGAACCAGTTCCGGGTTTGCCAGCTTTGAGAGGATTGCCTGAGGTTGGGCCGCTTGCGAGTGGTCTGTGGTCGTATCTCCTCGAACTCCATCCGCTTTGGACACGAACTTTTAAATTCAAAATGGTTCTCTTCATCAGCTGAGTTGTTGAAGAGCAGCGAACGAAAAACTTTATTTTCTTAAAAACGTGTCAGGAGCGAAAAAAAGCACCTTCGTCGTCAGAGGTTGCTGTCAAAATGTCATTTGAAAATTCAGGTATAAAAGAAAAGTATTCGCGATCACGATCTATTTCGGAAGATGGAGTATAGGCTTCTTGAAAGAATTTTCCAAATAAATTGCAAATTTCGGTACTGTAATTTCCTACATGACCGTCCAAACGTATTTGAGATGGAAAGTTGCTACTTTTCAATTTCGTTTTCATGTAGTTAAAGAAATTCTTTGGACATGTTTTGATTTCGTTTTCGATTTTACGAGTATATTCTTTATGTGTAATGTCAAAGGCTATGTCGAGTTGGGAGCAAATGTCCAAACAGTTATGCCGATTAGTAAGGCTATGATCTTTCTGGTACATTTTATGTGTCTTTTGTTTTCTATTTTTTAAGTTTTCACACGTTGGTTGGAAACCACACAGGCTGCTGACTGTCATAAGTTTTTGTTTTTCTTTTTAGGGGCCATACACTAATTACGTAAGGGCATATGGGGAAGGGGGAGTTTCAAAATATCTTACAAATTCTTATCTATGGGGGAGGGAGGGTTCGTCCCTTCTTACGTAATATCATAAAACATGCATGAAAAATGAAATCAATAAGAAAAACATTCTTTTCATAACAAAAGAAACATAAGCACATATTGTACATCATGGTCAAGGAAAGGCGGACCTCGAATTGAAGTGTTTTGCAGCGACAGAATATGATAGTTAAATTAGTTAGGGATATTGTTGATTTTTTTCCAATGTGAGGAGCGGATTAATTGTCGATGGTTTTGGAGCAGTTATAGCAATTTCTTGACTCTTGGTGGTACATTGTTCTGATCAAGAACTGGAGTCACAATCTGTCTTACAAGTTAAGAAGTGTTGACACCCTTATAGTTGGAATAAATTCACACCTGAAGAGGTTATAAATTCTTTTGAGTTCTACATCACAAGAAAATAGACTCAAAGAAAGTGGAATATAGCGAAGCAACTTATGTTGACCAGATCAAAGTTGCTGAATATCTACAAAAAATTAATCTGAAATTTCTACTGGGCGAGATTAGTATGCAAATAAAATTACTGCAGATGATTATAGTTAAATTTTGTCCAGAATTTTCTTTTAATGGTTCTATCAGTATCGCTTTCGCTATAATTTTATGAACAATATTATTTTTTAATTACACAAATCATGATAAGATCTTATGTAGGGGGAGGGGGAGGACACCAAAATCTTACAAACTCTTATCTGGGCGGGAGGGGGAGTTTGAAAAGTTCTAAAAAAAGCCTTACATAATTAGTGTACGTTCCCTTACTGGTACTGTTCATTACAATTAAACAGAACTTAGTCACTGCTTCGTTGACATTTCCTTCTATACTCAATACATTTCACAAATTGATTCTACATAGTCTACGTTTAACTTCTTCGGAGCCAATTTTATGGTATTCCGGCACTTCCTCATAGTCCCGGTCATTCGGGGAAGAGTTTTGATACATGAAGAATAAATTTCCGATTGCTGTGTGAAATGCTTCATTTTTCCATAATGGAGTTAAATATGCATTACCACAGAAGTCTTCTGTGCAGTTCGTGAACAGGAGGTCTAAAATGAGTTCTCGCTATTTTTAACAAGGTTTATTAGGTGCAGGGCAAATTCTATTATTTTTGCAAATAAGTATTGAAATGTTTCGTTTTTTCCTACGACTAGGGGTAAGATAGATTTGTTTTCAATGTTTACAATAAACTTGGATTTACGTCGATTAACGTTGCCATAGATAAGCAATTTTACTTCAGGTTCCATGTTTGACATGGTAGATTCCACAGTTTGAAAAAATAGTTCAAATGATTTTTGTGAGCATTTTCAGATGGAAAGTACACAGAGGAGAATATGTCCTGATAGTACTCCTTACATATCCAAATTCTTTATGTTTAATTGCGTCTATTTCTTCTAAAGGAAAGTCTGCGTTTATGGTTATGATAACTCCACCCCCAGACTTTTTCTGACAAAGAGAATACACTAAATTGGTTTCCAAAAATTTCATCGCTTCTTACATTTTCATCCGAGCTAGTTTCGGTTCCAAGAATTATATTAAAAGAAGAAGAAATTATTTTTTGATGGATTTCTTTCATTTTCGCTGGGTTTTTCATTCGATTAAAATTTTGGCAGCAGGCTAAAATTTCAATCGAATTATGTTGGGGATGCGAAGAAGATTTCAGAATTTCAGTCCAATTCAAAGTGGCTGTCTGTGTTCGTATGGTTGGTAGGTGTCCTTTCAATACTATAATGGTTAATTGTGTCTCCCTTATGAAAATTTATAAATGTTGAAGTAATATTTTTATTTAGAGGTCCAGAAAATTGAATACGTGCTGCTGCCAGTAGGTTCTTGTCCGAAGGTAATTTGGTGATTTGGTCGTTAAAGTTGAAATTCTGATTATTGTTGTTATTGTTCTGACTATTAATGTAATAGCTGTTGCCGCTATTTGCATTGCATGTTACTATTGTTATTATTGTTGTTCTTATTACATGTTGATGTAATTTTTCATGTTGTTCTGATGTTTTTGTTGTTCTTATTGTTGTCGTTGATATTGTTTGTATTCTCCCTCCTTCGTCTGCGACTTGCCTTTTCGGCTTCTTTTTCTTGTAGGCGTCGTTTGTGTTGTCGAGAGTTATATAGACTCCAGTCACGTTCCCATATTTTTTTTTTGGTTCCAAAAAATCCCAAGCCAAATTAAGATTCAAAGGCGCACGTCTTCTATGCGTGATTCCATAACGTCAGTTTCGGACTCTATATACGTAAATGCCTTTTCGAAGCGTTATTCGGCGAACTACTGATTCGCTTTGTTGATGTCGGCCATAAGAGAGTCATTGTCATGCTCGTTTAGAAGTGATATATACGATTTATTATTTTAGTAGCAGTTAACCTTCAATTCCGCAAGCATAGATTCGACTTTCTGAGCATTAATTTGCGCATATAGTAAGTAATTGGCTTCAATTTGCGCCTTGAGAGAGATATTTAATTCATACTGCAGCTCCATTAGCTTCCAAAATTATAGATTTGCATGCAGCTGTTCCGTGAATTCAGCTTGACATTCATTGCAAAGAGGCAACATGAACGTCAGTAGCAGCTCTTCATTATTTCATTGAGTGCCCACACAAGCAGCATGAAAGCACATTTCCACAGGTAGTTGTCACTAATTTCGCACTTGCTTACTCCATTCTCACTTTCCGTTCTTACGTGACGATACATGGTCAAATGTCTCGAGAAAAAAATGTAAAAATTTTGCCCTCTTGCACGTTTGTGGGTCAAAATAAAGAAAGTTAAAATAAAATACGCGGCGATGCTGCAGCGCGAGTCTAAGGAAGCGTGCAGTCGGTGGGATGGTTACTCAAACATTTTGAACATAGTAAAATCCTCTATAATCCAATCAATAAGTGTAATAAGAGGAATCTTGGTGAGACGAAAGTCTCAGATATTGAAAGAACATCAGAAGTCTACTTTCGGCATCTACACATCAGGCCGTTAGCAAAAATTACCACTAATATGACGTTAAGCATATTATTGGGCCACAGAAAAATTTACTGAACAGAAAATCGCCATCTTGGATTTCAAAATTGCGTCAGTAACTACTCGTTAACTCCACTATTAATACGTATATTAAATAGGATACAAAGAATCCCGCTAAATATTAAAATGAATATTAAAATGGCGCCAAACATCGGACTTTGGCACATACTCGTCAACCTAATTCCGAAAGCACCCATATTCATAGAACACGGGAAATAATCAATCTTAAAGCCCAGTCGTTGTCGCTTCCCTTTTTCTGAATTCGTTTATATTCAAAAGCATTTTCGTATTTCTAGATCGTGTAAATACACCGATGATTACGTGTTGATTTGCACGGATTACACAATTAACGCGATTTTTACACGATACGTATCCCCCGTGTAACAAATCGTAACGTATAGCTATTTTTATATTATTTTTGTTTAATTCTATAGCATTGCAGGATTCACTTTTCTTTGCTTTTTTATTGTTTTACCCAATTTCAATAGCAACAACTCGCCAAGTCAGGTCAGAAAGGACAGTTTCAGCTGCTTCGTTCCAATAGCGTCATTCAATAACAAATAAAAAATTCAATTCAAAATTATTCATCTCAATGAAAACTATAGAACATAATTTTCTGATGGATGCTATCTATCAAGTTTAAAAGATGATTAGGTGCAATTTTAAAGCAATTACAATAACGTGAAAATAAAACTGAAGAAAGTTAACTTTGCCCGGATTTTTCCGTTTTCAAACTTTATACTGTACACACCGACACCGGCCAGTTTGCTGCATGAAATCTCAGCAGGCTATGCTTTTCATGCATACTGAATAGTAGTCTTCCCCGATGTGACCTGCATTGTGAATTGGTATTAAAATTCCATTATCGACAGGATAACCAATATTTGCGAACATATGGGCACACTATTGAATCGAGTATGCCTGGACATGGCAATTATTGAGCAATGTTGCCCTCCGGTTGTTTCTATGGGAAGCGTATGGCTAATGTTTGTTGCACCACTATAGACACTCTGCACTGGTGGAAGAGCTGATAAAATTTTACAACAGTCTTATGTTGATGAAAAATTAATATACCGTTCCGGTTCGAATGCGTCGAAATCCGGACACTAACTTACTTCCATATTCAAATACGGATTTGAAAAGAGTAAGATGGGTTTGGATATGCTTGCATGCAATAGTGATTGTTGAACGAGCCCGTACCATCTTTCAAATATTTGTTGAGTTCAAATGCTCGAATAAACACGTAGTAGGCTGAAAAAGATTCAAACAACTCGCAATTTTATTCATGTTCACCATTTTTGTCAATAGATCGTCTAACTTGTCTTCGTCGTTGTCAAAGATAATAATATACTTGTGCATTAACGTCAAAGTAAAAAAAAATGGTAAGTGATTTTTGGGTATCCAAAATAGGAACCAAACCGGTTGGTCTTGGTTTATCATGATCCACTTGTTCTATCTGCCAACCTTTTCATACTTATTGAAAACAGGTTTGAATTAGCTTCTAAAATAATTCATTACGCGTTTTTCGTAGAGTTACCCTCAGCATTAACATTATCAAATAATTTAACTTTAAACGAAAAGCCATAAATTTTATCAAAGTAGAGCAGAATGGCTGAAATTTAATCTTTAAAGGACGAGCGAAACAATTTCTCTTATCCAGCTCTTTCCCGTTTACTATTCTCGCCCCCAAAACAAATCGTCCATGGCATTCATTCTCTAACCACAAGACCACAGCATTGTAGAAGCTGACACTATGCTGACGGCATCTTAACTCCCCTATCACACCCAATAAACCTATCTGTCACTCGCTTACCCGCTGGTATTCCGCGTTTTTATCGTTTTCGTTCTATTTCGTTTCCCTCGTCTGCTTCCAACTGCATCGTGTTCCATAAAGCAATCTCGATTTATATTGCTTGTTTATATCGTTCACGTGACAGACATCTGGGGAAATGATCAGATATTTCTTCAGAAAATCGTGGAGACTTAGGTGCATACTCGTAGATGAAAGCTTCAATCATTTTCGATTCATTAGTCGCAAGACCACTTCAAACACCACGGATCTGGCAGAACGTTTTGTAGTGAAATTGTATCGGGTCCTTCCTCTTCATTGAGTGCACTTGGAACGCACAAACCGTAGCGCCATCATTTGATCCATTTTCAAGTAGCGCTCCGGCGGCCCGTTTTCCAGCTCTATGGATTAAAGTTATGTTTGATGTCGAACGGGAATCGCCGGTCGGTGCATCGATGGATATTTTCCAATAACCGCCCATCAATGGATTGGATCAGCTGGAGCGTTCCCAAACGCAGTATAACGTATTCATGGAAGCATAATCAAACTTGATGCGATTGACTAGAATATATGACGTCGCCAAATTTCTCAGCACTGCGGAGTCAGTTATCCAGTGACCATTAAAATTTTTCACTCTGTGCCGCAATATCAAATATTAGAACAGGTAAATATTTACGCGTGTACTAACGTTTTCCAGCTCTCTCTCTGTACATTCGTTTGTTGTGAAAATGTTAAACTCCATCGTCGTGAAACAGTAAACAATTTTACGTTTTCGGTGAATAATAAATGCAGTGCGCTAAGGTAAGAATTCTACGATATCCGGAAGATGCACGGCAAATGTGTTTGTACAACAAATACGCAACGATATGACAAGGTACGCCGAATGTACACATAGCGACGTTTCCTTTTCTCACGGTCCGGTGACGAGTGGCAGGATACAGGATCCACTGCCCACACCAGAACTAACGGCTAAGAGGAAGGGAAAAATATTGAAGTGGTCGACCGTCATGAAGGATAGGGTACTTCCGGTATCTCGAACGACCCTTCTCTTCAGAATCGACGAATTTGTAGTATCTGATAAACGGAACCAGTTCGGTTCTGAAACGACCGGATAGGACGGTATTGCAAATAGAATGCGAAGGCAAAAATCAATATTTAAATTGATTTATGACTCTTAGAAGGAACTGGTATTTTCCCTGTGTGATGCGGAAGGGTTAGCAAATCAAATATATGAGGTTGGTTTTTCCGCAATGAAGAAATGGTTATCTAGAAACGATCTCCTTGAATTGTTGCTTGACGCATCCCGTATTTTTAGTGTCGATGGAAAATGGGTTTATATTTAGCCGAAGGCAGAAAAGATTATCGTCTACACTGGCTCTTATAATGTTTAAGAAATTAAAGCATATCGACGATGTTTGCATTCAGCATGTAGGTTATGATGTTAAACATTTCACAAAAATATGACCTCTTCCAGATAAATGCCAATTATTAGCTATTGTTCCAATATATCTTTATCCGTATACTATCCGTATAATCCAGCCAGCAAATGTTGCCGCTGTAGAGCCTCTTGAAGATCAATGGGTCTAGTGATGTATTTTTTTACTCGATTAATGCAAATAATTGAATTTCTGCAATAATCGAAAAATCAATAATCGATTAGAAGCTTTCGATATAATTGAGTAGCTCGATTCGCTGATATCAATTAATCGACAACATAGTTCATGAAGGGTATGTGCTAACGCAAAATATCAAAATAGACCCTGAAACCATTTTTTTGGTTTACAAACTAAGATTTACAACCTAATCGATTATTGATTTTAATCGATTAGCTTAGCCGATTACTCGAATCAATTATTCAAGCTCTCGTTAATTACTCGATTAACGGATAATCGATTATTTGCAAAAATCAGACATCACTAATGGCATATTCGTTTTTGACAGTGCCCTACACCGATGTAGTCGGTGCTACACTCATTCAAACTTGGGTGTAATCAGCCTATCTCTTTCTTTGCACTACACCGGTGTAGCACCAAGAAAAAACGAAAACGCCATAAGTGTTTTTTGAAAGCTACTCCAGAGAGAAAATGACGAATAAGCGAACGTTTTCAGCACGTATTCAGTATAAGCAAGGCATTAAGACAAATACGAGAAATAATATAATTCAAAACGAACTCACCAATATTTGTTATTCCTACACTCTTCTACTCCCTTTTCTGAAATTTTTTCTTCGTGGTAATTGCCACGTGTTTTGCAGCTTTCATTGAACGTATGACCCATCTACGAGCGGATGTATCGGCCCCTGACCCATCGTTACAATCACTTAACTCTTCAACCATTTATTCGGCAGTTTGATTTTATTACATACAAAGACGTTCACACTTTGATTCATCATTAAAAACTAAGTGAAAATTACTGAACTCGTTTCGAAAACCTTGAGCCGCATAAGCTAGTCAATTTCACTTATTTATGTGCATCTTATTATCGTTCTTATCACATCATAATCACAAAAACAGTTTTCTTCACTTTCACAACGTAGCAAACACTATTGAAATTTTCATTCTATGATTTTAATTTCACTACACGACCGCTATTTCAGTGCTACGCCAACCGGGGACACACTAATACGTGTAATTGATTCACCTTCAGTCGAATTTTCGTGCTATTAAGCGCTGCAATACTGTTTTCCTTTTTTTTTCGTTGGAAACAGAAACCTTGAATATATTTACATGGCGAGATTCATACAAGTAATTATTTTTCTGACAGAGAAAACTTTCCACACGCGAAGCAAACAAAACTTTTCATCCGGGATCGTCGCCTACTGCGATTACACTCTCCACCAAAGTGGAACGCTCTAGGTGGGATGACATGTCAACAGATTTCTTTGTCGGTACTAATTGACGACGTTTGTATGCTGCTCCTACAAAATAGCGACCGTGATCAACGTAGATTTCGGCGCACAATCCATGGCGAGAAACGAATCTACGAAGCGCTTCGATAAATTTGGCCCAACAGTTCAAGATGCACTGCTGTCTTCACTAAACATTCGTAAATGGCGAAACCCATTCGCTTGTCCATAGTGTGTTTTTTAAAGAATCGGTCCCCGGCACCGTACTCTGAGAATGCTCAAGCTGGATGGTACGCTTTTTGCTAGAATTCTCCCCCTGGTGATACAGTAGCGTAAGCGGAACCAGGAAACTGGAGATTTTGTCAACACGTTCGTGGACAAGGCACAGTACGAAGGTGGTTTAACCTTCCTGAGGTATTGGGATCAATATTTTAGCAAACAGAAAGACCCCACGGAGCTCTAGTTACGGAATACTTTGCTCCTGAGAAATCTACCAAGCGGACACTCGTGCCGTTTGCATTTCACCAAAATGCGGCGGAAGTTAAGGACGTTGAAAATAATGCAATCGAGGTTCGACTGCAGGATCTGTCACCAGAAGCACCCGATGGCGGCATTTCCAAATTTATGTTGCAATATGGAGAAGTTCTTAGTGTTAAGGAGGAACAGAGGATTTTTCCTGGAAATTTTTAACGGTGTTCGAATTGTGAGAACGCGGTTGAAACATCCCATCCCTTCTTTCCTGACGCTACAACCTGGATCTACCTCTTCTCGATCTGTACTATACGGAAAACCAAATAAATATTCATTGTCCAACATTAGCTAAACCAACAGTAAAAGTTAAATCAGCAACGTCATTATTCAGTGGTTTAAAAAAAACTACCAGGCACTACCAACGAGAAGACCGGAAAAAGAAAATGGTTTCTACGACTGATGATGTGGTGATTTTGTGATATTGCAGCTCTTAGAGTCAACAATGAAGGTTCGGGTGCTACATTGCCGTTGAACTTGCTATAATGGCTAGATCTGGCCAAAACGAAAAACATCAAGGGGCTTAATTTAGGGTGAAATCTTCTTGCCATGGCGCCCAATTTTTAACACTTCCAAATTCTTATCTGTGACAGAAACACTACTTTTCTTGCCACAGGAACAGATGCCTTGCCATACCATAATAAGTTTTCGTAAAAACTAAATTGAATCTGTCAGGTTCCAGGATTTGTTCAAAACCGACTTCGACATCGTCGCTCAAGACACATCTATTGAGCTTCGTCAGTACTTGGTCGTATAGCACACGGGTTCGGATTGCCACTGATTGTTGTTTGGGGCTTCTTTTATCGGCAACCTTTCTGGCTTTGGATTCGCCAACAGTATACAGTCGGTTCTCATGCTCGCTCGAGAATGTACGAAACTATATTAGGTTTGTTCCAATACACGGAAGTCACTCCGGAGTAAACAGGAGCAAAAAATAGCTTTGAACGGCTCGTGGTTTGCATCGTGTATTCATCAAACACCTCTATTTTGATATCATTTTCTAACGAAAATCGCAAATTTTAAATGACTTGTTGGAAAGTTAATTATTCATCTTTTGTTGCCGATTCGTCTATTGGATACCCGATAACCCTAGTAAGGCTGGTATCCACTAAGAGGTTGATATCAATATTATTTTGCTCCGGACAAACCCAGCCCAGAGTCCGTGTGGTATCCGGCGATGGAAGCTAAAAATTGACTTTCTAATTTAGTACAATAAGTTAATAAAAATATTTCTTATCATTCCTTTTATCTATACGTAAAAAACCTGCTTGCTTCTCTTTTTAGTATTTAGAATAATAATAAACGACGCGCACGTGAAATTACTAGTATGTTCGTCATGCAAAGTATGATTTTCAATTATAGTAAATGCTTATTTTAGGCCGCTCAAAATTATTTCACACTCTCGTCGCGACACCTTACCAGTTATAGCCTTATTTTCATATTAAAACTTGAAATAACATGAAATTGATTTAGAGCTCAATTCGCGTGATGCCTCAGAACTGTTAACAAAGGCAGGACTCCTAATTCTGGCTAAAAAGAAGTTGAACTGCACCACTACATCCACAAATTGCCTGCCAGATCAGAAATTTCAGTACAAATTTCGAAATTCTCTAGTCCAGAACCCACCCTGGAACGATAAACTGGAACATCACGCTGAAATATTCTTGTCCAGGGAGTTGGAGGAATTCGACCTTGTCGTATGATAATTCACCTTAGATTTTCTAGTGACATTGGGTGTTGTCATGATCGGTGGATCATTTAATTCTTGAATATCCCATGTTTCAATTGTCTTTGCTTTGACATTGTTTTACTAATAACATTTCAAAATTTCATTCAGTATTCAGTGACTTTCTTTAGTCAT
Source organism: Topomyia yanbarensis (assembly GCF_030247195.1). Lineage (NCBI taxonomy): Eukaryota > Metazoa > Arthropoda > Insecta > Diptera > Culicidae > Topomyia > Topomyia yanbarensis. The sequence continues at coordinate 463,116,229 of NC_080671.1, read as the reverse complement.
CAGAATTAATTCATTTATGTATGCAATTTTTAGGCGTCTCCTAAAACAAAATCCGGGCTACGGAACTGCCGACACGCAAAAAAATAAACGTCAGTAAAAATATTCTTCAAACTACTTCAACACGACAACACGTCATTTGGATTCCTTAGAATCACTATTTTCAAGACGCCCTCACACCATTAATGTAGTGAAAATGCATTGTTTAGTGACAACATTTCCACTGATGAGCGAAGTCATATAGGAAATCCCGATTTAAGTCGGCACCACCGTGATAATAAAAAATTGAGGTTAATTTTTCCTCAATGAAGAAATGGTTATCGAGAAACGATCTTCTTGAATTGTTGCTTGACGCATCCCGTATATTTAGTGTCGATGAAAAATGGGTTTGTTTTCAACTAAAGGCTGTCGTCTACACTGGTTTTTGTAATGTTTAAGAAAACTATACATATCAACGATGTTTACATTGAGCACAGGTGGTGATGTTAACATTACACAAAACTATGACCCCTTCTAGAAAAATGCTAATTATTAGATATTATTCTAATAAAACTTTATCCGAACACTATTCGCCTAATCCAACCGGCAGATGTTGCAGAGTTTAAGCCTCTTGAAGTTCAATGGAGGCGCATGGTTAAAAATTAGCGAGTGATTCAGTATGGATAGCTTCTTAACTTCAAAACTCTTTAGGGTATTAGACTATAAGATATTGAGTTCAGAATAGTTTTTTTCTGAATTTAAAAAAAATAGTCAACACCAGTTTCACATTATTTTCCTCTGTTAAAAATATAGGAATCCTGATAGAATCCCTATCCTTAAGCCATAAAATCAACATAAAAACTGTCTCTTGACAGAATATCACTGTTGGTTGAATCTTTCAGAGCAGTCTAAATTGCTGAATTATCGCATATTTGCACCATCCCCAGTAGTCTAAACTGCCCCTTTTAATGTGTAGGTTATCTCGCTGGAAGTAATTCATAAAGGACCCATTATTAGTATAAATATAGCAATTGGCATAACCTTATCAAGTTATTGTGAAATGGATCAGAAGTACTCATTGTTAGAAGCAAAAAGTACCCACAATTGACAGATCTAAAAACTTCCAAAAATAAGCAATTCATATATTAATATCATTGATAAAGTTTTGCCGTGCCGTGGAAAATAACTCCGAAGGAGGAGACTGCCAATCTCATATCCGTTTGATAATACTATAACATACTATTGAATGAGAGCTGAACAGCTTGTCCTCTAACGTATCTTCACGTGGAATATTTTATTATTAATTTACTTATTTTATAAACCGTAGTTCGAAAACCACATGTTTTATATACAATTTCACTCCACGAAACAAGTTTAAAATGTCTGCGCATTTATATGACAAAAGTTCTCATCATTTTCACAAAAAAATGCGGAAACGATTTGCATAATCTTTGGTTTGAGCGAGACACATAACATCTTCCGAGAGTACCATTAAATTTGATTTGCATCGGGGATCCGGATATGTGTGTATATACGAATGAATATAAGAATAACAGAGGGAGTTTATAAGCAACCATCTCACGTGAAGAGTCGCTAGGAGACAAACCATGTACCCCTTATTTTGGAGTGTTTTAAAGTACTATCAGATGGTCATAACATTGACTGCCGCTTTTTGCCACCTTCGGTGTTATTTACCTTAGAAAATGTCGAATTTTGCGCATAAAATCGTCAATAACTCTGTTTGTATAAAAGTTAACGAGTTGGTCTCTGAAGAAGAAATGTGCGCATTTGTAAGAGCTAACTTTTGTCCGAAGTCGAGATTCACAAGAAATCAACTTCAAGGATTTTATATTTAAAAAAACTGAACTTTTAAGAGTCACTCTAAACGGAACGAAGGAAATCGCTGTAAAATAAAAACCGTTGAAGATAGAGTTTCGACATTTTCAGCAAACTTACTCAAAATTGATTTCTCTACATTTCTTTAGAAGGTTGTATTCTCTTATCTATTTCCATTCAAGAGATAATTTTTTTATTTCGAAAATAGAGAGCGTCACTCTAATTTTGTTTTTCCCCAAAATGAAGGGAACTTATTGTAGAGGATTTGTTCCAAAGACACTGAATGCCTAGTACTAACGGTTTATAAGTTCTGGATTTTCGACCAAAAATATCAATTTGTGGCCCATGGTGGCATGGTTAAAAAATTGGCGAGTTATTCAGTACGGATAGCTTAACTTCAATACCCATTAGGGTATTGGACGTATAACTCACAAAACGAAAAATCTCTCTGGTATCCTTCTAGAATAGAACTGTTTCTAATCGATCATGACAAAAATCTTTTTTCAAAGCTCCTCTAGTGAGAAAATGATGGGCCAACGTTTTCAGCACTTATTTAATGTAAGCAGGATATTGGGACAAATACGAGCAATTACCTAGGTATATAATTTAATATGACTCACCAATATTTGTTATTCCTACACTCTTTTCTTCTTTTTTCTGAAATTCGTTCTTGCTGGTAATTTCCTCGCCTGTTATGGTTTTTTAACTTTCGCTCGATTAGTCGGTCCCTGGCCCATCGTTACAATCACCAACCTCTTCAGCCATTTCCACGACAGTTTCATTTCACCAAATGCAAAAAAAAACAAAACACTACTGAACTCATTTCGGAAGCCTGGTGCAATGGCAAGTTCACTTATATATTATTCCGATTATGAACAATTCGCAAAACAGGATCTTCACTTTTGCAGCATAGCAAATGCTGTTCAAAATTTAATTTCACTACACGACCGCTAGGTCAGTGCTACGCCATTCGGGAAAACATTAACACGTTCAATTGATTCACCTTCAGACGAATTGTTGTAAAACACACCTCAATATTTAGACATTTCCGTTTCGTTATTATTTTTCAATAGATCCACATGGAGAAAATCAAATAATTATTTTTTCCACATAGAAAAATTTTCACTCGCGAAGCAAACAAAACATTTCATCCAGGATCGTCGCCTACTGCGATCAAACTCACCGTCGAAGTGGGATGCTCTTGGTGGGTTGAAATGTCAACGGATTCCGTTGTCCGCACATTCTCCAACGATTACTTTGTTTTTTTTTTGGTTTTGCACTAGTTGACGAAGTGCGTTCGCTGCTACAACAAAATTGCAGCCGTCTGGGGCGTAGATTTTAGCGCACAATTCGCGACGAAAGACGAATCTGCGAAACGGTTCAGCGAATTCGGCGGTGCTCAGATCGCCCAACAGTTCAATATGTGCAGTTTTCTTTACGAAGCGGGCCAGTGAGAATGCTCGAACTGATGCTTTACGGTTAGCTTAGTCAGATGATCGCTTCCGTTCGTCTGACTGTTTTCTTATCACCCAGAATAGAACAATGCGAAAGAACTCAAACTAATATTTGTATCAGGAACGATTTTGATATAAAAAATCTAGGAACGCCCATATTTTCTCCAGAAAAATTAGGAGTGCTTTCCATGCCCCATCGATCGAAGCGCCTACTTGGAACTGTTACGATGTGGACTATAAAATCAAACGTTTTGTGTGGAAAATGCTTGCACAGTGGTCGGAAACGCCAAAAACGTGAACTTAATTCACAAGAGGCCAAACCACCGAATATATTCACAGAGTGTCTTTGAAGGAATTGTTCGTATGAATATTCCCCACAATCTGACAACAATTGAAATTAGGCAGGGAAAAAAAATATGAAAAAAAACATATCCTATTCATAGGGTTCTAGAGTGCCACGCACCAAACCTTCTTACCTTTATTGTGCATAGCTTAGGCAGTGAAAAAAGTGCCTGTTGGCGCATATTGGTTTGCACCTTTCTTTCTTAGTTGAAGTTGGCGTAAAAAATGCAAAAATCTTCAATAACTTTGAAACGAATGAGTATTTTTGCATATAGTCTTCGATAATATTTTGTAGTTTTTATACCTACACATTTGTCTTGAACATAGATTGCACGAAAAGTCACAATGAAAAAAGTTATATAGATTTAAAGGGGTTGCCATAGAAAACGCCTTATAAATCGATAACCTTTAGTCCTACAAGCTCAAGCTCTTCAACAAAATTCTTCACTACGAGTATTTCTAAAACTTTGTCGAAGACACCATCTTTTTACCACGTCAGTATAAAACGTTATTTTTTTTTAGTTCGATCGTAGCAAGCAAGACCTAATTTCAATTGTTATCAGATTGTGGGGAATATTCATACGAACAATTCCTCCAAAGACACTCTGGCGCGAGTATCTTTGCTTTCAGATAAATTTGTGTGTTTGAAGAACAATTATTACGTTTATATACATTATTATAATTTCATCACGAAACGTCTATCATTTGAAAGTGAATCTACGTGGAAAGCTGTTGTCGTCCGTGTATTCCGACCAAAGGTCGAATCGAGTACACAGCCTAGCTGCTAGACGAAATAGCTTCTCTCGTTAATCCGTTGACGAACCGGTGCCAATAACCGTATTTTTCAGATTCCATCAAGTTTCATTTGCGTTCTAAAATCGCGCATATTCGGAAAAATTTGGGCGATCTGACGCTCAAAAACTCCTCATAGGACCTTTTCGCATACAATTCTGAGCACTCTCTGCCCACAATGGAGGCGGAAACCAGATTGTTCGCACCGGGTATTCGTTTCGTCCGACCCTCAATCTCAGTGTAGAGAAACAATCCAGTCAAAACGTTGTAAACTGCCACCGAAAGATTATTTTGATTCGATTGTTTCGGATATAGTGGACGCGTAGCTCTTTCAATCAATGAGGTAGAGTACAACGATAAATCTAACGCGCTTGGCCGCGCTGGTCTTCGTGTCATTTCCACTGTATTAAAGATGGTCATACTGAAATTGTCGCGAATATCATGCAGTAAGATAGATCGGTTATCAGAATGAAGACAATCCCATGACATACCGTGGGAGTTGAAATCTTCTCGAACCAGTTGAGGTGCGATGTATATGGAAAGAATATCAATAAACCTTTGCCTATGATTCGGATTTAACAAGCGACAACTGCAATACCTGGTACCGAGCAAAGGCTAATCCGATTGAAATAATAGCACGTTTTGATCCCCAAAACGATGCTCAATATTGTTTTCTCGGACATGGCGAATAATGCTAAAATTGAGGAGGTTCTACGTCGGAAGTAAACCAAGTTTGCAAATGCATTGTGTAAAACCTAGAAAAATAATATGACTGAAATATAGAGACACTTGGAGTTTTGGATGTCCCATGTGGACTTTCCGAGACCAGGAGCCACTTACTTCGGTTTTGTAACAGCACCCATCAAGGTACACTTTCAGGCCTTTACAAGAAATTCTCCTCTTTCGAAAACTATTAGGCACATTAGAAAATGTTTCCTCAACGGGATTGTCAGAATATCGCTCTTTAGTGAACAAGAAAGCGTAGAAATTAGTCGTGGTCGGTGCTTTCTTTGACATTTATTACCACCGTTTCTCAAAAGAATGCTTCAGTTTTTCTCCGTATGATTTATATGCGGGATATGTCGACAGTTCATTCGAAGTCTCTCCACAGAAGAAATAGTTTTCTTGATCTTCTCCGCATTTGCCACCTGATTTCTACAATGGGCCCATTGTTTGAAACGACGGCAGTTCATGCCCCACGGTAGGAAAAGGTGAACAAGAAGACGCACCCCGTTCAAAAGAACAAATTTTGGAAGAACAAATCCGGCGAAAGGCTCGAAATGAGGCTGATGGAAAATAAGTTTTCTAATACTCCTTGATTTTTGCTGAACACAATTGCTTGCACACCAGAATTTTCACTGACTGGAGTACAGGAATCTGGAAGGAGCCACCCCCTATATCGCAATCGAGGCCTTTCTCGGAGACTACACCATCAATCTCTACTTCCCGGGCAGGTACGCAGACAAAATACTTTTTCGTACACGGTCGAGTGTTGTTTAGTTAGATCACGCGATATATCGATGACGTTAAATGGCTTGCCTTTGGTCCGGAAGTAAACCATCCAGGGACCGGTTGTATTAAATATAATTTGTATCGAAAATGAGACTTATCGGTAATATTTTTGCCATCGAAGATATATTCAAATCGACCTCCAGTAAGCCTGAAAGGATGTCGGTTGCCGGAGGTACCTTCCCATTAGTCAACACTATCATGCGGGCTTCAGTACCCGTAAAAGGAAAATTTTATAGCAGGGAACGGAAAATTAATGCAATTAAATTCAAAAGAATGGAGTAATTGGTACTTAGCTGTGGAACATTTGTAGTATCTGTGCACCCAAAACTCGGCCGTAATGACTTCACGGTAATAAGAAAAACTGCTGAAACTTTCCGGGTACTGGTCCAGATTCGGGTACTGGTCCGGATCAGGAAACTGATCCAGCTCGGGAAACTGATCCAGCTCGGGAAACTGATCCAGATCCGGGAGATCCAAATTTGGGAACTAGTCCGGATCGGGAGCTGTGTCGAATCCGGAAACTAGGCCGGATACGGAAACTGCCTAAAATTTTCATATCACTATCCAACTTACACTGTAAAAAAATCTGTAATTCCGTCAATTTTGTCAATATTGGCGCAGATTCTAGCCTGAACTCGGGCAGAAATCCGCCAGAATTCCGACTGGCATGACTCGATACTAATACTATTAGTAAAAATCGACCGAATTATCCTACATACTAACAGTCTATCATTTGAAAGTGAATGTACGTGGAATGCTGTTGTCGTCCGTGTATTCCGATCAAAGGTCGAATCGAGTACACAGCCTAGCTGCTAGACGAAATAGTTTCTCTCGTTAATCCGTTGACGAACCAGTGCCAATAACCGCGTTTTTCAGTTTTCATCAAGTTTTTTTATTTGCGTTGCTAACGTCGCGTATATTCGGAAAAATTTGGGCGATCTGACGTTCAAAAAGTTCTCATAGGACCTTTTCGCACACAATTCTGAGCACTCTCTGCCCACAACAGAGTGGGAAATCGTCCACGATTGTTCGCGCAAGGTATTCGTTTCGTTGTACACTGCCACCGGAAGATTATTTTGATTCGATTGATTCGGATATAGTGGACGCGTAGCTCTTTCAATCAATGAGGTAGAGTACAACGATAAATCTAACGCGCTTGACCGCGCTGGTAGGCATTCGTGTCATTTCCACTGTATTCAAGATGGTCATACTGAAATTGTCTTAGATCGGTTATCAGAATGAAGACAATCCCATGACATACCGTGGGAGTTGAAATCTTCTCGAACCAGTTCAGGTGCGATGTATATGGAAAGAATATCAATAAACCTTTGCCTATGATTCGGATTTAACAAGCGACAACTGCAATACCTGGTACCGAGCAAAGGCTAACCCAATTGAAATCATAGCACGTTTTGATCCCCAAAACGATCCTCAATATTGTTTTCTCGGACATGGCGAATAATGCTAAAATTGAGGAGGTTCTACGTCGGAAGTAATGCATTGTGTAAAACCTAGAAAAATAATATGACTGAAATATAGAGACACTTGGAGTTTTAGATGTCCCATGTGGACTTTCCGAGACCGGGAGCCACTCACTTCGGTTTTGTAACAGCACCCATCAGGGTAAACTTTCAGGCCTTTACAAGAAAATCTTTTTTCCTCTTTCGAAAACTATTAGGCACATTAGAAAATGTTTCCTCAACGGGATTGTCAGAATCTCCGCCCTTCTCAAAGACTACACCATCAATCTCTACTTCCGGAGCGGGTACACATTTTCGTACACGGTCGAATGTTGTTTAGTTAGATCACGCGATATATCGATGACGTTAAATGGCTTGTCTTTGGTCCGGAAGTAAACCATCCAAGGGGTGGTTGTATTAACTATAATTTGTATCGAAAATGAGACTTATCGGTATTATTTTTGCCATCGAAGAAATATTCAAATCGACATCCACTAAGCCTGAAAGGATGTCGGTGGCCGGAGGTACCTTCCCACTAGTCAACACTATCATGCGGACTTCAGTACCCGTAAAAGGAAAATTTCATAGCAGGGAACGGAAAATTAATGCAAAGATATTCAAAAGAATGGAGTAATTGGTATTTAGCTGTGGAACACTTGTAGTATCTGTACACCCAAAACTCGGCCGTAATGCCTTCACGGCAATAAGTAATTCAATTAGCTAGAGATCACTAGGTAGGGAAAGTTATGAAAATTAGAGCCATAGTACTCAAGTGAGAGCAAGGATGTGAAGTAAACAGATCGGAAAACTAGAAGTGGCAGGGTCATTAGAACAGGTTTATTATCGTACTGGCTTAATCTTTGTCTTCTGTTAATGAGGGTCGAGCTTAGGCAGTATAACTACGAATCACCCGAGTTCACTAACATGAGTCCTGGTATCGATAGACGTGTCCATCTTTACCATGACTGCAATGCACAATTGGTTGCGTGGTCTGTTACCAAAAAGGCAATAGAATCTTACCCAAAAGTAATAAAAACATGCCCGTGACATTTCCGCTGAGCCGTCGGATATACTGCCCTGTTAATAAAGAGTGTTTCCAAATAGCCAACAGATATTATTAGGGAATTTTCATTTTCACTTACACGCGCCATATCTGAACTCCAGTACCGAGCTTGATGGTATCTTATGATGTCATCAGTTGATGCAAATAATATGCTGGAAAATTAGTCTTTGTCAATGGCTTCTCTTCTGGCATTATTTAATATCCCAAGTACTTGTTATCAACACTTCATACCATTTCTAAACGCTTTCGTTGAATAAGCTTTCTTTGAGCTTTTTTGAAGGAATATTAGAAACTAATTTGATAATTCAATTGCGATAGTTCTAAAAATTTCTAATTAAGAAGTGCTGTTCTTTTGAAAAGAACTTTGGCTCACCCATCGTCTTCTTCAGGACTCAGAATATATTGGCTTAAATGGCACGTTCCCCGTATGTAGTCGGGGATTTGTGTCTTGCCGTGTGTTTTCGTCATTTCCTGAGCGGCAGGAAAGGAGAAGGAGGTGTGGGGAAGTAGAATTTGAAGGGCAAAACACAGCACAAAAATTAAAATAAGCAACAGGTAAGTTAAACTCACAAGTAGTTCAACTTGCCTGCGAACAAGCCTAAAGCTCTTTACCACATTGGAGAAGAAACTTTAGTATGTCTCTGAGTTTCAGTCACCCAAACATGGTTTCGTCTATATGAGGACGGCCGAAAACTCGAAATCGCAATTGCGCTACCGCTGGACAGTTGCATATCAGATGATATGAGGTTCCGAAGTCGGATTCACAAAGATCACATGAAAAAGACTCAGCGCGCTGAATAGTTGCCATGTGATAATTGAGTTTGCAGTGGCCGGGTTAAGCCCTGGTCAGCATGCCGCAGTGGAACTTCGAAAAATGTAGGAGATTTTTCGAAATCAATGAGCACGGTTCTGCTTAGAGCAAGTTCGAGAAAGAATTGCCCAATTCTAGTTAGCATTATAGATGTAGAATCTAGGCATAGAATAGATGTAGAATCTACCCACATGATGCTGTTGAGGTCGAATGACCTATGGAGGTTAAAGTTCCAATAAATAATTCAATTCAATACAACGAAGCTGTTGATTACGGTTTGAGCTAGTGGAAATTGATGCACCCGCTTCGTATTTTCGTATCGCTAGAGCAAGAACGTTCATATTGTTCATGCCAGTTTGGTAATTATACGTCGGTATCATCCCTATTGGCGACAAAATTAGCAAATCAGTCAGGTACCAAGTTCAGAGAGCGAATTTGATTTTTGGTTGAAAAGTAGAGAGTTTTGTATGGATCATACTTAACCTATGGAACATAAAAGTGTTCTAACAAACGAAATTTAATCAAATTATTTTGAAATTAGTAGTGCAGTCCTACGTCAACAGTTCATGTAATCCCTTGAGGCTGCACCTTGTACTTTTCTTTATTCAAAATATTTAATAATAATAAAAAATATTCAAAATATTGAATGCTTAGGTTGTGGTATAGGGTACAGAATGTTTTGTTTGACGTTTGTAACAACAATGTATTAGTAATGTTTTATAAAAAGATGCTTTATCCTGAAAACCATCTTACACGTGGTGTTCGTTCCTCTTCGAAACACTTTTCTTTCTATTTTTATTTAACAAAAAACAAATGTTTTATTTTTTAATATTTAGTTTTAGCACCGCTTACATCGATTCTTTTGAAATTGCCATTCGTAGCAAACATAAGGCTGTCAGTTCGCATTTGATTGCATCATACAACATAAGCATTTATATGAAAGAATGTAAAATTTGGAAAGATTGCCGGAATTTGAAACCAGACGTATTTTCATTTAAGAATCTCCTTAGTAATTTTTGCACGAGGTTTTGATGAACCGATTAAACAATCACTGTTCAGTTATAAAAATGAAAAGTGATTTTTTGGCCCAATGTCACCCCATCTCAAATATATCCATCTAGAGCGTAACCAAAAGTCTACGTGCAAAGCAAATATTCGGTAAAGAACTGGAGGGACAAACTTGTTCAAAGCTTCCTCTTGGTTGGCTAAGCAATGACTACACAGCCAATCTTAAAAGCTTTCGAATAAATTGCTAGCATCAAAAAACACCCCTACCCGAAGGACAACAAACCCATCCTTCATTCACCTAAGGACAGCCGTTCAGAGCAAAAAGCAATACACGGGAATCCCCCACCTAGTCGATACAAGCGTAAACACCCTGTTCTTTGAGAATATGTGCGGAAGCGGAAAAAACAAACAACTCATCAATCCGTCAGTATCGGCTTATGGAAAGTCGACATCCACCGGGTGCACATGTGTCCCCCACGCTAGCTTATATCAGACAGCAAATAATCGCACCGATTAACTTTATGTTGTGACTATTTTTTTTTTCGCAACGAGAACAGAAGCTGCTCGTTAGATGAAGTATCTTGTTGGCCATCGAACGTCAAAAAATAGGCATACAGTAGGCTTTGGAATCAGACTCATTACAATCCAGGATCTCAGAGGAACAAAGGAGCTCTTTGGTTTGCTTTTCTTGACATGAGTGAGCTTCGCCCAAGAATGGAAAAATAAACGAAGAACGAGCACTAAGTACCTATAACATACCATCGGTCGGAGTAGGCTACGACAGCTGGCTTTATATTCGATATGAAAATTTGATGACTTTGTATAGCCAGATAACAAAGATACAGTTTCTAACAATGGCATTTTCATCAAAGTCAAATCATGCCGTATTCCAGCAGAGATGAGCAACGTGACCTGTTGGATTATGTGCAGCAGCACTGCAGATCGTAAGTTTCAGTTTACCACGCATATGTGCACATAACCTTGCTTCGTATATACGTATCTGTACGGTGCGGAGACGTCGTCAATTTCAACTTCAATGGTTTCCGATAATCCAGTTAGCTTCGATTGAATTGAAATAGTTCTGTAGAACCAACCGAGCAAGCGTTGCCATTTTCAAAGCACCACCATATCCCACTGGAACTTTTAGCATATTCATGAGAACGTATAGAAAATAGGGATCGCTTGTTTCTATGGTTTCTGCATAACTTGCTCGGATGGATGCGTTGTTCACCGTAAATTTGGTCTAAAATATTAGCCCGTTCGAATCGGAAATTATCGGAATGCAGTAGGTGCACATATTTGTTAGACAGAATGCATCATATGGCGGGGATACATATGAATTTGGGAAAATTCAATGCTGAATTATCAGTAGAATTAAGAGTGGAATTTCTGCGACTTATTTAATTTGTTTGATTGATAATTTTCCTTTTAAGAATTATCTGTGCAAAATTCGAATGTTGTATTCCAAATATTGTAAGAGGTGTAGTATATATGGAATCCGAATAACGTTATTACATGGATTTGATTTATTCCGGTCTATTCCTTCCCGAAAGGAGATGTTTTAATAAGTTTGGGTAGGTTTTTGATCCCAATCCTCTGTGTTGGCACGGAAATTTCGATTTCACCGATCAAGCTGAAATTTGGCACAATTGTCATACAACCCAAACGAAACCCAAAAAGTTACTCGGAGTAAGATTTCATACAATCTTGTCCCACGCTAGCATTGCCACTGGCTTTCCGTTCCAACAAATTACATTTTTTCCTCTATCCCAGTAATCATTGTATTAATGCCATGGTTACCACTCTGCTGTGATTGATTGGGGGGCTACGCAGTAGATACCGCAGAAAAGGAATGAAAAACATCTTCATCGAACGAATCATCCCGTGCGTCGGTGGGAGATGAAGATTTTTAATTTCACCATCCCACGGGTTGGGTGGTGGTTGCCCCGTAGGATGGAAGAGAATAGTAATTCCCCATAGTTATTTGTCAGCCACCAACCGAGTATGACAGAACACTTGTTTTCATCCATGCTCGGCGAAGATTGCGCATTTAACTTGGCAGGCCATGGAACCCTCCAGCTGTATGCGTCCAGTGCACAGAAGTGCTGCTTAAGGAATAGCTAGAAATTGCGGGGGAAAATGGGCATTTGCTTGAGCGGCCACCCCGGGTGCAGTTTTCACTGGAACAAAGCAGAGGGTGGCTGTGACTGTTGAATAGGGGACATTTTTTTTACTCATATAACCGGGTGTGTCATGAATTGAAACGCTATCTTGCTGAAGGGGAATCAGTTGGTGGTTACATGTTGGGGAATAGTTATTCTTGGATCTTCTGTGCTCGAGGGAGCCACTGTGGGACTGTTGGGGTTAGGAATTGTTTCTAGTTATCTTTAGTAGTTATATAAGTTGAGCTGAGTGGAAAAATAGATATTAGCATGTAAAATGCATTTTGAAAATTGCATAATGATTGAAGCGGTAAAGCTAAAATTACGGTTAATTATAGTCTTGAACGGCAAATCTTTGCACATTAAACTGCAATCGAGAGCTGTTGCAAAATTCGCCAATAAAAGATGTCAAAAATACCAAAGAACAGATTTACATCGTAAATAGACTAATTTTTTTATAAGTGCTGAAACGTTCATATTATCACCGGGATGTTATCATGTCTGCGAGTGCGCGGGTGTAGGTTGCGTGGCTGGTCGCGAAGGGCTCAAGCATTTGTATGTTTGTTTGTCGCGTGTATGTGACTTCGTGTGGATAATTTCGATTTTTTATGTCGCCATGGAACGTGTAGTTTAGTGGATATGAGCATCATCTTTTTAATTGGACCACCTGAAGGCATTGGACTTATGCTACTAGAGCTGAGAATGGCGGTTTCCGGACGAAACCGATTCATAATCGCGCGAACACAAGCATTTGTAGGCTCACTCTTGAGACCGCGTTTATAAAATTATAAGTGATAAACCGTTCACTTAGTCACCGGGGTGTTATCCTTGTTTGTCGTGGGTGTGGTTATGCGTAAATGATCGCAAAGGACTCGAGCGTTTGTATATTGACGCTTTTGTCGCGTGTGCTACTATTTATTTATTTATTTATTCTTATTTTTCATCTGACCTATGTTGGTCTACATGAAATGTAGTTGAATGGGAAAAGCCCATTTCAGGATATACTTCAGAAGCAATCCTCAAATGGGCGTAAAAACCCATTATCTTTTCATATATTCACACCTGATTACAAAGGATTCACACTACAATAAAAATACAATAGAAATATTACAAAAAAATAAATCTTAAAATCTAAGTCAACCTTCTTAGTCTATTTTTGAAAACATCACAAGATACTGAAAAGTCAAAATGGCCATAAACACTATTAAAAACATTACACATCACCCTGATGGGTTCGTTTTGACCGTACTCGGTGCGTTGAAACCTGAGTCTTAAAAAGTTATGCGATCTGAGACTTCTCGGGGGCACATTGACATTTATTTGTGAGAGAATATCTGGAGCATCTATTTGGCCAGTTAATATCTTCCCAACAAATACTGCTCTAAATGTGTTCCGCCTTTTGGCTAGGGTTTCCATATCGAGCAGACGACAGCGATCGATGTACGGTGGTAGCTCTGTTGGGTTACGCCACGGCAGAGTTCTAAGAGCAAAACGGAGGAATCTTGCCTGCACTGCATCTATTCGGTTGATCCAAATGCTTGTGTAAGGACACCAAATGGGGGCTGAAGCTTCCAAGACAGATCACACAAGTGGAAAGTAGAGTGCCCGCAAACAATATGGATCAGTGAACTCTTTGGCGATTCTTATAATGAAACCGAGATTTCTATTTGCCTGTGCTGTAACATGAGAGTAATGATTTCTGAATGTCAGTTGTGAGTCCAGAAGTACACCGAGGTCTCTGACAACTGTCATTCTCTCTAGCGATTCCCCGAAAATGGTGTAGTTCCACAGTATTGGATTTTTTCTACGTGTAAAAGATATTATGGAGCACTTGGACACGCTGAGAGCCAGCAAGTTGCGATTACACCAACTACAGAAAGCATCTAAGTGTTGCTGTAGTTCCTTGCAATCTTCTATTGACCGCACAGTAAGAAATAGTTTGAGATCATCGGCATATATAAGTCTACATCCAGGAGGTATAACAAAACAAACGTCATTGAAGAACAACGAGAAAAGCAACGGTCCTAGATTGCTCCCTTGAGGCACTCCCGACAAGTTGATGAAACTGTATGACTCGTTATTTCCTAATTTTACACACAGAGAACGATTTACGAGATATGATTTAAGCCACCCTATAAAATAATCCGAAGCGCCCAGCCGCTTCATCTTTGCCAGTAGAAGAGAGTGATCTACACGATCGAATGCAGCCTTGAGATCCGTGTATACAGTATCGACCTGAGATCTAAGTTCAATATTTTTAATACAGAGCGAAGTGAATTGGGCTAGATTAGTAGTTGTCGATCTACCAGGAAAAAAGCCATGTTGGTCCTTCGATATATATGCTCTGGTCTCACGAAACAGCACATTTCCTACTAATATTTCAAATAACTTTGAGCCAGCGCAGAGTGAAGTTATGCCACGATAGTTTGCAACATTTTGCTTATCACCTTTTTTAAAAACCGGAAACATAACTGATTTTTTCCAACAGACGGGGAACGTTGATTGCGACAGCGATTGGTTAAAAATTAGTCTTAAAGGCGTACACATTGCGCTTGCGCATCTTTTCAGTATAATGGAAGGAATACCATCTGGTCCTGCCGATGTTGAAGACATAGCAGTTAGAATATCTTCGTCAGTAAATTGAATAATGCCAAAATAATTACATCATGAGGGACATCCTGAAGACTATGTTCAATCTGAGTGGAGTTGGCCGAAACTTTTTTAAACACACTTGAGAAATGCTGCGCAAATAGGTCACAGATGCCGCTTGGGGTACATGATGTTTCATTTGCAAGGAACATACTGGAAGGAAGCCCACTTTCTTTACGTTTCCCGTTAACGAAAGACCAAAACTGCTTTGGAATTTGTTTAAGGTTCGATTGGGTTTGTGCGACGTGTCTTGAATAGAGAAAGAGATTATATGCCTTGTAACTGTTGCTGGCTTCAATAAACTCTCGTTTTGTGAGGGGGTTTCGTCGGCTGGTGTAATGCCGAAGTGCAGCTGCTCGCAGTCTTTTCAGTTTACGAAATTGACGATTGGACCACGCTGGTTTTGGTCGGGGACGTGGTGCGGGAACATGTAGTTTGAAAAGTTGTTGTAGGACCAGTGAAAGTTTTTCTACGGCAACATCTACATCGATCGCGGAATTCAGCAAAGTCTCCCAATCGATTGCCTGCAGTGAGTTCTGGAGCCTATTGAAATCAGTTTTTGAAAAATTGAACTCCCTGACATCTAGCATTTTGTCATAAACAACTAACTGGGGACAGATCTGCGTTACTAGAAGAGGAGGATGGGGTGCGTCACAAGCAACTAACGGCTCAAGGGCTTCTGAAACGGTGCAGTTAATAGAAGCTTCTTCATTTACGAAAAGGAGGTCCAGGGTTCGATTTCGTCTGTTATTTACTGTACACATTTGCAGCATGTTCAATACAGACATTCCGTCCAATAAGGCAATACTCGCTCTAGAGAAGGTTGATTCAGAAGGGTCTGGGAAGGCATAGCCGGAGGAGGTACTTTTCCATAGAAGTTCAGATTGATTATAATCACCAAACAGTAGATGAGCCGTGTTGGGTTGAATGGAAGTTGTGATGTCAAGTGCTGGGTCTATGTGCTTCTGAATAATATCTATATCACATGCGGATTCGGGGGGAATATACACTACGCCAACACAAATATTAGTATCGCGACCGCGAATATCTACCCATAGTTGTTCGAGATCGGTTCTAGCAGTTTTATGTTTAGACAAGAGCCGGTTGGACATTGCAATAAGCACACTGCACCCGCGTTTTTTCCCTGTACTGTCTGGATCGCGATCGTTACGGTAAGCCGTGTGCTTTGAGCCGAATAACTGGAGTGAATTGATTTGATCATTCAGCCACGTTTCGGTTAGAACAATAACATCATATTCGTCGTCTGAAACAGCGATGAACAACTCGTCAATTTTGGTGCGTAGTCCTCTCACGTTCTGATAGTAGATAATAAGATGTTCCTGCAAGTGATGTCCTGACGGTTGAGCGGTAGAAAGATGAGCGGCGATGGCGTCCACCTGTAATGGAGGTGGGTTTTCAGCGGGAGCAGCATCTGTATGTCCTACTTTGGAAGAACATATACATTCATTGCATTTACCTGACAGGGAAAGTTGGCTACCATAACATAAAAGTTCCGTGGAGAGCAGAACGTCGTTGATGGAATCTGGCTGATTGCACCCGTCGGAATGCTGCAATTGTCGATCTAGTTTAAGGTGCGCAGTATCTTGAGTAGCTTCGGGAGGACATATACCCTCCTTAGCTTTACCTAATCGGCAAAGGTCGCTGTCATAGCATTCAAGTTCCGTAGAAACCAAAAGAACGCCGTTGATGGAATCGGGCTGATTGCACCCATCGGCATGCTGCAATTGTGGATCTGACCGGAGAAGGCCGCTGCCATGACGTATGTATGTAACTTCGCATGGACATATTATTTTTATAAGCGTGTGGCCATTCGCCTGTTCGCGTATTGTTCAATAATCGTGCGTGGACGTTTTGTCTAGTTTTTATTTCTATTGGTCCAACTGAAGGCATGAATTCGGGCTGCTAGAATCAAGAGCAGAGACTTCCGGACGTGACCGATTCATGATTGCGCGAATGGTGGGTTGATGCTTGAGACCGCGTTAGTAAATTTTTAGGTGCAAACATTCACTTAATTACCGGGGTGTTTGAATGTTGGCGAGATCGCGGGCGTTCGCATTTGTGCCAAGGTTTGTGTTATCGCGTAGGCCACGTTTGGACGTTTGGAATGAGAGATTGTGAGTGTATATGAGAGAATAAGCAATTTGTATTAGTGAGTGTTAGCATGGATCAAATTTAAAATATAGCAATAAAAGTTGGGTGCCTCCAGACAGAATTGGTCCCTAAACCCACATTCCACATTATTTAACCATGGCAGTGGATAATAAAAGTCGCCAAGTTAAGTACTAAAATTGATCACAATGTAGCTTAACTAAAAAGAAATAATCGTATGCCATGTTTCTGTGATATAATCACTGTAATACTGCTTTGGTGCAAAAGCCCCCGAACCACATAAAGTTGCTCTAGAACATAAAGCCAAGTGAAAATTTTAATATTCCTATAGGCTACCACTTAATTTTTTACGGATTCGATTTCCTGTTCTGGAGATACGAGTTAATGGGTACAAAAGAGAACGACAGTTCCATCAACCAGTACCAAAAAGACATCAAATTGCTACAAATTACATTGCCATGGGCATTAATATATCTGGATGTACGAATCCTCATAATGTTTTTTTTTTTGAGAGTTGTCCTACTGGAGCTGTAGAGCTAGGTTCTCGGAAGGGATCCCCGTCAGAATCACATACTACAATTTGCAGACGAGACAGGCAATGTCGCCCACTAAAACACTGCATTAGGCCAATTGTAGCGGGCTGTGATTCTGAATGTGATATTCATTGTACGGTTCAGGAATGTGCGGGCGCAGGGACTCGCGATCGCGTGTATCATCGCGAAGGGCTCGAACATTTGTACGTTAACGTGCTCGATCGCGTGTGCGTTTGTATGTCGTGTGTGCGAACGTGTATGTAACTTCGCGTGCCTTTCGCATATTCGCGTGTGTTCTAGAATAATTGCGCGCGGACCGTGAAGCTGATACTTAATTTTTTGTGTACGGTTCAGATTCCAGAAGAAAGTGGGTTCTTCCATATCGTTAGAGTTCCCAATCATGTCGCCATAGAACGTGTGGTCTAGTGGATATGAGCTTTATTTTTTTTGATTGATCCAACTGAATGCATGGACCTAAATTGCTAGAATGAAGGCTAAAGATTTCCGGACGTGACCGATTCATGACCGCGCGCGTTTGCGGGTTCGCGTTTGAGACCGCGTTTGTAACTTCGTAAGTACTAAAACGTTCACACAATAGCCGGAGTGTTATCAAGTTTACGCGATCGCGGGCATAGGTGTGCGTAGATGATCGCGAAGGGCTTAAGCGTTCGTATGTTGACGTGTTTGTCGCGTGTATTGACCAATATCATCACATGAAAGACATACATTAGTACTTCAAACTCTACCAATACTTGAATAGCCAACCACCACACATAGCACGTCCTTTCTCAATTATCTATTTGTTAGTGGTTGATTGTCGGCTATGAGAGGGTAAATAGAGGAAAGTTATAGAACAGAAAAAGGCTCACATCAGCCCTCCCGGCCTCCTCGATACACCACTATCGAGGCGTATTGTAATCAACATCTTGAAGCACAATCTCCTGCCACTATTAATGGTTCAGCAGGGGAGTGGGCGTAGCGTATTGGTAAATCGATTGCCTTGTACGCAGCGCAGCTGGGTTGACCTTAAGGTTAAAACCTCTATAATTGAAATAAAAAAAAATGGTTCAGCACGTGTTCTGTCGAACAATTCCAAAACTATATTTCAATGATTTAATCTACTGAAGGGAACTGCCCAAAAAAAATAGTGGATGTGTTGAACCTCGACGTCGAACATGACCCCACCAGCGCATCTGGTACATTCGCACTTTTTTCGTAATACGCCTCTTGTGTAGCAGCTTATTGATGGATGTAGGGAGTTCTGAACCATCCGTGCTTCGACATAAGCTTGCCATGCTTTGTACAATCTGACGCTCGTACCCCCGAATAGAATTTCCACTGTATTTAGTGAGCACAGCCACTTGCGTACCGTATATCATAGCAGGTGCTATAACGGATTCGTAAATTATACGCCCCAACTGCCAACAGGGTCGGTATTTTTTCAAAAAGCTCATAATCGTTTTCGACACACGTATGGCATTCCGACATCGATTTCTGATGGTTTTGGGCCGTTCCAATCGAGCAGTATGGTAAGTGCCGAGATATCGTAGAGGCTCCGTGGTCTTGTACAATCGTCCGCTTACTTCAACTTCATCCACTGATTCTCCACGTCGCTCCCGAATCAGTACCTTGCACTTGGACTCATTCAGATTCAGTCCCACATATGCCAGAAATTCCTTAAGTTTTTTCAATATTAACTCCAAATCCTCAATGCGCTCTACTACTATTATAAGGTCATCGGCAAAGGCCAATATAAGAGGAAGCGTTAGTCGACCATCCTGATTCAACCGTAAACCTCTCACTTCATCGGCCACCGATTCTAGCACTGCTTCCATGATCAGATTGAACAAAAAGGGAGATAAGGGGCATCCCTGCTTGATTCCTCGCAATCTTTCAAATGGTCTGCTAAGTTGTCCCTTCCACAACACCTGCTGCTGCTCCCCTTTTAAGCAGTTTAAAATTCGGTTTATAAATGAATCTGGTACACCTTTGCCAATTAGATAAAACTAGTATGTTTATTCCAAATATCAAAATATGCACATTTACCTCTCAAAATAGATGGTAGAGCCTCCAAGGATACCCGATCGAAGGCCTTTTCTATGTCAAGGGACATCAATATGGTGGACATTCCTCCATTCCAGCGCTCTTGTAGAATCCGTTGTAAGACGTGCAGGTGATCAATCGTTGATCGTTCAGGCAAGAATGCTGCCTGATGATATCCTAAAGGAGGAATCGTACTCTGCAACCTGCTTAAGATCCAAGCCGCATAAACTTTATATCCAGTGCAACTTAAGCTTATACGGCGATAATCGTCCATGGTTTTTGGAGACTTCACCTTCGGTATTGGTACCACCAAAACATGCTTCCATTCCACTGGAAGTTTGTTCTCAGTCCACACTCTAACCAAAAGCTCATGAAGATCAGTAAGAGTACGATCGTCACCATACTTGAAAAACTCTGCGTTTAGGCTATCGACTCCGGGCGTTTTTCCGTTCTTCATCTTGCCTACGATGATCTGTATTTCTTGCAGGGTTGGTGGATCCGGCAGGACTGGGTCTCCAAGCTCTTGCAACGCATTCGGAAGAAAAGATGAACAATCGTTATTAATAGACCAATCACCCAAGCGAATGGTAGATGGTAGGGCCCGATATGACGTTTTCTTTTTGTGTTTCTTTAGGAACCTAAACGTTCGATTGATGCGTTCGCCGGTTGGATATTCATGCAAATTCTCAAAAAAGTTCTCAATCTCCTTTTCCTCATATTCGCGAATTCTACGCTGCAGCACCTCCCGTGCCTCAGTGAGTTTATGTTTCCACTTGGGATGATCAGAACGTTTGGTCCAAAACAAGTACTTATTCACGTCGGCAAAAGCCCTACGGCAACGTCGGTCTGGCGGCATGGAAGATGATTTAGACAGAACAGCATCAGCCGAGCTCTGTATTTTACATTTCAGGTCACCCCAGTTCTGTTCTACACAATTCTGTGGACCGAAATCCACAGTCTTCAAACTAAGCTGCTCTTGATATCTTTTCTGGAATTCAGGCAACTTTAATAAGGTAGGATCCAAATTGCTCTTCCGTTTCATCCCGACTTTAGCAGCAAAACTAGCACTAGGCTGATGGTTTGAATGGTTCTCTACTATATTACACAGAAGCAACTTGTGGTCAGTCGAGAGGCCTGAAGGCGACAAAGCTCGAAAGCGTTTTAGATACAACCGCGAATGAAGGTGAGACAGAATGTGATCCACCTGACTTCTTGTACGTCCATTGGACCAAGTCCATCTAAAACTCTCGTTGGAGTTAATCTGAGTCGTCCGTACAGCGAGTTCATACAAACTAAGAAACATCCTCATTTGTAAACCATTTTCATTGAACCGGTCATGCCCAGCGAATCTACCTATCAACTTAGAGTCGTCAATGGACAAACCACTGCAAGACAAATGACTGTTGAAATCTCCTGCTATCACAAGATTCTGCAAATGTGTCAGCTTTCTGCCAACAACCATGCCTAAGTCAGCAAAGAATCGATCCGCCTTTTGATTTGGCCCGTGCACATTTATGAGCTCTAAAGTGCATGTTTATTCATATCATGAATTGGTTAGAAACCCTATATACCTGATAAGAAATTGTAGCATGCTGAATGTTGGATCTATTGTAGATGCTTCCCCTTATCTCAGCATTCAACCCCTGACGAATCAAAATCGCTAGTCCGCGTCTCTGGTTGTTAGGCGAATCACCCATGTACCAACGAAAATTTGATGTTGCAACACGCGCACAATCCAGATTCACTTCCTGTAACACTGCTATGTGTACGCCATGGAACAACAACAGAGAGTCTATGGCTTCCCGTTTATCCTCTTTACGGCAGCCATTAACGTTTAGGGACGCAAATCGTAGACCTTGTGTAGGACTTAAAATAACAGACAGCGGCTCAGGCACGTAGCCAGAGGGGGGGCTAGGGGGCTAAAGCCCCTCCCGAAATTTTTCAAAAATGAATTTCAAAAACCGGCGATGTTTAACAAAATTTGTTGCTCATTTGGTTTGAACAAATCTTTGAGAAAAAGTTGAAGAAGGCTATTTCTAACCACCAAAGGCAATGGTCACGAAATTCAGTCACTTTATGCTTTAACTCGAGCCAGTGCGACGCGAACGATAAAAATAGTAACTTTTATATTGTGTGTCTTGCCTAAAGAATAAAAGAAACTGTTACTATAATTGTTGCTGTAGTAATCTGTCGAGAAGCAAGAAGTGGTGCTCCAGCCAAATACGGTGATTATAAAATTATTGATGATTCGCTTAGGACCGAGTATTCATAATGTGGAACATTTCCTGAAGGTGTAAATGGAGGTTGGACTTTCAGAAGCGAGTTCTATCATGTCAGGCATTTAGCGCTCAACAAATTAGCCCAGATGAAACCATTCATTTCGAACAACTTAAAACACATGGTTGAAAGTGACAATGCTATAATTAAGATCCTCCTATATATGGACGATGAGAACATCAATGTTCCGCTACAAGATCGGATATCGCTTACTCGCAGATTAATGTCATATTTGGGAGAAATGGAATCCATTCGGAAGGATAATTATTGAGAGCGAGAAGCAAGGAACAAATCAGACATTCGCAAACATAAAGTCAAAATTGACGAATTGACATAAAGTTTCACAGGAAACGGATAATTTGCTGTGATTTGAAAACAGACAACTCTAAAAGAAAGCCTCTTTTGAAAATTAGATGTAAGTGCGATGTGTTCTCTTCCATGTGTCGGAAGCAAGTGATGCTGAAATTATTAAGCTCACTTGTGTTTATAGTTTCTAGTTATTTTGGTGGTGATATATTTACCTAATTTTACGTAAATTAGAAGCATTCAGAATCAGTGCTAAGTAATTTTCTTTCGATTAGTGAACAAGTTCTGAGTAGTTTCGCTCAGTAGATTAAATTCTGGGTAGTTTTCATTAGTAGATTAAATCATTGAAATATATATTTTACATTGTCCAAAAACCCATGAAATCCGAAATAATACCTTCAAATGTTCAAATATAATATTTACTTAATCTAGGTAATCTTCTCAAGTTCCAACGGTTTTGCAAAAGTCTGAACGTCAATGAGCTAATGAACTTATTCTTGCATTGTAGTGGAATCAGTAGTTCTTTGCACTCACTTTACATTTTGACTTTTACTATAGTTACAGGGATCTAGGAAAATCAGTCTACGATATTTTTAATTCATAAGTCCAATGATATGAAAGTATCTAAAAAGAATCTACTTAAATAAATAAATAGATAGTTATTCTCAGTTGCCTGATAATATTGTCGAAGATAGCGTTTAACCCATTCCCCACGAGAGTCAAATGAAAAAAAACATGTGTTTTTCTCAGGATTATAATTACGCATACTTCGGATGAAGTCACAGAACTAGTAATAGTAGCCTGATCATGAAAATAGGAGTTGAAGTTCACTTTGTTCGGACATTCTTTGCAACGATAAACTTGGATTTCACACTGATATATTCCTATCCATGGAGACAACCTTGACGTTGGTTTCGTTCTCCTGTTTAGCAAATGCGTGTAAAGTTTCGTTAGGCGGGTTTTTGGATATTTTTGTACTCATTCCAATTTAGCGTCTTCTACACCTTGTAAACGTGTAGTCTAGAATGCGTAGCATTTTCAATCAGCCCTAAATACTTTGATCTCTTGATGAATCTTGAGAGAAATTTCTAACTTATAAACTAATAATAATCAAATTTAATTCGTCGATGCACTATAGCTTTTCTTGTAACAGACAACATATTTTTAGGGTTTTTAGTGTCTATTGTCTTAGTTATGTAATTGTTTTCACTAAGAACATTTCATAATTACATTCAGTTTACTGTGACTATCTCAAGTCATCAGAATTTATACATTTATGCAATAATTTTCAAGCCCCTCCCGAAACAAAATCCTGGCTACGGGCCTGCAGCGGCTCAGTAAGCTGAGAATCAGTCAGCTCTTTGCGCACGGCCTTTTGAGCGACAAGCATAGGATCTGATAAAATTCTTCGCTTAGTTACCTGACCACGGTTGGAAAAAAATACTTCCGTATGCCCGAACTGGTTGGCTAGAGTTCTCTGCAATGTGAATTGTTATAGCCGGGTGTCCTACCGCGGGTTTATAGCACAGGGAACTGTCTTGTCCAGTAGTATGTATAAATATAATAATATCGAGCAGATCCGCCAATACAACCAAAGTTGCTCGACCCCCATCATGACGCCCAATTCTCAAACGGAATGAAAAACTAGACCTATCCTCTGGAAATTCACACGGTATTCCAAAAGCGGAAAGAAAATTCAGCGGGCGATCATCAAGCTCATCAGCTACTAGACAACGAAACATATTCAAAGTTTCTTTGGAGGGTTCAACTCTAATCAACTGATGAATGATAGAATAAAATAGAGCATCCTCATTACTTCCAAACCATTTTACACGAACGGGATAACTGAAGCTTGGTAATTCCATAATCATTCCTTCAATGTTACTGTCTATCGTAGAACTCGTCTTACGAATGCAAAGCACACTATCGTAATGTGTCTTCACAGTTAGCGATCGATGTATGAGATGGCTACCGAAACGCGAAGAAAGGCTTCTGTAGTAGATGTCATAACGGGGGAAATTTCTCGTTTCGGAATGTGCTGGTACAAACTCGATTTCAGACCCCTCCTGATGAAGAGTGAAAATCACTTGATAGTGGGTTGCAAGAGCCGAAATAGATTCCTCGCCACCCCAGAAACCAGAAGATTCTAGATTTGCAAGATATCGCTCGACCTTCTCTTCAATAGGGCAATCCAGGGTAATTTCGTCGGCGGCATGGGAAGCTACCTGGGCATAGTAATAGGGAAGATTCTTTCGTATCTCAGCAACCGCAGTTAAACGTGCCTGTTGGCTATACGACTTAAACAGAGGATGCTTCGGTGTTATTCCGTAGATTTGGTGAACGATAGAGCCGAACAGACAATCTCCATCATCAGGAATTATAGTTAGCCAAAAACGGTTACCATAATCATCCAAAATCTGCTCCATCACAAAGACTTGCACGATATTTAAAAAAACGCAAAAACGAACTGAACTACCGAATGGAACAAACTGTAGAGACGAAGCCAAACACATTAAACAGCCTAGAAAGCCAGCAAAGCTGCACTGAATATTTTTCAATGAACTAGTATTGGTGCAGACCTAAATAAGAACCAGATAAGGTATGTAACTGAACATAACATAATAGTAGTGAATGAGTGTCCTTTAAGGTTGCACAGAGAATGCGCAAAATTCCCAAACGAAAAAAGCAGTTTTTTTCCACACCGTATGTCAGATCTTCATAAAAATCAATCAGCGTGTGTAGAATGTTGTTACAGTACTGCTGATTGATTTTTATGAAGATCTGACATACGGTGTTCACGCACTTCACCACTCTTCTTACTTTCTGGATCTTTTAGAAAGTTTTTGCCGTTTTCACCTGCTGAATCAGGACTTTTTCTGCATCCACTGCACTTTCAGCTGTCGCGCGCGAAATGAACGGGTTTGTAGGGAACTTTGGATATCGCGAAAATGAAAACTCGAAAAAACTATTTTTCTGCGACCGACACCAACGATTGCGTTTAACTATCTGTCTTTATTTTATGTTGTTTGTGTACATTTTTTTATGTGTGTTTATGCTGCGGCTGTTTGACAGCTATGTTATGGTTTGCAGAATCCATTTCTGCTTAGGGTTTGCACAGTGGGCTGACTGTGCGAATCGTACGGTATTTTACATTGCATTTTGTATATAATATTCTAGGATTAGTTCAATTCTTCTTAGGGCTAGGTAAGTATTTACAGATATTTACATTGTATAAAATTTCATTTTCTTTCAGGTTCGTATTGAAGAATTAGAGGTGAGTATTGAACATTCCGGCCGCCAATGAAATTTTAAGGAATTCAACGGGCATTAGCGGCGGAAGTTCGAGCTTCTTGCGATGACTGACGTTCAACGGGATATGAAGATCTGGATTCGTCTTGTCGGTACAGGCCTCCTTACAGCTTCCAGGATGATTTTTCGAGGTGCGTCGGGTCCGACTGCAGGATACTGTCCAGGAGTGGTGTGCTGTAAAGGAGGAACATCTGTACGCGAACTGTTGGTTTAACAAATTAGGATGGGGTACTTAACTCGAGTCAAGTCCCAGCCGGGGGTTCTAGGAACCCACACGGCGAGGCTTGGTTCTTTACAGGTGAACCACGAACCGCTCGATACCCCCGAGCTTGGGCCAGGATCTCGTCTGGCGACTCATTTCCCCGAGTAGGGGCCGGGAGCTCGTCCGGCGGCTCTGTACCCTGAGCAAGGGCCGGGATCTCGTCCGGCGGCTCTGTTCCCTGAGCAAGGGCCGGGATCTCGTCCGGCGGCTCGGTTCCCTGAGCAAGGGCCTTCATTTGGCGTTGTTGACGTAGGGCTGCTAGTTGGTGAGGGACTCGGTGCTACGATGGGTGGCGCTACTTCAACTGGAAGTAAGCAGAGCTTCGGGATGGCGCGTTGAACGATGCCGAAGGTCGACTTCACGGTGGCGACACGAACAAGGCCGTCAGGGCCGGGATGAACGCTGAGCACGCGTCCCAGGGGCCATTTCAACGGCGGTGCTCTCTCATCTTTGAGAGCGACGATGGAACCAACGGCTAGATTGTCCATGGCTTCTGTCCAGCGGTAGCGACTTTGCAGGGTAGCGAGATACTCCTTGTGCCAACGACTCCAGAAATGCTGAGTTAGCTGTTGTACTCGTTCCCATCGAGACAACCTGGATTCAGGAACTTCACGGCAATCTGGATCAGGTACCGCATTCAACGGACGACCAATCAGGAAATGTCCTGGAGTCAGAGCAAGCTCATCGGATGGATTGTCCGGCAACGGCGTGATTGGGCGAGAGTTTAGCATTGACTCGACCTGAATCAATGCGGTTTGCAGCTCGGATTCGGTTAGGTGGGCATTTCCGAGGATTTTGCGAAGCAGGGTCTTCACGGATTTCACGCAGGCTTCCCAGATTCCACCGAATGTGGGAGAGCGAGGTGGGATGAAGTGGAACTGTATTCCGTTGTCTGCGCATTCGTTTGCTACGGCATCTTGGTGAACTTGAGTTCGGAAAAGCTTCCGCAGTTCTTCCAGTTCTCGCTGTGCTCCAACAAAGTTCGTGGCGTTATCGCAGTAGATATGCGCAGGCTTTCCTCTACGGCCGACAAATCTTCGCAGGCTCGCAATGAATGTGCTAGTGGTCAGATCCGACACAAGGTCCAAGTGCACGGCTTTGGTAGCCATACATACGTATACGGTGATGTAGGCTTTGAAGAATGGCGATCTCTTATTTCGGAGTGACGTTCTCACGTACATTGGCCCAGCCAAGTCAACGCCAACATTCTGAAACGGGTACGCCTGGTTGACCCGAACAGATGGCAGATCCCCCATCAGCTGCTGCAACGGCTTGGGTTTGGCACGTGCGCATACCATGCAGCCGTGAACAATGTTGCGAACCAAGTTCCGTCCGCCGAGGGGCCAAAATCTTTGGCGCAACGAGGATAGTAGTAAGCTGGGACCGGCATGGAGCGTCTTATGGTGTTCTCTCGTGGCGATCATGTCGGTGAAACGATGTTTGGGGAGGACGATCGGGTGTCTTCCGTCGACAGGTATCGCTGCATTGTGAAGCCGGCCGCCGACACGAATAATGCCGTCTACGAGTGTCGGGTGCAGATACCGTAGCTTGGATTTACGGTTTACTTTTCCGACGGTTTCAAGTTGGCGTATCTCGTTGGCAAAGTACTGCTGTTGTATGCGACGGACCAGATTGAGCAGAGTGCGATCAATGTCAAGAGCCGTCAACGGGCCGACAAGAATAGGCTGGTGATTCTTACGGTGGAGACAATTAGCGGCGAAACGTCGAAGAAGTGTGCCGATCCGAAGTAGCTGACGAAGACTGGAATAGCGATCGACGATATCTGACGGTTCTACGCTCACGACCGGAAGGGCAATAGTCTGTCGGACCTCCGGTTGGTCTGAGTTTGAGGTCGCTACGACGTACTTCGCTGGCCAAGGAGCGAATATTAGTTTCAGCCACTGCGGTCCGTTCCACCACAGTGCACTGGCAAGGAGTTCATCGAGGTCCATTCCTCGAGAAACGAGATCAGCGGGATTGTCTTCGGATGGGACGTGATTCCAAACGGCGTGAGACGTCAGCTCTTGGATTTCAGCCACTCGGTTGGCTACGAACGTTTTCCATGTCGATGGAGTTGCGGATATCCAGTTCAAGACGATGGAAGAATCGGTCCACAGATATGTGGTTGCGGTGATGTCGATGCTGTCCTGAACTTGTTTCAGAAGTCTGGACAGGAGTTGAGCTGCGCATAGCTCGAGGCGTGGAATGGTTTGAGTCCCCATCGGAGCGACCTTGGACTTAGAAATCACCAAGCGAACTGTACAAGGGCCCTCGGCAGGTATTGACCGGAGATAGATGCATGCACCATATGCAGACTCTGAAGCGTCGCTGAACCCGTGAATCTCCAAGCGGTCGTAACCCGGACGTAACACATGGCGAGAAACTCGAAGGTGGGCAAGTGCTGAAAACTTCTGGTGAAATTCGTGCCATTCGTGAGCGAATCCGTTAGCCACGGGTGTGTCCCAGTCGAGATGGAGCTTCCAAAGACTCTGCAGCATGATTTTCGCCTTTGCAATGGTCGGTCCAATCAAACCTAAGGGGTCGAAAAGACTGCTGATCTGAGAGAGGATCGTTCGTTTGTTCAGAACCGTGCATTCCTTCCAATTCGGCGTCTTGAACGAAAGAAAATCGGTCGACGGTTCCCAGCGGAGGCCAAGTGCAGTCACGGAGGACTCGTGGTCCAAATCGAGTAGTGTTTTCGTCTCTCGGAGCTCCAACGGAATGGTATCAAGAATAGCTTGACAATTCGAAGACCATTGTCGGAGAGGAAGTCCTGCGCATGCGAGCATTGCAATGAGCTGGTTGCAGGTAACGGCGAGAGATTCAGCATCGTCAGAACCGGACAGCAAATTGTCGACGTAGAAGTCGTGGCGGACAGCGGGTTCCGCCAGCGGAAAATGTTGCCCTTCATCATCGGCGAGCTTCTGCAGCACCCTAGTTGCCAAAAATGGAGCACTGCTTGTGCCGTATGTGACGGTGCGGAGCTGGTAGCTCTTCAGTGGAGCCTCGGGATCGTCGCGCCAGAGAATTCGCTGCAGCGGTTGGTCGGTGGGATGGACCAAAATCTGCCGGTACATTTTTTCAATGTCCGCAGATAACACGAACTGGTGGATTCGAAAACGGAGGACAATCGTCACGAGAGTGTCCTGGATTGTGGGACCAGGAAGCAGGACATCGTTCAGCGAGATACCGGACTTCGAGCGGCATGATGCGTCGAATACGGTACGAAGCTTTGTAGTGGTGCTGTCGAGTTTCATCACAGCGTGGTGTGGAAGGTAGTATTGCGGTTGCGCGTCGATTTCATCGGGGCCAATCTCCCGCATATGTCCCAATCTCACGTACTCGTGGATGAACTGCTGATACATCGCCTTCTTATCGGGACTCGCACCGAGTGATCGTTCCAGAGAGAAGAAGCGGCGGGTGGCGTTGTATTTGTTGTCCTTTAACTGCCAAAGCAGCTCGTCACGCTTGGGCAGCTTGACGACGTAGCGGCCTTCGGAGTTGCGGGTGGTGTTCTTCAAGAAATGTTCCTCACAGTATCGTTCCGACGGAGACCATCCCTTTGCATCGTGGACTTCTTCGAGCTGCCAGAATCGGTTGACCAATTCATCGATTGTGCAGGGATTACTGAACTGGCACTTGCGTGGATCGCTGTGATCGTGGTTTTCCAATAAACACTCTCCGGAGACGACCCAACCGAACTCTGTGTTCTGCAGAAGCGGTAACTCTTCCCCGAGTGATATCCTGCCGTATCGAAGAATTTGGAAGAAATGGGCGGCACCCAGAATCATGTCGATGTCGCCAGTAACAGCGAATGTTGGATCTGCAAGCTCCACGTGCTTTGGAATCGGCCAGTGGCGGGCTTCTACCGTCGACTGGGGCAGCTTGACGGTAATGGAAGGCAGAACGAGCATGGAGCATTGTACGGAGAAGGGAGTGACTCGAGAGGAGATGGTTATCGTGGCCTGGTATTCAACCAGCGTTGTAGTGTTTCCGATTCCGCTTATCGGGATAGCATGCGGCAATCGGATGCGAGGAAGCTGCAGTCGTTCGCAAAGAGCCCCAGAAACAAAGTTGCGTTGGGAAGCACAGTCCAGCAAGCAACGAGCAGTGACGATGCGACCTCTACCGTTACGGATATTCACTAGCGCAGTCGGAAGGAAAACGGTTCCAGGAATCACTTCACCAGTATGTGATACGAGGGCAGTCTGAGAACTCATGGAAGGCGCATGAATGTGGGATAAGTTTGCGATTGAGGTAGAGGTAGACGGTTGCTGGATGGGAGCTTGCGAAACAGACTGGGGTGACAGTGAGTTTGGAGCATGCAGCGCAGATGCTGCGGTGAGAGTCGGCTGGAGGGCAACACAGCAAGTTGATCCGGTGGCTTGACCAGAAGCGGGATTGTCGTCAGAGGGCTCAGTATGAAGAAGCGTGTGGTGCTTCTTGGTACATGTACGGCATCTTGACCCAGAACAGTTCCGGGCATAATGGGAACTCGATCTCAAACAGTTAATGCAAAGGTTTTTCTGTCTTACCAGATCGATCCGTTGGCGAAGGTTGAGTTTCCGAAATTCCGGACAGCTGTACAGGTAGTGACTCTCACCGCACTTGTCGCACGGCTTCGGCTTGCTGGCGCTGGAAGAGGGTGTACTGGATACTGCAGTTTGCTGTGTAGCTGCGACTGGAAAGGCTGCTAGCTTGGATGTCGGATTTGGCTTGCTGCGAGGAGGAGCGGTGTTCGAAGTGGCTGAAGAAACTGCTTGCAAAACTCGAGCGTAGTTCTGGAGGAAGTTTACCATCGTCACGTATGATGGCATTGAAGTTGACGCACCAGTGCTTGTGTCCTCTGATGTGCCGGCGGTTCCTCCCAGAACCGAAGCGATGTTGTCAGCATCGAGTTTGCTACAGTGGTTCTCCCATTCCCGGAGCGTACAAGGATCGAGGCGTATAGATAGCTGGTAAACCAGGATAGAGCTCCATCGGTCTGCTGGTTCACCCAAGCTCTTCAGAACGGAGATCTGCTGCTCGAAGCGATCGATCAGCGCAAGCAGATCTTCAGCTGATTCCTTGCGCATCGCTGGAGTGTCGAAAAGCGTCCGAATGTGACACTTGATTAACTGCCGGTTGTTCTCAAAACGCAGCCGCAACGTTCGCCAAGCGTCCTTGTAGCCCTGCTCGCTTATTTTGATAGGGTCGAGAATGCGCGCTGCCTCTCCTTGAACGAGGCCCTTCAGATAGTGCATCTTCTCGACCGCACTGATGTCGCTCCGGGAACCTACTGCGGATTCAAATGAATCGCGAAAAACACACCAGTCTTCCAACTTACCGCTAAACTTGGGTAGGTTAAGCTCCGGAAGCCTGATGTTCATTGGTCTCGATGGTGCGGGGTTGGCAGAAGGGGGAGAACGTGTTTTCTTCGCCAGTTTGGCCAAGTAGAAGGACCGAAGAGCATAATAGCGACCGTCGAACAACTGCCGTTCCTTTTTCAGGTCGATTGGCTCTTTATCGGTGGAAAACATCTCCAATTTCACCACCGTCCGGTGAAACTCGTCGTAAAATTTCTCCAACTTTTCCGCCCACGCTTCTACTTGGCCCGCAAACTTACTGTCCTTGTCGAACTCCTTCGCATAATATTCCAACAAAGCCATTGAATCGACAATATTCTGCTTCGTCAGCTCCAACTCACTGAATTTCCTCTCGTCGGCCATTTTCTTCTTCGGTAGCGCCGTATTCCCGTTCACTCACGCACTTTTCAACCTCCAAGAATCCAAAATGCACCCGAGCAGTCAATTTGCCAAATAAAAATTTCACCGCGAAACTTTAACACTTTTTCGAAAATCTCTCTTCAGAAATATTTACGTTCCAGCACGGCGCGCACCGTTCAGGCAGTAGGTAAACAATGCACACTACCTACGCTATCGTCAGCTGGCTGTGTCTCGCACGCACTACTCGTTGTGACGATGTAAATATTCTGCGATGGTGGATTCTTGGAGGGAACACTATGCGGTTTTGTTTGCACTACCGCGTAAAATGGCTAGTTTGCCGCTTGGGGACGCTACCGAAAATCACCTTTCGCGCACTTTTTCTGGCTTTACCCGTCTACAGCGGGGCCGTTCTTTGCGATTTTTTCGCCTATTCTGGGCAATTTACAATCACTTTTTGCCTCTTCTGGGCACCTTTTGTTCACTTTTTGCCTATTCTGGGCAGTTTTCTGTTCACTTTTTTGCCTATTCTGGGCAGTTTTCTGTTCACTCGCGGGCACTTTTCTTCAAGATCCGGTTCGAAGGACCAAATTTATGTTCACGCACTTCACCACTCTTCTTACTTTCTGGATCTTTTAGAAAGTTTTTGCCGTTTTCACCTGCTGAATCAGGACTTTTTCTGCATCCACTGCACTTTCAGCTGTCGCGCGCGAAATGAACGGGTTTGTAGGGAACTTTGGATATCGCGAAAATGAAAACTCGAAAAAACTATTTTTCTGCGACCGACACCAACGATTGCGTTTAACTATCTGTCTTTATTTTATGTTGTTTGTGTACATTTTTTTATGTGTGTTTATGCTGCGGCTGTTTGACAGCTATGTTATGGTTTGCAGAATCCATTTCTGCTTAGGGTTTGCACAGTGGGCTGACTGTGCGAATCGTACGGTATTTTACATTGCATTTTGTATATAATATTCTAGGATTAGTTCAATTCTTCTTAGGGCTAGGTAAGTATTTACAGATATTTACATTGTATAAAATTTCATTTTCTTTCAGGTTCGTATTGAAGAATTAGAGGTGAGTATTGAACATACGGTGTGGAAAAAAACTGCTTTTTTCGTTTGCGAATTTTGCGCATTCTCTGTGCAACCTTAAGCATAACAAAATACTAGTGAATGAGTGACCACCAACACAAACTAAAACGCGGGGGTAGACACACACTATACACATTCTATATGCTAAACAACTCGAGTGGCATTCATCGACAGAGACGGATGTTGGTACAAAGGGTTCCTGTTCCACGGTCGTGTTAGACAGCAGAAGCAGGCCCTTAAATTCAATACTTCTCCTGGTTTCGTTTCATCGTTTTTCGGTCAGTGTTCTCCGCTTTGCCGTGAGGTGCTGTGTCTCTGTTAACTGTGTTGTGGATCCTCATATGTCACTCTGCGGAATTCTGGTCCACCACGAAGTGGCTTCGAGTTGTATGGTTGTATGGTGATTAAGATTTTAGCAACGCTCATGCTCATGGTCATTGTTGAGTTAGGGACGCTGAATACCCGTGGATAGAGACTCGCTATCTCTGTCCTTTTCTTATTGTTTGTTTGTCGGTGTCGTTCCGGTTAGAGAGACTCTAGTGGGAGAAATGCGGAGAGAGGGACAGCATTTTTGGCAACGTAAGCCCCGGAATTGTGTGGCGGCACGTCCAATGTTATAAGGATAGGCAATGTTCGATTGGATTCGTTTTTTCCAAAATGGGGTCTCCGCGGTTCTTTTTCTGGAGTTTTTCTAGTTCCGGTCGGACATGATGGCTGTTGAGGGCACCCAATCCGAAGAAAATCGCTTCGAATCCTTCTGGAGCGAGGGCTTTTGACAAGTCTCATGCTCGATTGGAGTGGAACTGGCGGATGTTTGTCCAGAGGGGCTTAGCATCGTTAAATGAGTGAGTGGCATTTTTGCAGTTCTATTATCTATCAGGGATGGGAAACCAAGTATGTAGTTGACATAATAACGAACGTCGCGCGCGTGAGATTGACATGTGTGTCATGTGTGTATTTGGTACATATATACTTAAAATCACTCGGGATTGATCTCGTGTTAATGTCGCGAATATAATCGATACTGCTCCCTATCACCTCGGTTTGTTATTTATTCTCAAATCAATTCGTTGTCAAATAGCATAACGTCGCGCGTGGATAATGGTTACAAAAGAGCTGGCATATATTCTTATAATATCACGAGTTAAACACGATAATTATTCTAAGATAGTAAGATTCAATGGTATAACGATAGATATCTCTCGACAGCAAATATAATCGTATCACATTCTAGATTATTGTTCTAAAATCGCATCATCGAAGTAAAGAAACTTTGAAAAATGCCCTGTCTTATAAAAAATATTTGTTCAATTAAAAATAAGCAACACTCCCGATGGCCGGCTGTCCGGAGTTCAAGTTGCGTATTCTACACGCCGAGAGTTCCCGAATTAATACAACAAATGATAAATATTCTAAAAATTCTCGGCAGCCGGCTGCCCAGAGCAATTAATACATGATAACATTTCTGAAAGTCGCATAGATTGTATCACTTACCAAGGTGAATCCAGATCTATGCAACTATTTATCCTAACCCACTAACAAAACCTCCTTTCCGTGACAACCGTGGAGATGCAGAGGTATACACGGTCTCCATACCAACGGTTATCACACTAACATTTCCTTCCTTCCCCGATGACTGTAAGGACGTGGCCGGCGCCGTTATTGGCACTTCAAAATTTAGAACTCTCGAAACGTGTACATGGAGAATGGAAAGCTGCTCCCAGGCTCCATTCATTGGTTCTTTGTGCAATTTCGCTTGTTCTGGTCAATCACGGAGTAGCAACTACGAATTGTATGGTCATCATGCTCATGCTCATGCTCATGCTCATGCATGACGGGAACTGCCCAAAATTTGGATCTATTCAAAACGTGAGACTTTTAATGGGTTTATGTTCGTCAAAATAACTCGAAAATTTTTAAATTGTTACTTTTTATTAAGCCACGCTTTAACGATTCGATTATGTTTATCATCGATTTATCCATTAGAGAAAATTAAACAGAATAGAGAATGGTTTCTGTAATTTTCAGTGATTACTGATATCTTGTAAATTGGCTTAACAATAACAGCACTAAATCGATACGAATCTATAAATATGGTTGATTACAATCATTTCAGTATCGCTTGCGACACATGGAAGAAAACAGATCGTGTCATCGCAGCTCTTGATTTTTATTTGTCAAGGGTATTTACTTCTAATATATTCTAGTCAAACTTTTGCAATATTCGTGTAGACAAATTTGCAGTTGAATTTGCTTTCTTGTGAATGTGTTTCTGATTTTCTGACATTGCGCAACTCTAGTAGTTGCTGTTGTGAGTAAGATACGAATGAACTTTAAAAAATTAAAAATTGCATTTCTGGAGTATTCAGATCTGAATTCGTTAAATGTTTTTGAAACTTTTAAGAATATACATGGCCACTATACATTCTAAGTGCTCACCAATTTCAAAATTTGTACGAGGAAAACAAAACGCGAGAATTATTCTTATCATCCAGGTTTGACAGCAGGGCTGCGCGATTGCGCTGAATGATTTTCTGAATACACGGTAAACTGTAAACCATTAAAGTCAAGTATAAAATATTATTTATCAGGCTCAAGATATTGAGCGATTTGGTTACTAGGTTGCTAATGGTACCTTTAATACTGTACCAGGGTGGATTCGACAGCTTTTCACTGCCAACACGGTGCAATATTTTAAACGTTAATGGCCACAACATTAAACATTTTTATATGAACGTGTGCAAACATAGCAAACAATCTTGAAGCAGATCTGGTTCCTGTCCCCATTCAAACCGATTTCGAAAAAGTATAAATGCATTTTTCCACGTATACTTAGACAAGTGGGATGCGTCTTTCTCGTGTTTTAAAACTTGTGGAGTTAAAACCCTAATAAACAAAAAAAACTTGTGGATATATGTATAAAATAAATAATTTGCTCACTATTAGGGTTACCATACAACCCTACGTTTCCTTCCTGCTCGATATATTACCCGTAGCCTCTTTCCTGAGGCTACGAGACCGGCGATAGAATATTTTAAGAAAGTTTACGTACTGGGCGAAATAAAAGCATGAAATAAATCCAAATCCATCATGGTCG
Organism: Topomyia yanbarensis; assembly: GCF_030247195.1. NCBI lineage: Eukaryota > Metazoa > Arthropoda > Insecta > Diptera > Culicidae > Topomyia > Topomyia yanbarensis. The sequence goes on along the minus strand of NC_080671.1, from coordinate 463,080,411 downwards.
GTCTACGAAAAAAGGTAAAAATCGCATTGCTAAAGACGACCAACGGCAACCGAATCGATGGCACCACCATCCAGAGATAGAAGAGAAGCCACATGTGAATACCATGAATAGATAATGGATGAACTGAGACTGGAGTAAATCTATGCAGCAGCTCATGTATATACTTATACTATACACTGGACAGGAGGAAAAACTGGCAAGAAGTAAGAATATCGGCGCGGATGCCAAGCTTCTAAAGATAGTACACTATTATGAGAAGTATACAAGTGATAACTATTTGCAAACAATGATATCATACCTGTTTATGGAACGATTATTTACTTAATTGTGCTATATTTGGTTTCCGGTCCAATAAATCCATATATCAATTAAAACCTTTCCTCAATAGCTCCTAGTATTTTTAATGGATCAGATTGATTTTTCACTACTACCCCTATTACTAGTTCTTCGTTATTCATCTCAACGCTTCTCAAACAAACGTCGAGTATCTTCTTTTTGATTGCATTCTGCAGACAGCCCAGCAAATATTTGGCCTCCATCAGATCCGCAATTCACAAGATGGTTTTATCTAACAGCCACATTTTCCTTCTGCCCTTTTCAATTTTTCTTACGCCATTGAAAAAAAGTTAGAGTGACAGGAAACCACATCTTTATCGGGTGAGAGCATCAAAAGATTCAAAGATTTGAACACATAACTTACCACGATCCAATCGTTATTTATTATTACATCGAGTACGGTTGCTATTGACGACGCGTTTGTTGGTCGGACCGAACTGAACACTCGACATAAATTCAACATTCGCTACCACCACTCCAATTTGGCGTAAAGTCCACACGGGCTTTAACTCTTAAAAGCACAAGATGCTTTTCGCAATGTTATTTCAAAATCAACATTTCACATTGAAGGGTTAACGCAAGGAAACCAAAGTCACGCACGTCAGACAAAATCCACCGCCTTGGCTATAACGGTGTGGTGCGGTGATTCGACTATGGCTCTCAAGTCATGCACGACTGCCCGCTTCCGGACACATATTTGTCGGGAAGCGGAAACCCGACCGACTGACCCACGGGAGACATGCATAATTATGTGGCAGGAAACGATACGTCCACCACCAACGTGGTGCGCTCCGAACTTCCGACATCGGATCGGGCAGACGGTTGGAATCATATGTTGAATAGAAGATTTATCATTTCCCGGTGCGGGCAGCACCACGATGGACGTGAAATGGGTTGAATAAAGTGTTTAATATATGATAGCCCGAATAGAAGCACTTAATGGAAGGGATTTCTTCTCTTTCGGTTCGGCGTTCTGGATTTTACCTCTGATCGACTGAGCACGGCTTGATTTCTTCTACCGACCTAAAGCGGTGCGGTAATATTTGATATGTTTATCTGTAAATTTGTTTAACGAACGGAACACTTGAATATTGTATCTTGTGCGAGAACTTTCACTATTCACTCACTCAACAGGCCTAGAGTCTGACAAATGCTCGAAAAATAACATCAGTCAGAAATTAGATGTTTCTTCTCGTGGCCTACTGCTATTGCAAATTCATGAATAATAAATGATTGACGATGGACACTATTTTACAAGAAAACATAACTAGTTTGATGCAACTATTAATCAAAAATTCTTACCCTCACTAGACAAACTAAACAGTCTTTAAGTAACCATGAACGGAACAAATATCCCAACCGCAGCTATGTGTCATCCTCGAGCCATCTGATCCCGAAACTTTCCGGACAGGTAAGAAAAGGGTTACCCCAACCGGAAAAGGCAACAGACGATTACTCAAAACTTTTATAATATCCACCGTCGCATTAACTCAACCTTCCGGCACAAACAAACGCCAGATGTCAACCTCGCAAACTTTTTACCCGCACTATTCGCCGCAACCAAAAAAAAAACAAACCCATTATCATCCAGTACCGGAACCGGGACAGCTAAGTACGGTAGATCTATAGGATAGAAAGTAATTGAATGCCATTTCCCACAATTTCTTTCGAGAGCCCAAAAGGAATTGTCGGAAAGCTAAATGAAATATTTAATATCGTATTGCTGCGAGCGAAATAGTAAGCAGAAGAAGGGAGATCAAGAGGCTGCTCTCTTCCCTGTCAAATTTACAGTCAAGTCTCGTGTACAGAGTTGTAAATAGCTGAAACGGTGCAGCAGAGGAAATCTGCGAATGCTCATTGTTCAATAGAGAAACAAGAAAGATTAAAACAAAGGCCAAACACGTTTCACTCGAATGCAGACGAATGGAACCGAATCCAATTCTTATAGAAGCACACTGTTAGGGAGGTAGAATGTTGCTGTTTGTATCGTTCTTTTCTAATTGTACCTGTTATTAGTGAATGTCTAACTTCTATTTAAAAAAAGGGAAAACACGCACTTTGTATAGATCAAACTTGTAAAGAAAATAGATAATGTACCGTGCATAGTTTATACAAATCAAAAAGGTGCTATAAACCTTATTCGACAAAAAAGAAATCAAACAGAAAACGAGTGAAAAACAGTTGCACATTTTAAGTGATAAGTCATATATACATCACCAAACATACACAGCCACAAGAAGAAGCAGCATTTGTACCAAAAAAGTATTGCTGATCATTGAAGAAAAAAACAAAAAAAAACTTAAATGTATAGAAAAAAATTCAACGAGTTGAATAAATACCTAACAAGTAAGACATACTTATTGTAGAAAAAATACTTTACCAAAAAAAAAACAAATGTTTTGCTTTGATCAATAAAGCAAAATCGAAGGACAACACTGTGAGATATCGTTTTGGTTAGTTTGGGATTAACCCGAACGCGACGAACCGGAACGCAAGATTGGAATTTTCAAAAATAAATGAAATAAAAAAAAACTGCAAGACAAACTGTTTGTACGATATATATCATGGATTTGAATAAGATCGTGAAATGTAAGTCGAAAACATGATTAATTAAATTAAACAATGATTTTGATATGTTTCGCTGCTTGTTACTAAATTATTGAGAAAAGACCGACTTATCCCGAAAGGTAGGTATGTTGCTTTCAGAAATCACAGTATCACATAACAAATTACATACAGATACTAGAGATGGGCGGGTACGGGTATTTTACCCGATACCCGACCCGAACCCGTACCCGTAGGAATCGGGGCGGGTTCGGGTTTTGCTATCACCGGTTACGGGTCGGGTCGGGTTTTTTCGAAAAATTGCGCGCTTACCCGTTTTTGAATGTTTGGATGACCTTTTCCGCCAAAATCAAAACTGATTACTTATCCTCGTGGAAAATATTAAAACAAGCATAATTTTCCATTTTGACATACATTCGTCCTGTAGGGGAGCGTGTATCGAGTGAATTGATGAACTTCCAGCGAAAATCCATAGATATTGAGCTGGAAGTTTATCATTTGGAAAATTTCGCTGTACTATAAAAACAGGGAAACATATATCGCTTTTTGTGAACACCCCACCACCCCCCCCCCCCCCCCCCAAAATATGTTGAGAAATTTTAAAAAATTGAATATGTTAAACAAAAATATGCCTAATATTTTAAATGAAATTCTCAAAGTTTCATTTTCAAAAGTTTTCTTGTGAAAATATTTCCTTGTAGTGAAAATTCGCTGCAGACTCGACACCTACCTGTCGGCACGTTGTGGAGGCTGGCTCAACCTCCGAGGACTATAACAAGTAGATCGCGGCGAAGCGAGGAGCTGGTAGCTTAATGGTTCACGAAACGGATATCGGTACCGAGAGAAATTTCGCCACATTCTGTAGGGGAATTATGGTTAAAACCGACACCTTAAGCTTAACACTTTTTCTAAGTTGCCACAAAACCAATAAAATTATAATTTTTACGCAGAATTCTTCTTCAGAAAATTCTTAACAAGACATAATTTTTCCAGCGCTTCAAAAAATTAATTTCATTAAAAATTATTGGTTGTAAAACTTGGAAAACAAAGTGATTTTTTGTAGGCACTGCGGGTAAAACCGACACCCCATAGGGGTAAGATCGACACCCCCTTTAATTTATTTTCTCTCCACTTTATTAAAATCTTGATCTTTATTAATTATGAGACATATACGTGATTAATAAAGTGTGAGTATGTATGATGCAAATATGTATGTGCTTTTTATTGCTTCATCATGTAGTGAGGGGAAGAAAGTTCGAAAGCGTAGTACTATAAATAAGAGTATTTTATGCTATAGGATTATTTATTAATATGAGTATTTCCAAATAATCCTTGCGCACATCATTGCAACCTCCAGTGTCATTTTATTTCGTAAGAGAACATTTGCAAGCGTTCTACGTTCTGTTAATTGGATTCATTCACTTATAAGTGACACACACACACTTCTTAATAAAAAAAATTTCTTTTTCAGATTTGATTTTTCGGACTCTGATCATCAACGATCTATTGGGGTATACATAAGATCATTGTCTCATTGTGATAAAGTTCATCTATAACAAACCAAGAGAACACTAGAAATTCGGTTTGATGAGCTTTTTGCAGAAATAGCAAAAGCTTCAATAGAATCAGATAAGCAAAAATTCCAATTTTTGATTTTTGAAGAGACTTACAAGAAATAAACACAATAAAAGTATTTCTGTGTATTTCAGCTAATACTATAGTGTTCTAATAGGCTAATTGAAGTGTCACGAAGATCCCCAGTATTTTGAAATGAATCGCAAGTATACACAACCATCTTAACAGCGTGTCGGTTTTACCCTAACCATAGGGTGTCGGTTTTACCCCAACAGCGCACATTTTTTTATAAAAGCAATTAAAAATATAGAATTTCTCAAACTCGTCTTCAATGCACCTAGTTGATCATAGGAAAGGCCGATAATAATAGGTACTGAAAAATGGGGTGATTTGAAAAGCTTTTGTTCGGTTAAAACCTTAAAATCTACCAACGAAATTTTACATCCAGACGAGTATGAACGCTGCTGTCGTATGTTTTGTTTATTTTTATGACATTCGGCGCACTAACGTAAATCCAATTTTTCTTCAAATGCTCTACATAAACGTACTAATAATAGTGTATCATTATGAGATGAATATAAAATTTGATTTCTAGGAAAAGTTGTGGGGTGTCGGTTTTACCCACAGTGTCGGTTTTTCCCACAATTCCCCTAGTCCTTGACTGACGGCGAACATAGACTGGAGAGTGTGTGAGAAGTATCCCCATAGAGACCCCCAGGCAATTCGCTACCGCATCGGCCAATGAAACCCTGCTGCAGCACGAAGAAGGACGGGCGGCAAGCTAAAGTGGAAGAACCGTCCTTTCCTTTAGCGAAAACCTCTTTGTTGAGTTACTTCGGCGAACAACGGAATCAAGTACGTTGATACGGCTGATCTAACAAGAAGGATTGTGACGGCTTGTGACGTTACAATGTTACGAAAACTAGGGCCATGCAGTAGACGGTGTGCAGCTTACTGGTTAAATGAGTACCTCAGTACGCTACACGCTGCTTGTCTTAGAGCCAGAAGGCGGGCTCAGAGCGCAAGATCGGAGAGTGAGAGAGGAGCGCAAGTGACGTATCTAGAAGGTAGGGACTCTTTAAGGGACCACTTCAATGGAAAATAATGTGTTGAAAGTGAAAATATTCTAGGAACACTGTTGGTTACTTTGATTGCGTTGACAAGACAAGCCAAACAAAAATCTAGCGTTTCATTTGAAAAAGTCGTTTTTCACTAATGTTCACAACATGCTCAACAACAAACTCGGTGTGCAAAAATAAGATTATATCCTATAATTTGAGTACTGCGTAATTGGAACTGGTCAAAACATCTTGTGGCTCATTTATTAGGATAGTGCCAGTAGTTTTATATTAGATTTTTCGGATTTATACAAGGCAAGGTAACGGTACACAGAATAGTTGGTTCGACAGGTACACGCAAAGAAACAGCAAAACTCTGCCCTTTTGGATGATAAAATCTTTATTTTATAACTGATCGGAAAATTGGAATCAGTATATATTGACTCGATTGGTACGCACCCCATGTTATTCGAAGATTTGTGCCCAGCCATGTCCCCTTATAACATTCCTAATGAGAAGGGAAAGGGAGACAAAAGGAAGGGGAATGGAAAATGACTACACAATACAATCAACACAAAACAGTAAACAGCCTGAATTCTTCATTCCCGGAGGAATAATTAACCCTACTGACAAAGCCTATAGCTCTTTGCCACACTGGGTTAGGAACTATAGCATATCCTTCCTAGCTTCCTGTACAAAAGTTCGTGTATGTATATAGAATCAAAAATCCGATTACGTAATTGCATTACTGTAGAGCAATTACATATCAAAAGATTTGACGTTCCGTAATCGAATTCACAAATATCACACAAATAATACTCAGCACGCTGAGTAGGAAACATGTGATAATTGAGTTTGCAATGTCCAGTCAGTGCTTTGACTAGAATATTACAACCGACAGCAAAGTTTCTTTTGAAGAAGAGGAAATATCTAAAAAATAAAAGGTCTGGGGATTTTAGTCCGTCGATAAGGATTTTTTTGTAGAATTTGCCATCGAGTGCACAGTAAAAAAATATTCTTACGAAACACTATTTGCTGTACTCAATTTTTATAAACTTTTTTTCACCGTCATATATCTACTAATTTTAAAAAAATGTAACCATTTATTGTTATAATAGATATTTGTAAAACTATAATAACAACCCAAATCAAATTAGCAATCTAGTTGAAAATTGGCTTATGATCAGATGTGATTTCGTTTCTTTTGTAAAGCAATGCTTATCTCAACGTTCTACTCATTTGACACTTTATAAACTAATATCACTTTATTGTCGAACATCCCGATCAGAAAGAAATAACAAAATTATTACAGACTGAGTTACTTTGTTACGATAACAAGTTGTGTTATAACTTTGGTCTCGTTAGTTGGTAAAATAACAGAAAACATAACAGAAATTCTTCTAGTATATATCAAAAATATGACAACCTGTGATAGGCTTCTATCAGAATTATAACAAATTTTGTTAGGTTCTCCCACTGCCAATATAGGTTTTATTACCTACTGTATAGTATCAACGAATTTAGCGTGCAAGTCTAAAAATAGAATAGAATAGAATAGAAAAATATAGCATACATTAAGGCGTTTTCGTTTGGCAGCAAAAAGCTTCATATAGCAAAAGCTTTTTATAGTTTGGTCAAATGATTGCATACATGCTGGCTGATTGTTATTACGAATATATGACACGCTGGTGGTTATTTGTGGATTATAGGGATTTGAACCTGGGTATTCTGAGTTTTATGTGGATGTTTCCTGCATGAACCAACAACGTTGCTTTCGACTGATGTTTAATGGTAGCATAATATTCCTCGAATCCGTCAAGGGCAAAACGATTATAGATGCATCTTGTTTCCAGAACGCACACATCGAACTTTGCCAAAGCCTAAGAACTGTTTGTTTTCCTTGTGTCATACACTTTGTTTTCATGCAGTTTTACTCACTACTACAGCTGCCTATATTACGATAGACTGGATAGCTTTATAATGTCTTTTCAGATTGGGAATGTGGGGCTATTTTTAAATTCTGAATAGTGCACTTCGGTGCTTCTCTTGTACGTTAACATGATTTACACGATTTTTAGAAATAATGTCGATGCGATATGGTAACATTGAGCGGATAAGTTACCTACATTATTTTACGGAGAATACGACATAGATTCAAAGAAACATATACCAAAGTTTTGAGGCTTGCATTTTGAGATTTCAAGTAAAGTCGTTTTCGGGGTTTTCTTATTGGCATTTTTTATATGGGGAAGATTAAGCAAACCAGTACAATAATCTCATATCTAATAAATTCGTAGAAATACAATTTTTTACAATAGTTCAATCTATCTGCGAATATTATAACAGATAATCATAAAAGTCGAGAAATTGTTGAGGATTCTTCGGTGTGACAAGTTTTGGAATATTTCATGTTTTCAAAAATACATTTTCTTTTCTAAATTTGTTTAGTTTTAAGGAGGAAATTATTCAATATTTTTACATTAAAGTTTTTAGCTATTTCAAGCACTATCTAAAACACATATTTAAATTGTAACAGCAAACAATAATACCAGCTGGGATATGTATATATTCAGAGATTTCTAGGCCATTTTGGAATATTGATAGCTTTATGCAGCATACTCACAAATATTAATTTTAATCGACAAATTGAACAGGTCGCATTATTCCTATTTTAACTTTCTACAAAATGAATCAAGTATCTTGATTATTACGAAAATTTGTTAGTTCGATGTTTTTTTTTTAAACGAACGAAGAACCATCGAATACAACGGAAACATTAGTACATATGCGCATTCAAAGCAATTGTCAGTTCATTGTCAGTGTCAAACTGTCTTTGGTGGAATGAAAAGATACAACAATCTCAAACTCAACTATTTTTTTTGCGGGAGTTTAAATAAAAAAATTACAATGCTTTGGTAACTCGAACGCACAAAATAAGATACCCACAAACTGGACAAGTTTCGGTTGTTTATGAAAAACCCGCATAAATTGGAGAAATCGGACTGAAGATCCTCGAAGATCCTCAAAATGCATAACGGTTTTGTGGAAATCAGTGTATATCAAACAGTTGTTTAAGTTCTGAAAATTCGTTTTCGCAATATGCACAATTAATTAAAAGAAAATTATTTATATAATTATTTGACTAAACCATAACAAATAGTTTAAAAATGCTTTTTTATTTGAATCCGCGTTTCTTTATTTCATCTGGAGTGCTTGATACTTCCTGCATCTTCTTTAAAATAAGTTTTATATGAAAATTATAGTCTTTAGAATACCTTGTTGATAACTTTACGATTCCAAAACTTTTTGAATAAAGTTGAATATATACGCATAAAAAGAGACCTCAGCGTATTAGCAAATAGACAATCATTTGTATAATATAACAATCATTCACAGCTGCTTGATTGATTTGTTTATTGGAGCTTTAACCAACTGGTCATTTGCCCCTTTACAATTTAGAGTTAGCAATCAATGATAATTGTGAAAGAATATGTAATATATTATAACACCATCGTTATATGCGTACATTAAAATCATATTAGCAGTTCAATGATATCACCAGAAGATATAATCTTGATATAAGTTTGCTTGCCTTGCTGATTGGGATATCACAAAAATAACACAGTGAGTAATAAATATCAACATGAGATATAAATTTGATAGCTTTCTGTTATGTCGTTCTGATCGGGATGTTATCGCAATATTTTCAACTTCTTCTAGCGAGGGTAGATTCATAAACTGTTTGTCATTATCAATCCTTTTTCTGTGTTTTCATTCTCTATTTGATTGCCCATTCTATGACAACCGCTGGCAGTTGTCTTTGTTTAATTTGATAACAGATTTCTCATCCTGATCTGATCCCGCAGAACTTTTCCTTTTTGTGCTGAAAATAGTCTCGTAAATTTTTTGCAAATCTTTCCAGCAAAAGCTTTCCTCGTACTTCGAAAATTTTTTCTCGAGGTACCCCTTCTTACATCGATAAAAGTTTTTACCGTCTCTCACTTGAATGTGTAAGTTGCCTGTATAGCCACTGCAAGCATTCGACTCACAGTCTGGATTTTCTCGTTTGTCGCTATTGGTCATTCAACGTTGATCCAGCCGTTCCACAGATACCCGTTTTGTATTTCCTAACACTTTGTGACTGTAGTAGACCGCCTCGTGAACTTGATACCTTGCTGTGTTTAGTTTATCTCTGATTAGTAGCTCAATTATTCGTTCGTTGAGCTTTTCAACATATTCTTTAGCAGCATCCTGATTCAACAGTCACTGTTTGACCAAACATGTAAATAGTTCTCTCCCAGCACATCATGGTCAGAATCAACGATTTTTGAAAGATACTAACATCGACGACATCAACGAAATAACCATTTATCAAAACCTGGTTGTTTTGAAAACACGTTTCACCATTTGGATGTCTACAAATGCGTTTCCGAATATTTTGTTGTACTAAGTAAGTATTACACATAGCCATTTTTCTGACTGCTGCGATGTTGACGTTTACGCTGTTGTTGGTGGTTCTGGGGAGACTCTCATCATCAATAACTAGGCGAAAAAATTCTTCCCTACCGACCATTACATTTGCCACTCCGCTGATTAGCTTCTCGCCATGTTTTATGTACTCTTCGTACGTCATGTCTACAAGTTTGTTGAACTGCCTTTCATATCATCGTTCGTTGGCGTGTATACGTTGATAGTTGAATAACTTGCTTTTTCTCTTTAATAAGTAACTCAACTCTTTAACACACTTCTACCGAAGACTGCAATATATTTTTCACATACCATCGCCGGATGCGATCATTATTACCTTACGACGGTTGCAATCAATTATTAGACTGAATGTAAAAAAATATTCTATTACACTGCTGAAGTCTTTAGACGATGGTAATCCCCGAAATGAGGAAAGTGCAGAAACTGATGTTGCTGCCAAAGTCAGGGAAGTCACCGGGCCATCCAGCCTCGAATAGACCAATGCCGCAGCGGGGCATAAAAGAATGAGCCAGATCCTGAAGAGCTACTTCCAGAGTAGAGCACTGCTGTACCAGACGAACAAAAGAAGCAGAAGGCTTTCGTAAATTTTAGACATTTAATGTACACTGCACGAATGTTATCGTTGATAACGACATTATTTTTCGTGAATGAAATGAAATGTTTTGTTTATTTTAATAAACGTTTGTGTATATTACGAATGATTTCGTTGATCGCACGAAATCTTTTCGTTTATCTTAGAAAAGTTTTCGTATTTATTATCCTCTCATTGTTTTCAGTCGATCTTTCGGGATCGATGTTTGACAACATCGTTTTTTTTTTTATTTAAAAAATTCGATGCAGCCAAATCGATTTTATTTTGGTACGAAGAAATGGCCGCTTGATGGACGAAAGTTTTCGTAAATTTTACTTATTTAGTTTACATTGCACACGAAAGTTATCGACATTGACAGCACCGATATTGCTCCGGCAGAGAAAAACTCAAAATTATTCATACAAAATCAACAAGCAGTTCGCGACGGCTCAACTGATTCTGTACTGTTCAAGATTCTGAGTCAACTGGAAGCGAAGGAGGTTCAGGAAATCTTCCTGCAACCGGCGGACACGGATACGACTACTAAATAGTCAGACAACAACAATTATCTGACGTACAGCAACAATGGCTCCATTTGGCCCTTTTGACGTGGACGGTTTGACGAATGGTGCTCGTAAATATTATAAAGATATTCGTATATAACAGCGAACGACTCGTTTGCTGAATGAAACTGTTTCGTAATATGACAACGAAAGTCATTTCGTGGTTTTCACGAAAAACTCGTAATAAAAAATAAAAGTATTTCGATAGAATTACGAACGATTCATCATATGTACGAAAAATTCGTATATTTTATGAAAATTGTTTGTACGAAATTAATTCCTAGCAATTTACGAATATATTCTATCAGTGTGGGGTCTAAACACTGCGGCTGCCCAGGAAAGTGAAAATCGTTGGTTTCGTGGACGATGTGTCACTAACGGTGAGACACTTGACACTTTGTTGTTGGACAGCAACTGCAAAGCGGTTCAGCGGATACAGATCACCATCGAAGGGCATGTGAATGCATCGAAGCGTGCACTGAAGCAATTGGGAGTGATAACCGACGACTGATTGAGCTTAAACAACCACGTTGATTACACATGCGAAATGTCGGGTCTTTATCTAGTGTTTCGTCATCGATACTGCGATATGGGGCTTCTGCTTGGGGTTCGGCGCTGAAAACCAAGTGAAGCCGTGAAAAGCTGAACAGGACGCTTCGACTGCTGGTCGTACAAGTTGCGATTGCGTACCGGTGGCAGTATGCCTTGATGCTGAGATGATCCCCATCTGCATTACCCTGACGGAGGATATCAAGTGTTACAATCAATGAAATGTCAGAAACGTGAGGAAGATGATGAGAATCGATTCGATGGTGACGTAGCAGCAGGAATGGGATAATACGGAGAAAGGAAAGTGGACCTACCGGCTCATCCAATCCAATTGACGTGGGTCAATAGAAAGCACGGAGAGATGACCTTCCACCTGAAACAGCTCCTACCGAGCCACGGCTGCTTAAGGAGTATCTTCATCGGTGTGGGTACGCAACGTCAACACTGTGCCTGGAGTGTGAGAACGTCGAGGAGACACCGGAGCGTCTTTGAATGTCCGAGGAGAGTCTTTGAATGTCCGAAGTTTGAAGTGACGTGCAGGGAGCTACTTAAAACGGGAGGACCGAACATCAACCCGGATAATGTAGCCTACAGAATGACAAGCGACGTAAAGACGTGGAACGCAGTAAACAGAGATATGATGTAGATCAGTGATTCTCAACTTGGGGTCCGCGGGCCCCTAGGGGGCCGCGAAGTCATTGCTGGGAGTCCGCTAAGAAAAATATATTCTCCGAGTGCATATTGAAATTTCAAATCTTGTTTCCTAACAAATTGAAAATAACATATTGATAGCATACAAAATTGATGTTTATCTGTGGGGGTCCGCAGCAACCCAGTATGATATCTAAGGGCTCCATGGAACGAAAAAGGTTGAGAACCGCTGATGTAGATCATGACCGTCTTACAGCGGAATGGACATCGAACAACGGTTTCGGGAGAGCAATCACCACCAGGGAACTCTCCGCAGGAATAAGTTAGATCCACCGCCGAGGACTAGACGAGTAGACTGCAACAGAGCAGCGAATATGAGTCGTCGAAACGCCAGCGAACCGGACGTCACGCTCCATGCGAATTCGCCAGACCGACCACGACACCCCATCGCTCGTTGCGATATAAAAATAACGAAAACCAAAGAAAAAACGATATTGGGAAAACTTTTTTCGCGTTAGCGTAAGCTAGATTCACCGCTGGGGACTAGACTGAGTAGACAGCGACGAGACACCTAGTTGATTAGCTCGATCTTGGAAGAACTTCACTCGCCGGGGAGTTCTCTGTCGGAGTAGGTCAGGTCCATCGTCGGGGACTAGACCGAGTTGTTCGCGAACAAGTCGAGGACTGAATGGACCATCAAGGAAGTAGTGCTAAATGGCCCAAGAAGAGAACTAAATGGTTTAAAGGAGTTGCGGTGCTAAATGGACCCGGTTACGGAGCCAAAGGGCTCAAGAAGTTGTAGTACTGGAACCAAATAAGAATCGGTATCGGGAGAACTTCTTTCGTCTGGGACCTCTCCGTCAGCTTACAGTCAGATTCACCGCCGGGAACGAAACCGCGTAGACCGCGACGATACACCACCAGTCGCACCGGGGTTCCAGCAAACCGGATGCCCTACTCTACCGGAATCGCCGAACTGACCACAGCACCTAGCTGGTTGGCTCGAACTTCTCTCGCCGGGGAACTTTTCGTCAGAGTAGGCTAGATCTATTGTCGGGGACTACACCGAGTAGTACGCGAACCAGTCGGAAGCTCTACGAGGAAGTGGTACTGAATGGCACAAGGGAACTGAAGGGCTCAGTAAATTAGACAGTCTGAAGTTTGCCGCCCAGATTGTCCTTGTAGGGGAAGAGCATTAATTCTATACCAATTTCTATATTTCCACTTGAACGTTTTCGTATGTGTTGAATTGAATATTCTCAGAAAGCCATGCACAACGTCACGAAAAGCCGTCGAAAAGCTTTTGCTTCAGCATCGTTAAAAACGATGTTGAAAAAACATTTTTCAAATCGTCTATTGGCTCGACGCACAAGCTCAACCTTCGGGTATTCACGTGAATGGCTCCCAAAAAAAAGCAGCCGCTGATGCTCAAACGTGATTTTGCTGGAGCTTTTAAGGGTGTTGTACTAGATATAAAGACGCGAGTTTTAGAAGGTTAACAAAGTCGAGGATGTTATCAGGGTCGTCGAGAGCCGGGCCATTTTAAACCTAAGCCCTCTAGTTCAGTATGAGTTAGTACCTCTTCTGCCATGGGAAACTTGTGAGTCCGTGGTTTCTATTAGTCTCCGGATGACTCATATTGCCACATCCACAGATAGCGTGCCAGACAGGTGAATTTCGACAGCTTCTATTCCGTGGTATCCAAATCGGGTAAAACAGCCATAGCTACGAGTTGCGGATACTCAGGAATCAGTAGCGTCTAACTCAAATGGTACGTTCCCCATGTTGATCGGCAATTTGTGCCTTGCAGTGAATCGTCTTTCATGATTTCCCTGATGAAAAGGATTTGGGAAGTGGTTAGGTTAGGGGTAAGGAATATACCCAAGAGACCACGAACCATTATTTAATGGCTTTGGATATGTTCTATATTCGCATACAAAACATATGCATCTAGTTCAGAAGCACCTTAATGACTGTCAATGTTAACATAGAGACGTGTTTTTTTTAAAAGTAACTCTTCCCTTCTTTATCGACACAGCAAAAGAAAAAATTAACTTTCGATAAAGTACCAACCCTTCCTCGCTTCTTTCGTTTGACATGCGAACTGTTTAAGTTGACGATTTAGTGCCTATAGAAATGGGGTTCGATCCGCAGTCGAAAACCTCGTCTCAATTTGGTATATGCGTTTGATCCAGTGCTGTGCAATCTCACGATGGTCTTTGAATTGTGACGGTAAATGTGAAGTGACCGTATCACCACAAAAATGACCGTTATTTCATTTCCATTTTCCTCGGATAGTGTTTCAGTTAACTATCTCTCGCAGAAGCCATGCGAGAGAGAACGCATTGAAATGATAGACAGATTAAGTACCATTTATTTTGTATTGGTATGGCAAACGAAATATTATCAGTGTATTGTATTCAGGCAGCATGCGGTGATTTGTTCATTTTGTCTCCACCTTTCTGTTCCTTTTATGCATAGCAATTTATGTGAAACCGCCTGTTTGTTAACTCTAGCATGTTGTTTGTAATAAGATGACCGTTATAACCGTATTCATATTGTTTATAAAATGACGGTCAGTTTCCCTTCCTCTCAATAATGATATCAATGAGTGAGAGATTCAGAAGAGAACCGTCTGACTGTTGTCAATTCATTGGAATGAGAACCGTAACTCAATAAGCATCGCTTACTGTTTTAACTGCTAACCGTTTCATTCTCTTTTGTCTAGCAGGTTTGCCATCAGTACCGTGATGGAGCTCAGCACTGGTTTGATCACTGATCTGTAACAAGATTTGCATGTATACTTGGTTTAATGCTAACTCTTCCTAGATATTTAGTTGAAATTACGCAAACGTTTATTGTGGACTATATTTGCAATAGTATTTTTTCGAAAAATTGTGCAGAATTTGCATTTTGATTTTAAGTTTATTGTATCATCATTTATTACATGAAGGCATACGAGTTTAGGTAACGCACACCGCAGGGCCGTCGAGAGCCGCGCCGGGCACCGGGGCTTAAATTACTGACGGGCCCTGCTCTAGACGACTTCTTATTTGAATGGGACTTATTTGTGTTAGGTATCCCGAGCAGAAGAAAATAACTGCGGAATACTAAATTTAGGTATCAATACCAACGACTGTTTACCACAATATGGTATTAATGAGCTCTACATAAGAGGTAAAATACCAAAAAAAAATAACATAGACATGTTCTACAAATAACTATTTGATAATGAAACGAGTTATTATAATACCAGATTAATAATAAAACATTTTTCAACCTTCCAATAATAAAATTCACTCTATGGAGGTATTGAATAAGGTATTGATTTGGTATTTGTAAAAATAACTGGAATACATAAATAATACTAAAATAAAGTATTATACCTCATTGAGGTATTAAGCAGGTATTGAAAAATGTTTCTTCAATACCTGCTTAATACCTCAATGAGGTATAATAATCAATTAATACTAAGTTTTGGTATGAATACCAAAAAATAGTATGCTCGGGTTATTGCCCAGTTATTTTCTCCTGGTCGGGATAGGTTCTTAATATACTCCACAAACTAACGGACTTATCACCGTGACATAGGATTATGAGTCTATTTATCTATATATTTAAACGGGTTATATGTATCTGAATATTGGTTACTTCGGTTTATTCTTTAAAGTGTCAGGCACTAACTTTCGTGATGTCAATTTTGGGGTAAAAACGAAAATTTCAACGAATTAATGCTATCTTCAAAATGAAGCATTCAAGGATAAATCTATATCTAAATGTATAAGTTTATTATACGGAGAAACCGTCAAAAAACAAAGATACCTAAACTCATCGTGCAAGAATAAACGTTCTTTAAAAATGCACACAAGATAAATATTACTGTTTTTGTCGTTCGCTTTACGCTGGCTCGAGTCTACGCAGAAAATAGACTGAGAAGCGTTGTCTTTGTTGGAAAGAAACAGACTGTATAGCGAACCTTGTTGGATCAGTTTGCTTTAAATCTTGGTGACGCCCAAGTCTTGTTTAGTGAATCAAAAATTATGCCAATTCAAGTAGAAGTTTGAACTTCTCTAATAAAACCATAAACTGACCAGTTTCCTATTTGCTACATAGCCGCACATCTTAGTTTGATCTGAAACTTTTTCTTCGTTTATTAAATGGTTTATGCAGATTCATTCTTGATTATCTCTACCAGGGACATCACCAAGCACAATCGCAATGTATAAACATTTACCGCTAAGTTGCTTAAAGTTTAATTATAAGTAGGTTTCTTCGTCCAAATACACTCATTGGAATTCGTCGTAACACAATCGTAACGAAGCCTTGGACACTTTTTTACCACTAAATTCTTCTTCAAGTGCCGGTTTCGATGTTTACTGGCACCGTAGTTGGCTTCGTGCATTTTGGCCATATCATCGATGGATTGGATGGAACGCACCTTCCTCCTCTGTTCTCGGTATCTAGTTCAGGGTTCTTGAACATCCGTCGACGCAATTCCACGCGTAGTTCCTCCTACTACGTACGTTCTATTGATTTCGGTGAATTCAGTATTTTGGCTCAGAACTTGGAGCAGGACCATTCACAATTAGTGTATACTGCAAGACGAGATATTATCTTTATGAATATTGCACCTGTTATTATTCGTACATCCAAAACAAACCCGGAAAGAATCACTTGCATTACTGTCAGGATCGTTAGCTTAAATTGCAAGCGTTCTGGTAATGTGCAAAAATTGCAAGAAGCTTCCTTACATACAATGCAAGAACAGCAAAAACGAATGTTGCCTATATATTAGCGATATATGTGTATTGGTGACCAACACGCGTTAGGCAAAAAAGACTGCTGGCATTGAAAAGCTGACCACATTAACCACCATTAATAACCAATACTTTATCCATCCAACCATGCTATCAGATAATTATTACTGGATAAAAGTCATATATAAACACTTGGACAATTTCACGATTAATGAAAAAGCAGCGGACACACCAACATTTGAAATCATGCTCATGCGCCCCGCCCCATTGAATATTAGCGCTGTTCTGTTCTTGCACATGAGAATAGAGCGGTAAAACTCATACTTTCAGCACATCCGCAATTCGAATCTGTCTCGTGTGTAATAAATGAGCCACAATATTGCGTTTAATGGTGTTGGTGAGGAGTGAATAAAAGCCGACAGTAAATAAAAAACTCGCTGTGCGTTGGTATAAAACAAGCATAGGCTTGTGAATGTGGTGGCCAGGGATGTAATGCACCTCAGAGCAAATAAAGAGAAGAATAAAAAACGCTCTTTGCACTTTTCATGCGAACCACCGCTCTTCTCTTTCACAATAAACCTCTTCACTCCGATATGTGTTGCTCCCATATGTGTATTCTACTCTACGGCTGCACACCACAAAGAGTAGAAATAAAGAGGCTCTTTAGTGTGCATCTTGGTCCCACGCGCACGGAAGCAGATATGGCAACCAAAAAACATTTTAAAAACGTTCTTCCGATCAAATTTTATCTGCATTGTAATTTTACTCGCCTTCCTACCTGCATTCCAGTGAGGGGAGGCACAAAAAAGTGGCTCTTCAAGGTGACTCTTTGAACGAAATTGTGCAGCTCTTGGTGCACAGATCTTTCTCTTTTTCGTTTTCAAGTTTCTCTTTGTGCGGTCGTTCTGCACATCGCAGTGTTTTTGTGCTGCTCTATTTTTAATCGGTGTATTTCGCTCTTTGTGGCACATTGTGTGAGCAAATAACAAGCCTGGTGGTGGCAATCCTTTGACAGTTGTGTTGAAGAAACGTATTTAGGAATAGCAAGAGATGAAGTGTTTTTATATGCTTGCAAAAATTGCTAGTGGCTTTAACTGCAAAATTTCAAGCGATGCTAACCAGGCATGTCCAAACACGCCACGGCACCGCATGCTGCATTTTACCACCGCAACCGAGTGTATTGAAATGAGCACCCCAAGCCAGTGCTCGATGCGAAGCACCGATACACGATAAACGAAGCACCTGTGTCGGTGGCGGTGCTAAATTTTCGATCCGGTGCTTGGATGCTTCGGAAAACACTCGGGCCGGGTGCTTTAAAATTTCTGAAGCACCGGAGCCGAGCGCTTTCAACTTCGGATAACACCTCGGAAACTCTTTGACTTTGCACCCGTATCATAGCGAGAATGTTTAAGTCCGCTAGCATATGCACAAAAAGAAAGAAAAAAAAATTTTCGGTGCGACGGAATAAAAGAGAACAGCAAATATACTTCTATTATCACGGCAGTTTGATTTTTAGTTAGATATGTAATTATAAAATATCCAAACTCGATGCAAGTATAGATCGCGGATGGTGGATTTTTTTTAATTTTGCGTCTTGGAAATACTAGTCAACGAAAATTCTATTTCTTTATCTGCTTGCAAATGTATATCTAATTGAAAGCAAAAGATATGAAATTTGCCATCGATAAACATCTTTTTATTTTTTTATGATCCCAATCTATACGGATAACGCACATATGGTGCTTAGCTCAATTTGAATCTATTCCTATTGCCGCCATTTGGGGCACACGTTTCGAATTTTCGATCAATCAATCACAAGTATTTCACAGTATTTGGATAATTTTTATTATACGAAACTTTGTTACCAATTTTTAGACATTCTATCTATAGCTGGTCGTAATAATAAAGTATTGAGTCATTTCATGTCGCAAACTCTATTACAATATTTAGCTAAAATAGTGATGAACTGCCTCATAATGCTTTTTAGGCTGACAAAATGGAGACACTGAAAAAATCTGTTTATCCGGTTACCAGGTTGTTTTGAAAAAAGAATTAATTTCAATTAGAATGTCAAATTACAGTACTAATTTTATCATTGCGGTCAATAAAACGTATTTTCAGAGGAGCTAATCTCATATAAAATTGTGGCCCTTCGCTAAAACAAGGTCATGTATAAGGTGATCATATTTCGCAAATATTTCATATTCATTCCAAGCACCCCGTCCTGGTAAGTTAAAAGGGAGGGAGGCTTCGCTTTACTCTAATGGAACTGGAATTGTTCATATCATTTGTAACAAGTTACCTACTGCAGAGAACTTCAATTTTCAAAATTACTTGAAACACGTTATCGTATGTAAAGGCGTTAGGGCACAATCAAGGTGCGCCCATACGATTTATTTTCGTTTTATACGTCATTACCAGTGCCATTACAAAACTTTTAACACAGCACAATGCATAGAAATGAATTTTGGCCGGACTTCATTACTTTTCTGGCACATCCAACGGCGTTCGTGTGTTGACGTGCCGTTTGGTTCGCTGTACTATAGACTTATAGAGCATTAATCTAGAAAAAATCTACGTTATCATAAATATCGCTTGCTAGTGTCCTAGTCCTTATCAGTTCTTCGATAGTTATACTATATAAGCTATATTCATTATTCCGCATGTAAACTCAATAAAACAAAGACAAATTTAGTTGACAAGATGGTAAGTGATCAACCAAACCACATTCTGAAGTGATGCAGTTTGAAATCTGAAGACTAGATTTTTGTCTTGCTATATTCTGCATTTTTAATAATTGAACCGATACCTTGTCCTTTTTATATCTATTCTGCTTTAAGGTATAAAAAAGCCAGCTTCAAATGGGTTTTTACAATTTAATCGGCAAAATTTAATTTCTGCATGCATTTTAGATACATAAAATTTTATTTGACTGTCTAAAGAGATTTAAATTCTTGCACAGTATAGTGGGTGTGTAGACTTACCAGTCATAGAGAGAATAACTGTACTGGAAACAGTGATCGATGTAAGGATATGCGATGATTTTTGCTGATACGGTCGGGCATCTATCATCGACATAACTTTTTATAGTCCGTCGGAGATGGCAAACATGAGTTGGAAAGTTTGTGAAAACTAAAAGCATATTGACCACCAGACCATCCAGTACAATATTGGTCAATGAAGTTATGCTTTGTGTAAGCACTACGCATAGGAAGAGACTCCTCTCACTTAAACGTCGAGAAGTTAGCTAAAGCATGTAACACCACAACACCAACGAAAAGCTCATTAATTTACTTTATTTTTTTAGTAGTTGAAAAATTAAATGACTTACACCAGAAAATCGAATAACAGACCAATGATTTCCCGGATAATGTGACCTGTAATGCATTAAATACACCTTAAGTTTGTTTGAGAATTCATGCACAAATAGCTATACAAAACTGAAATATATCATGAACCCGTTAACAATATATTATATAAATGAAAAGCAACTGAAAAGACAAATCACACCTTGGAATTTTACAAATTGAATAGAGCCAAATTGATACATTTACATTTAACATATTTTATTTTAGATTCGATTACCCGTGGTAAGATTTTTTAAATCCCCGGATATTCGAATCTGGTCTGTTTATTATTTGGAATAATTTTCCCTTTTTCCACAGCAAAACAAAAAAAAACTTATGTGTGCATACTTTGCATCTATAAGATGTTAACAACGTTCTTAAGAAATGATACTTGAAATTGTCTTGGTTCGTCAATAGACCATCGGTATAATTTGTGTTGGGTTTGTGTAAGTCATAGACATTTAAACGCGTATGTAAATTATATGTTCCCATGCGAGTTGACTTTATTCGCTTGCGTATTATCATATGATAAGTTGTTTCTTTTTACTTTTACTGTAAATTTTGACAAATGAACAGTATATTTGATTGAATTGATTAGAATGACAAAATAGGATTATTTGTATTGAACAAAAACCAAGATCTAAAAATTGCAATACAAACTAGTTGGACCCACTACCATTTGCCCGAAAGGTAGACTGAAAATATTGGTCCTAAAGTTTTTGTTTAATTCATACACGGCACTCATGAAGTCATTTGATGGTAGCTGAAGCTGCAACTTTAGAAATTTTACTAAAATACTACAATTTCATGTTTGATTTTACCTATGCGGAAACTAAAGAGAATTTCCACAGATTTTAAATATTGATCTTTCTACCTAGAGTTAAAAACTAAAATGTTTTCTCAATCAGTAACATATTCACTTTCCAGACTGATTTCTGGAAACATAATTTCTTTTTGAAGTTATGACTAAAGCTGAATACTTTACAGGATACTTAACGACCTTGACTTATACTACTTTTTCAGAAATCATATTGAGCTATTTAGTACTAAGTAGTGGAAAACTTTGACACTTTATTCTTTCAATGATACTTTTAGTAATACAAATGTGGAGGTTACAATCCAATCGCTATTAATCGTTAAATAGTTAGTCTCAATATTAATTTTTTTTAGTTTTTAGAAGAGAATTTTCTCTTATTTTTAAAGAATATAAATGACCGGACGATATTTAAATTTCGAAGTGCAGAAGAATCTTTTTAATTTTGATATTGAATAAAGGTCAGTTATGGTCTTCAAACGTAATACTCGGACTGAGGTTGTTTGATGTAAGAGTTGGCTAAGATGTACAATTCGACTTCAGTACCAACGCCAATTTAAATCCATTCATTCATCTATTTATAATTCCTACATGCATACCTACTTAATCATTCCTTACTGTATAATGCATTACATATTCTTCATAAA
Source organism: Topomyia yanbarensis (assembly GCF_030247195.1). Classification (NCBI taxonomy): domain Eukaryota; kingdom Metazoa; phylum Arthropoda; class Insecta; order Diptera; family Culicidae; genus Topomyia; species Topomyia yanbarensis. The sequence continues at coordinate 463,058,490 of NC_080671.1, read as the reverse complement.
GTACCAAGCTCGTTCATGCATATGAACGCACAAATTGTTTTGAGCCACTTACCAAGCGACAGCAATAGCGCGGCGATAATCGCTACCGAAATATAAGCTGCCGTGTTTTACGAATTTAAAAACACTCGGTACGGTGCCTGCCGATGTCAGAAACACCTCAGTTGCGGTGCCTGCCGATGTGAGATGCACCTCGGTTACGGTGCCTACCGAAGTCAGAAACACTCGGGTCGGTGCTTTGCCGAAGCAACGAGCACGGTGGTTAAATATCATGCGCTGGCACCGACACCGGTGCCTTGGTATCGGCGACCGGTGTCTGCTGTTGAGCACCGGTACGGCGTGCCAACTTCAATCCTCTTGGTGGCGTGTTTATTGGTAGAAGTGCCCACCGTGCAGCACCGTTCGGTGCTTTTGCCATGCCTGATGCTAACATTATTTGCAAGTGATTGTAACTTGCAATTATTGCAAGAGACTTTTATTTCGGGTGTAAAGATTAAACAATTTGCTGTCAAAAGATTTCAGTTCACAGACACACTTTTAGTCCGGCTTTCTCGCAACAGTTAATAGCGAAAAAATGTTATGAAAAATACTTTTTTATGTTCATTTTGAAGTTTACGATAATAATAATTTCATAGATTTATCTTTCATTCTTTCAACCTAACAATGTCAGTCCTTTTGAAGTAGTGAGTGGAAAGTTTTTGCTATACTTACAGATTTGTTTGGAATAAAAAATAATTATGTCGTTTTTCGAAAAGCTCAGATACAGAACATGCCAAATTGTTTCAATGGATATTTTGGTTGACCAATCTAGTTTTGCATGTTATTTGAATATAATAGTTTTGTTGATTAAACATAATTTATTTATTTCTGATATTCCAACATTTTCTACTATATAGTAACAAAATATATTTTGTTGCTATGTTTGTGAAGATTCAATCTGGCTTAATTGTGCACACCGCAAAATTCTTTTTAGGGAAGAGGAATTAAAACATTCAAGTCATCGAAAGATATTTTTTAAAAATATTAACAATAATAGTTCATATTTCGGGAATTTTTTCAATACGCTTCTATCAACACATTTTTCAATGGGGATAATTAATATAAGAATATTGCAATTAATGCTTGTCTCACATGATTCTTTTTAAATTTTCTACACTCTTCATCCAGTTTTGTTTAGAGGAAAAATTGCGGGCCCCCAAGATAGACCTACCCTGGGGCCCGCCAGGGTAGTTGCCCTGCCTGACCCCCCCTCTCGTCGGGCCTGCGCACACGTATATGTGTTCGGTGTTTCAAAGCAGTATAAGAAGATTCTATATTTGCACTTAAAGTTTTCTATAAAAGCTTCATAGCATTTATCTTCAAGAGCTTTTTAGCACGATGTCTATGTTCTGTATGTAGATATAGTGCTAGATTTAATGCTTTGCATTTTAGATGCATTGAAGCATTAAAAAAACTTGTATACGGCTAGTTAGCAATGGAATCGCTAACTTATAGCTTATCTAGAGTTTAAAATTAGTGCTTGGGTTACGACAAAAACAATGAAAACAGAGTATTCTTCACACCCGGAAGGATGCTGAACGATCTGCAGGTGCTGCAATAGCAGGAATAATACTTCCAACCCCCGAAAGGGGTTTGTAATTGTTATTTTAACAGTGAGCGGATATATTTCGTTTCGCGAAATAAACACTTCTGCTTGATTGATAATCTGGAACATAATCAGCACGCTATGTCTAACATGGTGAAATTTTATGGTGTAAGCATTGGTCATCTTTAGCTCCATTTGCACTGTTAACAATAGATTTTAAAGACCGTCTCTAAAAGAAAACAGCAATACAGTTTGACCACAAAAAGTTGGAACACGATATTTTGCTTCTACTGTTCAGACAAAACGACAAACGGATTGATTTATTTGCTGGTAGCAATGGAGCAGTTTCTAGCTTTTGTTGTAAGCAAAATGAGAAGGTAGAAGAATCAGTTCGAAATTCTCGTTTAAAATTATCAAATCAAAATATTTTCAATTTACATAAGTTTATGTCATATTGAATCCAATAAAACCATTTCGAATCGTAGATTTTATGCAGGTTTAATTAATAATCAATGTGATATGTCTAACGCAGGAGCCGGTTTTGATATGCTGTGAGAATATGTAGGACCCGACAACAATTTAGACACAGAGCGCAATAATAAAACTCAAATTAAACAACTGCGAGTACAGTGAGCTACCGAGTACTGATTTGATTTCTTTATTTCGCACATTAAAATTAGGTTCTTATAGACTTCACACGCATTTTTGGGAGGCCCAAAATCACCGTTCTATCACAATGCACTTTTAGAAGAAAAACTCTTTGAGCTTACTATAAAAATACAAAAATTATCCATTTTAATCACCGGTTAATTAAGGTCAGTCTACCTTCACATCTCGCCCAGAGTAGAAACTAAAAATCGTTCCGCTATAGATACACGGCGAAAACGACTGCAAACGAATTGTGTTGCTATTGATTTTTGGAAATGTCCTGTAAGACCAGCTACTCGGGAAGTGACACAATTACTAAATATGCAGATTGTGCTCAATCCGGGAGAAGTTAAAGCCCTGCAAATGCACCATATCAAACATTAGTCGTTTGTTTCGCGGAACAACGTGCAGCACACCAACGAAAGCTGCAACGTTAACAACGTCATCCACGTATATATAGCCAGATATATAGCCTCTAGAGAGATGTGCTTACACGAATTATCTACACACGGACCTGATGTCGTTAATAACAAATTTATGTCAAGATACGGCTTCCATAAGAGCTGTAACTGTAACGTTATTCTTGTGGTCAGAATGCTTCTGTACAAAGCAACTTTTTCATACGTAACCATTTTATGCGGATCAACCGAAAATGGGACGTTTCATCAGACTATACTGGATATGCAACCATGGTAGATTCGTATGCACGAATTCTACAAAAAGACACTGCACCTCGGAAAATTTTGTGTAAAAGGAGCTAAGAAAACCCCATCACTGTAACCGTAAACAGCACACCGTTATCTTATGCCAAACCACAAACGGCTACAAAACAAATACCTACGGGTCTGACAGGAACAAATATTCACTCAACAACAATCACGCCCAGTGACTCCAAGCCAACAACCGGCACCACTAGCAAAGAAGCGAACGTAGAAAAGGACGGATGCGTTTGTCCGTTGGTACGCATTTCTGTTTGACTCTCTATTGCTTTTTTCGAAAATACTTTGAATTGGCTTCTCAATACTTTGTAGTGTATTCCGTCGATTCAAGCAATAAAACTCGTATTTTAAACTTGTACAAAAAAAAGAACTCCCTTAATCCTAGAACGTTGCACTGGGGTACAAATGTACCCCACGCCTTCTTTGGAGCCGTGTGAAGATGAGAATTCGGCATTTATTTCGTGGTATTTTTCAAATCCCGATTTTTAACCTTCACTCTTCCAAATAATTGCACTTTTACAAAAATATCGAATTTCCATTTCGTACCGTTTTTGGACCATTCTTTCAACATTTAAAATCATTTGACTTTTTTCAAATCGGTTGAAAATTCGCTAAGTTATAATATTTTTTGTGAAAAAAGTCAAAACCGCGATTTTTTCTCTCTTTTTTGTTCAAACCAATTTATGTATCATTGATTCAATAAATTCCGAACTTTCACTTACACAGCTGCTTTTGCAATTAAAAAACGAAGAAAATGGTGTATTATTCATTTGCTTTGTTTGCATTATTATTCATTTGCTTTGTTTGCATTTTACCTGCGAAAATTGCGATCAAACACGTGGGGTATATTTGTACCCCAGTGCAACGTTCTAGGGTGGAAAACGCAAGTGCAACGTTCTATGGTTAAGAACGTTTGGTTTAACAAATGTCAACTATCAAATTAAGTTTTCAATTTTTTACGCTTTCATCATCTAACAATTTAATAAGATAATTTAACAAAGAAATTACTATTGTTATTTTGTTGATCTACTATGAATACCGGACGTGTTCGCCCATCTTCCGTATAAAAACGCGGGCCCCCAAAATATGACATGGGCCCCAGGGCAATTGCCCTGGCTGCCTCCCCCTATCATCGGTCCTGGATGTTATCAATATATTTGTAAAAAAGATACTGAAATAGAAATCAATCTCAACTCGTGTTCATCGAATCCTGCGCACGCAATTTACAATTTTTATTTATTTTCAGAGTATTAGTGGGTACCAGCGATGCCAGATGTGAAGACATTTATTCATTTTGAAGACATTTAAAAGGTTGCGAAGATAATTTTTTTTGATGTCTTGACAGATTTCTGGCAGAAAAAATCAAAAACCGATTCAGAATCCTGGTCGGTGAAGACAAATGAAGACAGTTTTTTATGAAATGTGACGACATTTGAAAAATATACCTGGTCCTGGTGGGTACAGCTGCGGAATCACTAATTATCATTCTTTTCGCTGATAGACATGCTAACGGTTGAAAACATGCTCTCATGAGTGAAAACTATTATCGAAAGATATCTGCTCGCAAAACCTTCCACACTTCAAAAGATGTGTATGGGTGTGAGGTGGGCCATCCCAGGAACGGTTCATTTTGTACCAAATTAAATTTTTCGGCATCAAAATGGCTGCGAACTTAATCCAAGCTACTGGTAAATTAGTGCAACGGAAGGTTTCGTGTACATCTTCATTTTGTGCAGATTCGTTTCGCAAATCTGTTCCGGTTCCTGAGAATTCGTTAACTACTTCCTCGGGTATTACTACTGAAGAGCGTAGTAAGCCTCGTCGATACTAAGAAGTTGAATGCACACATGGGAGCAACACACAACGAAGAGAAGAGAAGAGAAGAGAAGAGAAGAGAAGAGCAGAGCAGAGCAGAGCAGAGCAGAGCAGAGCAGAGCAGAGCAGAGCAGAGCAGAGCAGAGCAGAGCAGAGCAGAGCAGAGCAGAGCAGAGCAGAGCAGAGCAGAGCAGAGCAGAGCAGAGCAGAGCAGAGCAGAGCAGAGCAGAGCAGAGCAGAGCAGAGCAGAGCAGAGCAGAGCAGAGCAGAGCAGAGCAGAGCAGAGCAGAGCAGAGCAGAGCAGAGCAGAGCAGAGCAGAGCAGAGCAGAGCAGAGCAGAGCAGAGCAGAGCAGAGCAGAGCAGAGCAGAGCAGAGCAGAGCAGAGCAGAGCAGAGCAGAGCAGAGCAGAGCAGAGCAGAGCAGAGCAGAGCAGAGCAGAGCAGAGCAGAGCAGAGCAGAGCAGAGCAGAGCAGAGCAGAGCAGAGCAGAGCAGAGCAGAGCAGAGCAGAGCAGAGCAGAGCAGAGCAGAGCAGAGCAGAGCAGAGCAGAGCAGAGCAGAGCAGAGCAGAGCAGAGCAGAGCAGAGCAGAGCAGAGCAGAGCAGAGCAGAGCAGAGCAGAGCAGAGCAGAGCAGAGCAGAGCAGAGCAGAGCAGAGCAGAGCAGAGCAGAGCAGAGCAGAGCAGAGCAGAGCAGAGCAGAGCAGAGCAGAGCAGAGCAGAGCAGAGCAGAGCAGAGCAGAGCAGAGCAGAGCAGAGCAGAGCAGAGCAGAGCAGAGCAGAGCAGAGCAGAGCAGAGCAGAGCAGAGCAGAGCAGAGCAGAGCAGAGCAGAGCAGAGCAGAGCAGAGCAGAGCAGAGCAAAGCAGAGCAGAGCAGAGAAGAGAAGAAAAAGCACATGACGTTATTATTCTTTTCTTTATTTACTCGTTGGTGCATCCATCACACAGATCAGAGATGCCAGATTTGCAGACAAGTCTGCAAATTCGCAGACTTTTAATTTAAGCTGCAGATTTTTCCGTTTGGTTGCAGATATTTGCAGATTTTTTAGTTTGGTTGCAGATATTTGCAGATTTTTGAATATAAAGGCTTTTGGTTACACTAGCTTGCCTCACATTTCTTGTTCTTCCCAGACTTTTAAAATTATTATTGCAGACATTTGAAAAAAGTACCTGGCATCTCTGACACAGATCAACATGCTTTGGCTGTTGGAAAGATAAGTGCCATTTCCGATCCGGGATCAAAATCAGATGTTACGAAATATATTCGCAAATCTTAAATGAAATCCTATCTCAATATCCTGACTGTCATTATTATAGTTTTTAGGCTGATTTTATTTGCATTAAATGCCCAATTTATTTATAATTTACCACTCCTTCTTTTATTTAACATCCATATTCGTCATCGCTACCTGGATCAAAATGCGTAACACTATTGTCTGATAATCGCCGTAAACTCAATTTCATCTTTTGATGCAGACACAGCGGGGTACGATGGTTAGTAGGAATAGAAATTTGGTTAAAAACTGCACTGACGCTCATAATATACTATATGTGCGAAGTCTCTGGACATCCATGCGCCATGTAACTCATAAGGTGCCCGAATAAACTAGCGAGAACATGTCTAGACACATGCCAAATTTAGGTCATTTTTTAGAGAAGTTGAACGAGAGAAAGGAAAAGTAAAACGTGAATAAATTGAGAATAATACCCAAACAAAGGTGAAAACAAATATGTATCGGCTATATTCGTGACGTGAATACGAAAACTTTTAGAGCGAAATAAAGTAAGCAACGGGAGATAGAGGAAGCAAACGGCACTACTGGCTTATCATGTATTCCTTTCAAAGCACAAAATTATAAAAAAAGTTTATTTTTACTTGTTAAATAAACATTTGTATTTAGAAAGCAAACATTTATTTAAATTGAAAACGTACCATCATCGTATTAGACCGCAAACTATGTAGTTGTTCCTGTAGAGACCACACGAACTTCAAACCAGCATTGAACGCCCGCCCAAGCTATATGGGTGGTAGACACAAGCCAGAGGATGCAATAGAAATGCACATCCATCCGGAAATAGGAAATGAAAACTAACATTCGCTGGAACTGCGAATGCAAATATTATTCGGAAACGAACACGATACATCCATTTGCAGCTTCATACCGAAAGCAAACGCACGGCGGTTTACCTGCAGCACAAAAGTCATCCCTAGACAGAAAGCGGCTGAATAATGAAAATCCCGTTTATTATTACCCGCAGCTAGAATTCCACATTCTCAAATTGAATTAAATGGTACTTTCAAGCAGTTCCATTTCGACTTCAATGAAATTCAGCCTGGCGAACACACACACTCTCTCTCTCTAACTAACCTCTATATGCCAACAGGATACAACTTACTCCGTTCGCAGAATGGTACCCACTTCTAGCGGTTAGTTCGTGCAAATTAATTTGAGCCCGCGGAAAATTCCCCGCACGCGTTCGCCGCAAAGTTTCACAAGTCGTTATGCTCTATTTACAATTCGCTATATGAACGAATCGTAACAAAATAGTTCGTAGTCTGACAGTGCATCAACCGTATCAATGTTTCATTTTGAGGAAGCTCCACATAAAGCATACAAATGTCGGTCACAGCCAGGGCGAATTTTCGTATAAGGTACCACTCGTCTCCATCGCTGTCAAGTTTGCGATGTGTTATCAAATTTGTTGAAAATCCACAAGTAGGTGATTATTGTGGTATGTATATATAGGTATATCGAATAAGTCCGTCACAAATGCTATCGGATGGAATTGCTACTTACAAAAGTTCTGAGCTACCGATATGTAGTAGAAATAGACAATCGAATCTTCCAGCAAAATTATTTCGTTTAGGTTTAATTGCATTATAAATTAATTAACTTATCGCTAAGACTGTACAGTTGCTTTTCAGGGGAAAAAGAGAATTGTCATATTCAGATGGGAATGTTTCGAAACATGAACTGAGATAGAGCTGAATTGAGTTCAAGGAACGGAAAACTGTAAAGTTTTCCCTAGGGATCTGCCCACATTCATTTCTCGTAGAAAACACTGCCACTCATAGTCGGAATTGCAATGGTGTTTCGATAGAAAAGACGATAACCAGCATTTTAGGTTTTTTTGTGGGGGAAAATCATTGGGCAGGGCTTTTACTTGAGTATGTCCTACTAAAGGTAATAAAAGTTGAAAACTCACCATTGGGTTTTCCGTTCCATACTTAAACATCGACGAACAAACTTTCAGATTGTAGAATATTTTCAGCTAGCGAATCTGATCGAATGAAAATATTATCACTATTACACCCGGACTCACGTTCCGACTAGCTACCGATGCATTCCAGCATTAACTTCAATCTGTTTAATTTTACTAAACTCATCTTCTCGTGCACCTGGAATTCGTTAAATCTTTCTTCACTGCACTCAGCTGTCAGCTCAAATTTAAACTCAAAGAACATCACGAAAAAAAACGTTACTGTTACCTTCAACATGGAAAAATTTTGACAGCGACGAAAAATCTTAGCCTACTTCGTTATTCAGTGGGAGAGGGTCCGATTAGAATAACTCAAACAAAATTGCGAAATTCTGTTGAATTTGAATCTGTGCCTCGATGTGTCACTAATAGTTACCCACATAAAAGTAATTTGCAAACTACATACAAATCAGCTGTTACGGCGAACCAACATTTCAATTACACGGCAATTGAATTTGATTTGATTTGTACATGCGTACATCAATTCTTCGGATGTTCAATGTTATGTCATTTTTAATTGAATTTCTCGATTGCTATTGTGGCAAACAAGATTCAGATATTAACTTTCATTTTAGGTTATAACAGATATAACGGTAGAACTGAAATCATTACAAATTAATTAGATTTAGCTGTAACAGAGCTGGTATGGACAGTGACAGAGCCAAACATGTAAGAGGAATGACCAAATTCTACGATTTACACAAAGTATCGTTTTTTTGTTAGTTTTCAGCGATGTCAGTTTTAGCAATATGTTACCCAAGTACATGTCATCGTATATTTGTATTTGGTATGATATTAGTTACCCGAGTATTTGTATAGAACTTCATGAACGCCTGAAACTAATTGTTTTACTACCAGCCTTGCCATAGAGTTTTATTGAAATCCGAAATCCCAATTTCGCCAAGACTTTGCCGAGCTCCTCCAGCTCGCATCCGCATTCCGTTTCCTTGTTCCATTGCTTAGCGTCTGATTCAATTACCAGGGCAATTAGAAATGAAAATTAAAAGTAAATTAGATCCTTCTTCAAACCTCTCAGCAGCCAGCCATTTCGCTGTCGCCATCGCCGCTGCCGCCGCCGTCATCGTTGTCATCTGCTGAATCGTAGTGGGCTGCTGATTTCCATGACATTTTTTTTCTTCTTCTTTGCGCTGGTGTTTTGTGTTGGGTTATTTGGTTGCTACCGGGAGGCGGCGTAGGTTAAGCCCGAGAGCAACTTTCACCCGGCTGATAAAATCATGCAGTTAGCGGTATGGTTGGGAAAATGTTGAGTGTTGATAACGATAAGCAATAATGGAAGCAGAAAAATGATTGGCGCCGCAATCGGAATCGTGATTATTTTCTTCGACGATTGGCTTCGAGGGCGCACTTGACAGGAGTGGCATAATCAAAGCATGCGCTGATTCAGGGTTGGAGTGGCGAAAACGTGTTGGATCGTTACAAGGGTGTGTACGATCTTTGTAGGATAAATCAAATATGAATTGCGAAGCTGGCGCGATCTGGTGAGAAAAAGGAATATGTTTGATAATATAAACAAAACATTTGATTTAATTGTTATAGATAAAGTAAACCACAATAACCGGTAGACTTTTTTATTATTGTACTGTAGGCGATGTTAAATTGTAAAATGAATTGTTCCATCTAATTTCATTACATCAATAAAGATAAAAATAAACAAGTTAATTAATTTTTATGTGTTTTTGTTCATCGACTTTCTTCGTAAGGGGACCGGTCACGTCTGGGAGATGAAACGGTTATGGCTTTTCCAGTCAACTTATTACGCCTGTTTTTCAAAAAATACTTTTTGATTCTTTCGGATGCGTGTTTCGTTATACACTGAAACCTCCATTTACGAACCAAACCGGGGGTTCGTAAATTGAATTAGTTCGTAAAAAAAGTGTTCGTTATTTGGGATTCAGTTCGTAAAAAAAGTTTGCTTTACATTCTTATTAATATTCGTTGGTTGAGCAATATTCTCGATAACCCTGACAATATGGGAATTTTTGGAACGGGCTTACCAAGTAGATGCTGAAAATGGACAATTGGAAACTTTTCCAAGTTTGATATGACGATTGCCGGTTGAGCATTATTCTTGATTACGAACAATATGTGTTCTATTTCCGTCATGCACTCGTCAACCCTATCCCGAAAATTCCCACATTGTAGAGGTTATAGAGAATTTATCTAAACCGGAAGTCGCCATCTTGGATTCCAAAATGGCTCAAGACATCGATTTCCGTCATACACTCGTCAACCCCATTTCGAAAATACCCAACTTATATTAGTAACAATTAACTAAAAATACAAAAGTATATAACTTCATGCTGTAATGTACAAACTCAAACTTTCCAAAAAGAGTTCGTTATTTCGAATTTAGTTCGTAAAAAAAGTTATGTAAATCGAATATTACGTAAAAAAGAGTTCGTAAATGGAGGTTTCAGTGTATTATTTTGCAAAGGGAGATTATATTAGTTATACACAATGGCGTGTGTGGTGGCGGCGGCTAGGCGAGGCTATAGCCCCTCTATTTCTTTGGAACAAATATTTTTAAATTTAAGAAACCGCAGGTCACATTTACCCTATTCTAGTTTAGTCTACACATACACAGCCAATACATGTAGGGATCCTGGAAAATTGCAGACGTTCGCCCACAATTTTTCTTAATGTTTGTGGCACATATTGAATATGACACAAGCATTAAAGCGGCCAGGCCAACTGTGCAGCGTGTAACCCGTCAGGGTAACAATTTAGCACTGGATGGAAATACACCCTTTCGTGTGTACTCTCTCCGTAGAGTGTATTGTTTACGAAAATTTATGCTCACCGCTGTTTCGATACCGTTCACTTTTCTTGTAAACTTTTATATAGTTTCGCGTTTGTGAACGGTTTTGTGCGTTCAGATAGGGGTAGTAATTTTTGTTTGACAATTGTACATAGTTAACATAGGGCTTAGATAGGCCACCGCTCTCCTACTGCTGAAATACGTGTACTGGCTATGCTGCACATGGGTGATGACAGCTATGCGGCGGTACGGTTTTTTTGGTGTTGGTATTTTTCGGTCGAGTGCGGAAGGCGGCCATCGAGTTTTTGACCAGAAGAAAGTGACGAACCACGGCGATATACAGACGTCTGCCAGATTACGTTTTTTTTGTTTTCGGGACAGTTTCCCGCCACGATAGCAAGTTTAGCGAAGCGCGCGTGCGACGGTAAAATCACCCGTCGAGATTGCCGGCCTGCGGTTCGGGCACAGTGAAAATCACGGTGTCGGTTCGCCAACAGGGGTAAGCTAACAGCAAAGGAGTTCTTTCGCTACCCCGGCTAATTAACAAGGAACCGAACATCGACCGTTCTCGCTATAGAGGATAAGTCGAACGAGCCTAGCTCTCCTCTATAGCTAATAGCCAAGGAGAACGAAGCAGGGCGGACAAAGGTTCCCCCCTGGGAAGTTTACTGCGGTAACTTCCGGGATCGTTTACGGCGAGTAGACGATCCGGCGATTCGTCGCCAACGTCGCTAGGGAGGTTCCAACAAAGGAGCCAAGCTCACCTCCCTAGCTAAAAGCCTAGGACCGCTGCCGGAGCAGCCAACGGAACCCGGACAAGTACGCGGCCGTTGTTGTCCCGGCCTGCCGGAAGGAAACCGCCCGCCTTCCCTTCACCAACAGCATTGGGATCCCGCATCAGCAGCAGTGGAGAGTGGGAGTGAAATAAATACGGTAAATTTAGTTTATTTGTTTGTTTACTTTTTTTGTTGTTACGAAAATCCGAAATTCTGTAGAAGCACCTAGGTTGCCCTGAAAAGAAGGGTACGTCGGGGAAATAAGAACCCGAGTAGGGGGCAAACCACTACTTACAAGCGCACAAAATAAAGATGATTCAAAATTATACGGCAATCAAATTATTCATTCAATGCATAATTTAATCAACGGATTATTTTAAACCTTGAATAAGGAAGAAACGTGGACAACCGTACACAACCGTTTCAATTTGATGGGGGTTTTATAAATCGTTGGGAGTGACTTTGCTAAGAGTGTTAAAGTCACTCTTTGGTCCTAGGTTCCTGGGATGAGACAGAAGTATTTAGCCCTGCCCTGGCTAATGAGCCCGGGTTACAACGCCCTTACTCGCTCTCTATAACAATAGAGAAAATTGGCGAAATCGGTTAATTAGTAATAATATAAATAAAAAACGAATAAAAATACAAACTAACAGATAACTCACCTTCGACAAAAATCCATACAGGACTTCTATGTCCCAATAGGCAGTACAGGATCATGAAAACAGAAACCTTTCGCATTCGTTGAGCGTTGACGGAAAACACAAATAACTGTACCGTATATTTCACAAAAGGCCAAACCGATACTAAACAACGACTGTGAAGTCATTGCTAATGTAATGAGAGATCATTGTAATTATTGAAAGAACGTACGAAAAGATTATGGGTTTTTGCGCACATTCGAGGTCTGCTTCTGAAGTGAACCTTGAATGGGCTTTTCCCATACAATAACAACAATAAATTTCATGTAGATCAACACGGGTCAGATGAAAAATGAGAAATAAATAAATAAATAAATAAATAAATAAATAAATAAATAAATAAATAAAAAATAAATAAATGAATAACCGGGGCTAAGGATCCAGGGCGGCACAAAGCCTCCGACCCGCCGTCGGAAGCGGCGGCTTCTTGTAAGCAAACCTGTTATCCACTCATTTGCTTGAAGTGATGTAGCGTAGCCACATTAGGCGTAAATGTTATTTAATAATTTGTAAAGATGAATGAACTAATTAATTTTGGACCTTCAGCAGTAGCACGGATCAAAATTATGCCAAATACATCACGCACAGTCTAAAATTATGTTTGTTTCCCTGTAGATAAAAAATGGCAAATGATCTCCAGTGTGATCACTTCTCAAAATCATGTCAAATATCTGTTATGCCAAATGACCCTACGTAAAATTAGGAATTATGCCAAATGACCGTTACCCTGGAGATAAAATAAAATATGCCAAAGGTCCGGTATGCCGAATGACCTTCAGTGTAATCGATTCTCAAAATTATACTAAATAACCATTATGCCAAATAACCGTTATGCCAAATATTCGTTATACTAAATTATCTTTTGCCGAATGACCTTATGCCAAATGACTTCATGCCAAATGACCTAGACCCGCTTGTAAGACACCATCTGTAACCAGTTGTTTGCTTGTGATCATTAGTAGTGTTCCGTTTTGTAATTGGTGTCTATCTGTGAGACCGACTTTTCAGATGACACGAAGTTGAAAATCAAATCCATGCCCTTCATGCACAAAATGATTTTAATCCCTTGTCCTCTATAGAGAAAAGTGTTTGTTTGGTGAACTACAAATCATTTAAATCATCCTGCACGCTGATAATTTGCCACTCACTTTATACAACGTTATCCTTTTGTGGAGATTTTTTTGGATATATTACCTAAACTTCGATAGTTACGATTACGATTAATAATCCTACACCAGGAAACATAATATCATTGATGAGATAAATCATTGCAAATTCTTGGCGTTTTTTAAGTGTCTGTATCGCAATGAACATGCAGCGTGCCTCATATGATGGAAGAGTAAATGCTGTCCAATTGAGTTTATGAAATGCACATAGAAGAAATTGTTTTTTAATTGCTTCAATGCGTTCTTCATGCAGGATAATGAATCAGGAATCAGAATACATTGACTCGATTGGCCCGTTCCCCATGTTATTCGAAGGAACATAAGAGAAAAAGGTAGGGAAATGGAAAATGACAACACAATACAATCATAACACAAACCAGTAAACAGCCTGGTTTTTTCATACCCGAAGGAATAATGAACCATGCTTATAATGCCTATAGCTCTTTACCACACTGGGCTAGCAAACGAGTTTAGTTCCCTGTACATAAGTTTACCTATGTATGGAGGAACAAAATCCCGGATATGCAATTCCATTACTACAGGGCAATTACATATCCAATCGTAATCGGGTTCACAAAGATCACACGAATAATACTCAGCACACTGATTAGTAGCGATGTGAGAATTTAGTTTGCCAGTCAGTGCCCTGACTGGAATGGCGAAATGCAACAAATTCTTTGACATTTTCGGACTCAAACCCGACAGAAAAGTTTTTGTTTGAAAGCAAGTTTGCAAGGTACACCAATAGTTAGCATGTTCGAATGCATTCCATATTTCCTGTAGACTTATGCGGGACTAAACTTCCAAGGACCCTTCTGATCCACTCGATTGTCATAATTCTACAAGTAAATGCCCAAGAACTAGAACTGTCTGAAAAGAACTCAGGAACAGTCGTCTGTGATGGCTCCGTACAACCGTACCAAAAAGACAAGTACTCTCTTGTTATCTCCGTCTGACGAGTATCTACATATTTTTTTGAGTAAAACATTTACGCATTTCACCAAGATGTTCCACTAGAAGCACGCATAACTCGAAGCGAACAAAGCTCTTGTATGTGGCTAGTATAAGTGAGTTTGTTTTATGGATGGCCGTATTCAAGCCACTTGTAGTTTCAATCGATGGAACTACCCGTGAAACCTAGTTGCCAACACGTCTTCACAGAGATCCCAGTTCGTAAATTTGAGATGACGAGTTGTGATAAAATAATGAGCTAGTTTAACAGCCCATGCGCAATACTGTCAGAGCAGAGAGTTACATCTAACACCTCTTCCCCGTGAGACCGTGCAAATTTTGAGCGATTTCTTCTATCGAATATCGAGGACGAGACTTTGTACTGCTCAAGTATTCTATCAATACGGTGTCTCTCAAATTGATATCTCAGCTGGCAGGGCACGTTTACCCTATTCAACCGGAAAGTGTTTCAGCATAAAAACGTTTGTGTGAAATTCTTTCGTGATTGTTAGTTTTTGTAAAGCTTTTGAATAATAAAATAATTATCAGCGGTACATAGTGGCTTCCATGTTGTACCTACTTTTACGAAGGCGGAACGTATAGTATTCGCCCGACCAATAACCGAAGAATCTCTAGTAGCCAAAGTTATAGCAATGTTGTAATATTGTCAGTCAAACTCCTCTGGAACATCTAAATAAGAAACGTTGAGTCGTTATCATTTCTAATTTTCTGTCCACCAGGCAGGGCTGGCGGATCTCGTTAGTAGTATGGGTAGTGAAAATAACCGACTGTCCTGAACTCCGCAGACGACCAGACAACATGCTTAATGTCACGATAATTGTCACCACAAGCGCAGAGACCCATCCCACACGAAAAAAAAACACACCGGAGATGCGCATCCAACCTATAATGATTTAATATGACCCAAACCATCATCCGAATTCCGTGTCATTTTACCCGTGTTCAATATGGTAAAATTGAAATTGTCGCCAATATCGAGCTGTAAAGTAGATCTGAAAGTAGTGTGAAATTCTTTCGTGATTGTTAGTTTTTGTAAAGCTTTTGAATAATAAAATAATTATCAGCGGTACATAGTGGCTTCCATGTTGTACCTACTTTTACGAAGGCGGAACGTATAGTATTCGCCCGACCAATAACCGAAGAATCTCTAGTAGCCAAAGTTATAGCAATGTTGTAATATTGTCAGTCAAACTCCTCTGGAACATCTAAATAAGAAACGTTGAGTCGTTATCATTTCTAATTTTCTGTCCACCAGGCAGGGCTGGCGGATCTCGTTAGTAGTATGGGTAGTGAAAATAACCGACTGTCCTGAACTCCGCAGACGACCAGACAACATGCTTAATGTCACGATAATTGTCACCACAAGCGCAGAGACCCATCCCACACGAAAAAAAAACACACCGGAGATGCGCATCCAACCTATAATGATTTAATATGACCCAAACCATCATCCGAATTCCGTGTCATTTTACCCGTGTTCAATATGGTAAAATTGAAATTGTCGCCAATATCGAGCTGTAAAGTAGATCTGTTATCATCGTGCAAACACCCCTAGGACATACTGTGGGAGTTGAATTTTTCTAGAACTAACCAAGGTAGGGGGGTAGGGCGTTGGTGTTGTCAGAAAGTTAATATCCACTTGACAAGCGACGACTTCAATACCTGGGAGCGAGGGGTTAGTAGAATTTTGATCCCCAAAGCACTCCTCCATAGCAATTTTCTCGATCCCGGCGAATAATGTTAAAATCGTGGAAGTTAAGTTCGGTTGGTAATCTAGTTTGACACAGTGCAAATGCATAACACTGTACATTGTTTATTAAATTAAAAAAAAAAATTTGGGAGGATACTTCTGCAATCCGACTGATTTTTTATATCCCAAGAACTGCTAGAAGTTCCTGCTTGTTTCCAAGATTCCCGAAACCAGGAGTTTGTAACAGCACTTTTTTGAATTGGTGACCCATCAATAGTATCTTCAAACTCGCGCTCTTCAGTGAACAAGGTAGCGTAGAAATGAGTCATGGTCGGTGGCGTAACTCTTCTTAGCATTACTGCAAAAGAGCGTTTAGAGTGTTCCTCAATGGGACGCTTCAGAACAATTTTTCACGTGTAATTTGAGCGCAGGATATGTCGAGAGATCACGCGAGTCGATTCCTAGTCACACCAGGAGTACTTGCTCCAAATTTGAAGCAAATCGGACAAGTCTAGCTACCGGACCAACGTGCCTGAAGTTTGTATGGGATTTTTCAACAATTTGCATGGAGAAAACCCACTAACCCGCATTTTTGCCGCTAGGTGGCACTATATGCATTGTATTATCACTGTAAGTGAAAATAAGAAAGATAATTAAATCTCCTACAACTTTGTCGAACACTGCTAGTCAATCAGGCTTTGGTGAAAGAAGTTATTAAACTTTTAACGAAGTGATGTCTGAGTCAGTTTTGCATGGGGCCTAGCAGTGCATGGTTGTGGATCGGTACTCGATTACCACCAACTATACATTTTTGTGAGATAATGGTTAGATTTAGCTGAATAGTATGTTCACAAGAATTGTAGTACATAATACGAATTATGTTTTGGTTAGAAAATTTTAGTTCCACCTGTAACCGCATAGAGGGCGCCAATACTAACTTTTCATAGGAGTGTGATAGAATATCAAAATGTTCGGAAGAATTATTTAGAAATGCTTGCTCTACAACTTTGTGGAAAACACCTAATCTCTATCTCTTTTCGTTGAAAAGTTAGTATTGGCGCCATCTACGTGGTAAAATGTGGAACTAAAATTTTCTAACCAAAACATGACTCGTAATACTTACTATAAATCTTCCTAACATACTATTGACCTAAACCTAACCATTATTTCACAAAAATGTTTAGTTCGTGCGAATCAAGTACTGATCCACAATCATGCTAGGCCCCATGCAAAACTGACTCAGACATCACTTCGTTAAAAGTTTAATAACTTCGTTTACCAAATCCGGATTGACTAGCAGTATTCGACAAATTTGTAGGCAATTGAATTATCTTTCTTATTTTCACTTGCAGTGATAATACGATGCATATGGTGCCACCTAGCGGCGAAAATGCGAGTTAGGAGGTTTTCTCCATGTAAATTGTCGAAACATCCCATACAAACTTCAGGTACGTTGGTCCGATAGCTAGACTTGTCCGATTTGCTTCAAATTTGGAGCAGGTACTCCTGGTGGGACTAGGAATCGACTCAGGCATGGGCCGATAGGGGTCATTTTTTCCTGTCACTCTAATCCCCACTGCAAGATTCTATCCGCGTTTTCCACACCGTGCCATGTTTCTACAATTGGTAGCTGTATGGCCCAAGTGCTGGCAGCGATAATAGTTCATAATCCGCGACACAAAGGGAGGAACTAGTAGACGAAACCAGTACAAGAGGACAAGCAAACGAATGACTCGAAACGACGCTGATGGAAAACAATTTGTTTTCTTACATTCTACGATTTTTGCTGAACACAACTGCTTGCAATACAGAATTTTCTCTGACTGAAGCAAACATTTCTCGAAGGAGGCAACCCCATACTGTAACAGATCTTCGTAATTTGGTCCCATGCCAGAGACTACGCCATCAATCTCAACTTCTCGGGTGGGTACATAGCAACGACACTTCGTCGTGAAAAACTCGCAGCGAACAATCTTGATTGCCTTTTAAAGGTCGCTTACAGTTCGGATGGGTCGGACCTTAAAGATATCGGACTAATGTATAGTCACATCACGGGATATATCAATGATGTTGAATGGTTTATCTTGGACCAGGAAATAGACCATCCCGGGGCCAAGGGTATCCATTGAATATGATTTTTTATCGAAAAGAAGACTTGTTGCCATTATTTTGGTCATTTAGTTGACCATCCAGGTAGATGTTCAAATTGACGTCTATTGAACCTGAGAAATTCTGGTCGTCGCAGATGTCTGCCCAGCAGTCGACATTATCATACGGGTTTGACTACCTACGGAAAGTAGGTTTTATAAGAGGGAACAGGAGATAAATGCAACAATATGAAAAAGATGGAAGCAATTTTTTTACCATCTGTGATGACAAAAACAGGAAAAAAAAATCTGTGAAAATCTGTGATAAATTTCCTAAAAATCAGTGAAAAATCAAAATATTTCCTAAAATCTGTGAAATTTTTATCAAAATGCCAAAAATCTGTCATCTGTAAAAAAGAATCTGTGATCAAAAATTATGAAAAAAAATCTGTGACATTACAGAAAAATCTGTGAATATGGTAACCCTGCCTGTCACCAGGAACCTAATTCAACCAAGCATACAATTTGCCGATTCCTATCTCCAGAACCAGGGGTCTGATCATTAGGCTCTAGGTTAATTTCAATATGTTTTTTTTTTTTCGTTTTTTCAGAGTTGTCCTACTGGAGCTGTTGAGTTGATTTCTTGGAAGGGCTCCCCATCAGAATCACTCACTACAATTGCAGACGGGACGAGAAAATGTCACCCACTAAAACACTGCTTAAGGCCAATATAGGCCGTATAAATTTGATTTTACAATCATGTGTCCATTCGCACATTCGTGTGTTGTTTTAGATGATTATATGACCGTGAATCTGATACATATTTTTCAGTAAGAATAAGAGGTTCCTCCACGTATTTTTGACATGAGTTGTTTGGAAGCGGCGGGATTAGTACGCGGTGACAGGTCATGTAGCTTTACTTCAATACTGTTATTATCTATGTATGTTCGGATTCTGTATAACATGTCATACAGCGACGTGTTTCAAGTTGTATTGCGAAGTAAATGGTTCTGCTTGACTAATGTTTTTAAACATAATCAGTACCTCGTGACCTAGATGATGGAATTGCATAGCACTAAATCAGACTACCTCGAGCTTCATATTCACCTTCAATAATTGCTTCACTTCACGAAACGATAGTCCTACTGGACATTTCGAGAAGTTAGCAGCTTGTTTGACCGCATCGTGATATAAACTTGTTTTGCATTGTCACTTATTATTTATGCACGATTTACACAATAGGTACAAGCAATCAATTTCGGCTTTTGCAAACAAACAAAGCGAAGCACGGGTAAAATTGATTGCATTGATGCTATAGCAGCGGAGTGATTTTTAGCATCTGAACTGAGCAAGATGAGAAACCGAACTGTTTGGACCAATTAGTTTTTATCTGAAAATGCAATTTTTCCTCATTTTTGCTTCCGATTCCCCGTCCTAAGGATAAAGGGTGTCCCATATCAAATTGCATTACGGAAAAACGCTGCGCGCTGTAGAAAATTACTTAGTGAACCGAACTGATTTGACAATAAAATATATCCCTTTAGTAAGCTTTTGGCATATTTATTTCGTTCAACTTCAATACCTTAACCGTACGCTCGCATCTTACGCTTACCTCCACTCATTAGATTCTGTACAAAATCTGGCTGCAGCTTCTTCTGCACGAAAACCCACTTTTTCTTCATGTTTTCCTCAGATTCGACCGCCTGGGGATGCTTCCGTAGTGCTTCCTTCATAATAGCTCAATATTTCTGGATGGGCCTTAGTTCTGGTGCGTTGGAGCGGGGGGGGAGGTCATGTCCTTGGGTACGAAAGTACCTCGGTTGGCTTCGTACCACTCTAGGATAATATATGAATAGTGGCACGTAGCTAGATCCGGCCAAAATATCGTATTACCCTCGGGTTGCTTCAACAGAGGAGGCGGACGCTTCTGTAGACATTCCTTTTGGTTGATCTCCCCGTATACAGCCCTGGCAGTCACAAACGAAGCACTCCATTTGCCACATGAGCAGATTGCTTGCCAAAGCATATATTTACTGGCAAACTTTGAAAGTTTCTGCTTCCTTACTTCCTCTGGAATATCAAACTTGTGCTGGGCGGTGAACAACACTGTCGGAAGCCCGAATTGATGAGACAATGAAGCTTCGTCAGCATATGGATGTACAGTTTCCGAGCTCGTGATTTTCCCACCGCATTTTTCCGATTTAGAGCCTTCTACACTTTGTATGTATGCAATCTCTCGCGGTCCTTGACTCTCTGAACGAAAGACTTGGACAGGTTCAACTTTTTGCCCACATCCCTGACCGAAGCGTTGGAATTTCGCTTAAACGCTTTCACTACACGGTTGTGATCCTGATCACTAATAGGACATCCATTTTGTCCGCATTTCTCCTTCCGTTCGATGCTCAGAGTTCGGTAGTAACATTTAATCACACGACTCACCGTTGACTGGACGATCTCGAGTTGTTTTTTGATGTCACGACAAGAGATGTGGATTTTTCAGGTGCTTGCGCAAAATCAATTCGCGACGTTACTTTTTGGGTGACGCCATTTCTACAATTTTCGAAAAACTGACAGCGTTAAAAATACAGTGTAAACAATACACTCTAAACTAAAAATTTTCAAAAGAATATAACATTTCAAAAAATTTCAAAAGAATGTACACATTAGGTTATTTTCTACAGGGTTTCTTCCGTGATGCAATTTGATGTGGGAAACCCTTTCCTTTCGTAGTGCCAGGTACTTGGCGACCCAGTATTTCTCAAATGTCCGCAATTTCAGTGCGTTCAGGGAGTTAAGATCTATTGGCACAGAATTGAGCTCCTTAGCCTTGTCCCACTCCAGAACATCTTTCGACAAAGGGCAGGAGACTTGCTCTGACCGAAAAAGCGTAGGGCCATCGATCGTGAGACCTCAGAAATAGAAATAAGACATTTTTGGAGACATTCTTTGAAATGTACCTGCCCATTCACTGTTCCGGTTCCACATGAGCATATTACCTGCCAAATCATGCATTTTTGGCAAACTAAGCATTTTCTGCTTTTTAACTCCCTCAAGGACGTCGAACTTATTATAAGTAGCGAACAAAAAGAGCCCATACCCTTGGAATCATTGCCACATTATCCGCAGACCATTATTTCGTCGTTTCAGATAGCCTCAGTTCCATTGACGCTATTCGCTCGATGAAACATGGAAAGCACTCATCGTATTTTTTTTTTTTGAGAAAAATACAGGAGCTACTGAGTGCTTTATCTGACAAATCTTTCCATATTACCTTGGTGTGGGTCTCTCCTCATTGCTCCATTCCGGACAATGAGAAGGCGCTTCTTAGCTAAGGAGGCGGGGGGTGCCCTAGGAGGTGACATTTATGAAAGATCAATTTGCTCCAACGAATTTTTCAGTATTACTCATCAGAGAACCCTTTAAAGTTGGAAAACTTCGTGGAGCAATGTTGAACTAGGAAGGTGGCTACATTCGATAGTCCCTAAGATATCGACGAAACCTTAGTTCAAGGGGAAGGATGTGGGTCGTGACTTCATTCGTGTGATGTCCCGAATCATGGCAAACCATTACACGCTGGATGCACCTCAGGCGTATTGCGCTTGTGGATAGTGGTATCCGCGCTTGTGGTGACGGCTATCACGACATCGAGCACATTATCTGGGCGTGCCCCGAGTACAGTTCCGTCATGTCTCGGCTAGACACCCTCCGGGCCCGAGGAAGACCACCCAACGTCCCGGTTCGAGATGTTATGGCAAGCCGCAATCTCCTCTATATGTCCCTCGTATACACTTTCCTAAAAATCATCAACATACAAATTTAACTGCTTTCTTTATATTTCTAGCTCTCTTCCGCCTGTACCATACACCCACGAAGGTTTGATGCGACTCCAAGGCGACATCAAGCATCTGACACGCGCAACTCGAAGTCGCATCTGAGCCGTACTACGAAATCGTCTGGAGGAATCCCTGCCGACTTGAGGATGACCACCCGGCGTCCCAGTGCATAGCTCTTCCTGATTAAGGCCTGATAGCTCTTCCTGATTAAGGCCAGTAAGACAGTAAGACTGTAAGACTGCCGTTGGAACTGAAGGTTAATAATTTACCCTCCTGTCATCTTTTTACACCCTCCCTCCCCTGACTCTTACACCCAGAAGTATCACCCCCTAGACCCCCCCCTCCTCCCAAATATCTTCTCGAAGCATTTAGCTCTTCCTGTCTCTTCTAGTTTTAACTATTATATTACATAATGTCGTTGAAAATGCCCAACTCCACTACCACATAAAAATAACTCTAATTAATCTCCCCGAATCTTTATAAAATTCAATCAGCTCCACTAGTTATTCCTAGTTTTAAGATAATTGTAAAAATTAAAATTAAATCCCTTAGTTAAAATTTATTTTGCTCCAATAATCTCCCAGCTAAAAATGTCAAATCATATTGCCATAAAAAATAAATGACCCCCCCTCCCTAATCTTACGAAAATCATTTTACCCCCTTGCGTATATGTATAAGATAGCTATAAAATCTCCTTAGTTTCATTTAAAAAAAACACATTACAAATCGTGCCATTTTTTTGGTGAACTAAGCATATTCTGCTACGTTTTTACAGGCGTTTCTATTTCACAATAGTGCTATCATCTACTCAAGGAAAACACTCGGAACCGGAGCAGTTTTCATAGATGAAGGAGATAGCAAACGGCGAAGAAATGTGACTTTGAGCCGACGCTGGCCATATCCGAATGCAGATCTTCTGGGAAAGAAAGGAATGTTAGTCCGATACATGTTGCTGCTAGAGACCGAGGAATCCTCTGCATCTCCACTATGTATTACGGGAAGAAGAGAGTGCCAATAGCGTTATCATGTAATAATTGCTCTGGGCAGCCGGCTGTCGAGATTTTGGGAAATTTTATCACCTGTCGTATTAATGCGATTAGCCAAATAAACAACTTTAACTCCGGATAACCGACTATGAGGAGCCTATATTTTAATAAACCGGTTACGTTTACTTTTCTATTACGTGACGAATTTTTCGTGGTCCCTATCGTTTCGGTGCTGATTTTACCCGGCAATCGTTTGAATAAAATACAGAACCTTACACAAGAAGTACTTCTATGTGTCTTAATTTTTTTGTGTGTAGGTACTAATCTTTTAGATAGTTGGAATTGCACATGTATAATGGTTTCGTAGTAAGAAGAACTTTTATTACTTCAAACTACAAAACTTTTTTATTATTTAAACTACAAAAAATATGAAAACAGGAATGGAAACTGAGTTGTTCACGTAGCATTAGTATAACAAAATGCCGATTCTAAGCAAGCAATAGAATGCCGTGATAGCAATCACTTCTGCGCGCGATTTATTTATTGTTATGTTCACAGCTGGTTATGCCAGGTTAGTACTAAATAAGTGTAAAAACATGAGATAGTTGACAGTACCACAGTTCTGAGTGAAGAGATAGAATACAGTTAATTCAGACATTATTCCTACAGAAGACAAACCAACAAAAGGAAAACCAACAATAAATCTCGAATAGAAAAAAACAAGAGTGAAACGAGCTGGTGCCACAACTAAACAATATCGACCGTTTTTGCGAAAGGGATATGAAAAAATTCTTCTTGCTGATATAAGTTGATATCTGGCCTTCGATCCCTTTCGCGAATGGTCAAGTCTCAACCCTCATACATACTCAGACAAGACCATGCGTTTGCCCCACGCACACCTAATGCCCCATGGACTAATTCCCTAGTTGGTCAAACAAGCACCAAATAAACATAGAAATTAGTCTGCTCGGTCCAAAGCAATGTCGGCAATGGCATAATCCAGCGGAAACGGCCTCCCTTACAATGTCATCAAAAGAACGAATATTCAAAACTGTATGCGACAAAATATGTGCAACTTTGAAAATAATAAAATGAAAACTACTACTCATTTGCAACAAAATAAGAATGGAAAAAATAATGACTCACTGCACTGTTGACGAATCACCAAAAAAAAAATAACAAAAGGATGACCACCACCCCAATCTGAAGCGAACAGTTACTGTGTTTGGGTAGGTTACCCACTGATGGAATCAGCACAAAATATGTCTAGTTCAGCAAACTGCGCTCCTTTGCTTCCGACAAGAACAATCGAGGATGGACCAGATATTTAAGCAACGATCCGTTATTTATCAACAAGGGGACTGATCATCTACAGGTGTATTCCAAAAACGCGTACGATTCTGTAAAACAAAACAAATCGCGGTGGATTGCTAGAACAGGATTTTTTAGAGTGTTATGTTCACAACTGAACAGTTTTTCACAGAGATTCGCTAACCAGAGAAAGGGCAAAGTTAGTCGCCTCTTACGACATGGTAGCAGGTACCCAGTGGGTCTATTCTATGCTGAAATACTTTGAGAGATTTCAGTTCGCCTGATACCATACGGCTTGAGGAACATTGCTCTGCCATCAACCTACAAACTCGGTCCGATCGTAGGATACTTCTAACGACTATTTGTTTTTAATGTTTTGACCAGCAATGTCGACTGTGGTAGCATACCACAAATTATTCACTTGCACCTACCCACACGCCACTTCCGAAGCTCGCAACTCTTGTGGATATCTGGGCACCGCGTAACTTATAGTCAAAACAACCCTCCGGATATTTGTTGCAAAAAGACTAACGAATCACGCGATATTTTTTATTTTAATATAACATTTTATTATATAATTTTTGAATAAAACAGTATAAATCTAGGTTAACCAGCCAGCCTTTTTGATGGTGTATCCAAGTTTCATCTGAATAATACATGTTTATATTCCACTAAACAAGTCGCACAATGTGCATAAAATCGGCATATACGTACCAAACTGGAGGCGATATACGTACAAAACTACTGAAATTGACGATTTCTGACAAAAATATACAAGTTAAGCGCGATAATTTCTAGTATGAAAGCGAGTCTAGAGAATATATTTACGATTGGATGGATATGCGAAACATCTCAGATTACATACGATATACATACCTAGTATACGATTCCGCAACACTATATACGATTAATTCTTATTCGTCGGTAAAGAAGATCAAATTAAAAAGGCAATATTGGGTAGATCAATTATCTCCACCATAACAAAATATTAGAAAAGGGGAATGCTGCTGATCGTGAAACCGTTGCCAGACATATTTTCATATTAAGATGGGATCCGAACTTGCGACATTTGGGTTGTAGAACAGGACTGCACAGGACTATTTAATTTATTTAAGGTGTGATAATATTTCGTAATTATATCGTCTTATCGTCAAGTAGAGAAACATTATTCCGATAAATATTCGCCATATATGCAGCAATCTCATTTCAAAGATATGAGATAAGTCGTAAGTAATTTTGCGAAATCGGTTTTCGTATACGTTGTGATATATTAAGTCGTATTTAACTTTTTTAAATTATTGTGATATATATCGAAGTCGTACATATGTTTATGTTGCTAACTGACTATTCCCACACATATGAACGACCACATTGTTTAAATATTTGTAGCTGTATGAATATAGGTTGTCAGTATCTACGACCAGCTCTGATCGAGTACGATTTAATTAGAACATCAATGCGATTCTGAAACAAATATCGTATTTAAATCATGTTTCAAGTAATATGCGATTACAAATCAATTTCTGCAGATTAAATTCGACTGTCGTAACGATTTAGACTTTTTGTAGACATCAATACGAGTCTTTTTCTACATTGTTATACGATTGATGGTTTGCTGGGTAGAGTCTGTGCGACAATTTCGAAGACACAAATAAAAAACTGAAACATCTATTTTTATCAGGTACAAATGCGGGTCAATAAAATAGATCCGGGCTCTCGGACATTTTACCAACCCCCGCTGTTCACCCCTCTCGTCGGGCCAGGCTATTAGAAGAACTACTATAGGCACTACGCTCTTAATTACCGTTTATAAGGTGCCTCGTGTTCTATTTAGCAGAATTTCAAGAATACAACATGTGGATTCATCATCTGCTAGTTGATTTTAGAGTAGCGTACGATTCAGTGATACGAAATGAACTATTGCAGATAATGTTAGTACGCAGCTTTTTGATGCTACTGGACTGTGACGATTCTAAAATCTTAAGCGACTATCGCTGAGTAGTGGCTTTTCTTGCATTTTAAAAATTTAACATTAGCGAATTACATGGTGGCTGCGACTGTAGAAGACCGGAAAATAGTGCCCTAAAACCGACGATTCGGTGAAACACCATATTGCTCGGCATCCTCTTAGGAAACTTTAAACACGTAAATCAATAGGTAAACTTAGAATGCTAAAAACCCAACAAAAACTTGAGGATCACTAAAATAAAAAATGGAAAGATAGCTTCAATGAATGGAAGTGAAAAATATTTTAATAATTTATAGAACAATCTGTTTTTAGGATGAAAACGCTTGTTAGTCTCTAGTTGGATATAGTTGTCTATGGATATATATTCTTGTTTCTACTCTACGTCGCGGATTCCGTGATGATAGTCGACGACGCGTATAAATAAACTAGGGTAATCACATCGGATCAAGAATGCATTTCTGAAATTCCTCCCAATCGATGGAAATCGGATTATGCAGCGGTCCGGCAGTCGCGCTATTATCTACATTTCGGGGAGCCGCCTGCAGCTCTAAGCCGATTTCAACTGAATTTCCCAATGTTGTGCACTCAGTGCACCGCGCGACTTGCTGAGGGTTAATTATACACTGATTGCCATAGCCGTTTTATTTGAATTTGATTCGATGAACATACACTATTTAAATAATTTTAAATATTTATCGCTGTGTCATCAATGAAACTGTCAATTCTAACCCCGACACACTGCTCTAATCAGTACAAATCAAAACAATACTATTTACGACAATACCTATCGTCTCCATCTTCTCGCCTACAGCTGCCAGCTATACTTAGAAATCAATTGCCAAATACCAAAGAATAGCGCCGTTTTCCGAACCATAACCCTCTAATCAACGGCTTATCTGGAAGTGGCTCATTTTTCACTATCCGCACACGCAATATGCCGGCGCTTATAGGTCAATCTGATAACACATTTTACTCACGCTCTCAATGCAATATTTGAATTTGTGCGCCCCGATTCAATTATTCGGCTACACGGAATGTCATTATCAAAAAAAAAACCCGTACATCCTAGTAGTCGTGCTGTTGTTTTCACTTGCCGTACATTGAACCGGCCTGTACTGGCTACTGGAAGCAACATGTCCGCTGGAAACGGTGCGTCATCGCGTATCCTTCTCCAGTCATGGCCAGCTGTTTGATTATGTTGATAATAACGGCTCGACAGGCAGAGCCTAGCCTTGCATCCTGGTTGAAGTAGCTGATAAACACAGCACAGGTAATAAAATTTGGCGCGACAGGCAGTAGTAGCCTATACTGAGTGTGTGATGTGTTTGCTACCTGTATGTATAGTATGTATAGTTGAATCATCATCCAAACGACCGTCAGTCCTAGAGGAAGGACGCCCGATTGAAAGGCACTATCAGCGTCCAGCGTCTTTGAATGGGTGATGGAATCGGCCAAAGAACGAGTCGTGTTGTAAATTTCCTATCAATTCAGTCTCAATAATATTGACCGATTTCCAGTAGTGTGCAGATCCGGATGATGGTTGTCTTACCGAGTTTAATCCCTGCAATGATTAGTCGAGTGTGAGACAGTCAACTGGAAGGTCCTCCGGAGCGCTTAAGCGAGTTTTCGTTCGCCGCTTTCAAGCTAGTTATATTTTATTTTAGTTTTTAGTTATCATGCTGTGATTTAGTGTAGTTTATTTGTCAAAGTTCAAAACAGTTTGCGTTCTTCTAAGTGCGGATTGCTTTTATTTAATTTAATTCAACTTCAACTATTGTGTTAAGTCGGGCAAAGCGGAGCATTGTGAACGATGGCGATGTGTTTGCGAGGTTTAGGCTTAACGCGCGCTGCGATGTTCTGGAGCCGGTATCATCAGCTGCTGAGAGGTGATCGGAAATTTTCCGTGGTCAGCAGTCCCGGAGTCAGCGCGTATCTGGCGGAACAGGTTAGTTTAGCTTAGAAGGATGGACCCAAGAACCTAGTTAATGCCAAACTGTGAAAATATCATTTTGTGTTTGAAATTACATACAAATTGTATTGGAGCGAATTCAAAATGCTTCTTCCCCGAAAAAATTGGCAATGATTAACCATCCGTGTGAAGATCGGTTCTTCCAAAAAGAAACACTTTAAAACTTACATTCAATCGAGAAAGTCGGCCAAAACACGCCTATTTTGGTAGGTTCCATTTACACCATCTCTGACGGAGCGAGGTGATGTTGTCACGACGATAAACCTTTTCAAATTGCATTCTGTTTGATCGGTGGAAAGACACCGAACGGCCTAAGTCCGAGTTTTATATTTTCAGTTGTTAGCCGTCTTTAATACTTCGATGGAAGGTACCCCCTTCCGAAGTTCCGAGGGGATTAAGGAATTTGATAGTCAGTAGATTTTAAATAGCAGTGTAAATTGGACGTCACGTAAATGAGTGAAAGTGTTGAAAGGCATCTAGTTCTGTGCTACCGTGTATTCGCAGGATCGCAGATCACTTTAAAAATATCTATTACTTTAACTATTCGAAACAAAAAAACTTAAACAATCTTTTGGAATTATTTTGACGCAATTTGAAAGTAACGTTCAATAAGGAAAATTTAGGCAAACCACATTCCTCTTTTTCATGCTCAACTATTAATAAAGGATACCTAAATTTACCTAATCTTGAGCATGAGTCAAACAATTCAATGATACCTAATTCTACGGAAGAACTCGACTGATTTGAACTTCTTGTTTTATGTTTGACAACAGTAACAAGTGCAAAAGAGAGACCAAGAATAAAAGTCGATGTAAGTGGTATTTCCGGTAAGAGCTTGTTACGTGATTCTTATGCTGGAGGATCTCAGTCCAATTTTTACGCTTGAAATTTATATTCTACTTTTACATTCTAATGTATATAAAATAGGTTTTACAAAGCATGTTCTATCCTTGCGACAATTATTTTCGGGCGCTCATCGACTTTTCGATGACCGCTGTTTCAGCAATCAGCCCGACTTAAGGATTTTAACATAGCTCCTACGCCACACACACCCCTCTCCCCTGCCTAATCAAGCATCTGACATGAGCAAATATAAAATACGTTTTTCAACACACTAACCTTGCCGGTGTGCCACGAAACTGCTACTTGAGGAAGCTAGAACATTTTCCTATACAATCAACTCGAGTTTTTGACGGAATGCCATCTGTAGTTCTTATTTTGTGCGAAAATGTCACCCCTCTTCACTTGGGGTTTCTTTTCGAAACACTCTCATTTGTGCGTTTGAATTTTCACTTCGAATTCCATTTTTTTCTCAATGTAAACAAGTGAGTCGGTGCCTAGCAACAAGCGTGCGTTACTGGCTTCCACATAAAGGGCAAACACGCATTTTCGCTTGATGCCCTCCATCAAAGTTCTTTACAGTCTTTTTTTCCATTTTCTTAACATGTCCGTCTCGTCTTTGACTGTCTTCTTGCTCTTCCAAAGTTCCCGCTTCATCATTGCCCAGTACTGCTCCACCGGGCGCAGCTCCGGACAGTTTGGCGGATTCATGTCCTTTGGAACAACATTGACAGAATTGGCCTCATACCACTCCAGGACACTTTTAGAATAGTGGCATGATGCCAAATCTGGCCAAAATAGCGGAGCTTCGTTGTGATGCTACAAGAACGGCGAAAGGCGCTTCTCGAGGCACTCAGATTTGTAGATCTCGCCATTTACTGTGCCCTTTGTCACGAAAGGCTCACTCCTCAGTCCACAAGAGCAGATGGTCTGCCAAATGAGATATTTGGAGGCGAACTTCGACATTTTCTTCTTCTTAAATTTGTCGTCCACACAGAACTTGCTCTTGCCGGTGAAAAACTCCAACCCCGGAATTTGCTTAAAATCGGCTTTTATATACGTTTCGTCGTCCATCACACAGCAGCCATATTTTGTCAGTATCTTCTGGTAAAGTTTCCGTGCTCGAGTTTTAGCCGTCGATTGTTGCCGCTCATCGCGGTTTGGGAAGTTCTGTACCTTGTATGTATGTAGTCCAGCTCTGTTCTTTGCATTCTGGACGTAGCTCTGCGACATGCCAATCTTTTTAGCCAAATCACGGCTTGAGACGTTGGGATTTGCTTTAATCATCCGCTTCACATTTCCCTCCGTCTTTTTGTTCTCCGGTCCCGGTTTTCTTCCAGCTCCTTTGCCGTTGTCCAACGTCAACCTGGAACCGCTTCAACACTCTGGAGACGGTTGAATGGTGAATGTTCAACATTTTTCCCAACTGCCGGTGCGACAGGTCAGGATATTCCAGGTGTTTGGAAAGAATTTGTTCTCTCGGCTCGCGTTGGTTCACCTCCATTTTCGTTGAATCGAAAAACACGACTTCGAGTTTGACAGCATGTAAACGATACACATCAATGAGAAAGTGTGCGTCCCCCCCCCATAAACTTTATGTTATTGTGGACCTGGCAAGATTATAAGTCCTTTTTGACATAGGTCTCATCGAAATGCATGCATCCGGCCGCGGTAAAACTGACAAAACAATCTCCAGGATCTTATTGCAGCACGTTGTTTTTATTCTGCACTTTGTTTGGCGATTTTTTTGGCTCCGTTTGATACATTCGCTCCCGTTTTATTGTTGGAAGATTCGGGTTTCCTGCATCTTTCTGGCAGTTCATCCATATAATCATGGACTTTACGTTCGTGTGATGAATTCTAAAGCACTCCCCCGCGAATAGTTACTCTTTTCACTTAGCCATGTGTCCGAAATCGTATTTTTACACTTCATTTTCAATGCTCGACATTTTGTAAACGAAGAATTTAAACCGTACCGAATAGTAAACAAACGAAAGATGACTGCGACACGCACAGCCTGCTGCAGCGATGCCAGATTCTCGCGACATTAAATCCGTAGATTTGCTCTGCACTCAAAGAAACAAAAGTATTCCAAATAAGGTTTTACACCAACCGGCATAACCCCACAAAATGATGAACTTCGTTTGACAATTCTCGGTGGTTTGTTTACATAGGAGTTACGTGAGTTCGAATGTGACAGATGAGCACCCGTTGCACTCGAACTCACGCAACTGACAAAGTAAACAAACCACCGAGAATTGTCAAACGTGAACTTCATTCAGCAAGAGTTCATTCGTGTCGTCATCTTGCAGAACTCAATAGTGTTTTTCACCCCATTTAGGGATTTTGTGCCCAAACTCAATTCCAAGTTAAAGTTATATTCATTAATGAATTGATATTTAGTACTCTACAAATGCTTCTTACTAGTAATCAACATTTTCAATACACAACAGCAGTAAAAAGCATTTTAAAATAGCAGTCTTATTCAAGACGCACTGTTAAGGCCTATTTGTAACCTAAAAATTAGCCCGATTCAGCCAACGGGCGCAGTCTTTTAAACAGAACAGGGTATTCATAGGCGATATTGAGGATTTTTATGTGATATTGAGAATCATGCAGTGGATTGCTTTGTCCTGCTTGTCACTCCCGACGTTTAGATGTTCGAACGGGATTCTGTTATTGCCATCTGGCCACTTATTCTTAATACTTATTGGTGATTGTGCTATCCCAATTTTTTGTTATATTGTTCGCTATTCAATGCGGAGCCATTGCCTTTTATATATTTACAACAAATAAAGATAAAGATTTTTTCAATAGGTTAGTAGTATTTCCCTCGCGCGCAATTAACTATTGCGCGCGGAGCTTTTTTGTGGGGTGCTACAAATGCCTGACGGTCATTCAGTCTGCTTCTTTGATCGTCATTTCGTCCATGCTAACAACGCAGCAGTTGCTTAGAATTTAACGCTCGGTTGGCTTTGTATGCTTCTTCGATTTGCTGACTACGGTCGTGAACCCTTCCGAAATGTCCCACATCAAATTGCACCACGTAAAAAACGCTGTAAAAATTACCAAGTTTGTCTGATTCTTTTCAAACTTTCAAACAATGCAATATAACCCATTAGTAAGTTTTTGGCATATTTATTTTATTCAACTACAAGACCACAACCTTACGCTCGCACATTACGCTTAGCTACCCTCATTAGTTTCTGTACAACATCTAGCTTCAGCTTCTCCTGTACGGAAACCCATTTTTCTTCATGTCTTCCTCAGATTTGACCTCCTTGGGATGCTTCCGTAGTGCCTGCTGTATTTTTCGATGTGCCTTAATTCCGGTTCATTTCTTTGGGTACGAAAGTAGCCCCATTGGCTTCGTGCCATTCCAGGACAACATTTGAATAGTGGCTCGATCCGGCCAGAAGATCGTAGGACCCTCGGGTTATTTCAACAGAGGAAACAGACGCTTCTGAAGACACTCCTCGAGATAGATCTCCCCGTTTACAGTCTCGGTAGTCAGGAAAGGCTTACTCCGTTTGCCACAAAAGCAAATCGCTTGACAAATCATGTATTTATTGGCAAACTTTGAAAGTTTCTGCTTCCTTACTTCCTCCGGAACATCAAATTTGTGCTGGGTGGTGAAGAATAGTTGCCCCGGAAGCTACAGAATGTCCGCCTTGACGCAAGTCATATCATCCATGATGAGATAATGAGGCTTCGTCAGCATCTGGGTGTACAGTTTTCACGTCCATGACTTTCCCACCAAATTTTTCCGTTCGTCACGATTTGGAGCCTTCTGCACTTTGTACTTTGTTTCTCCCGGCCTTTGCTCTCTGAACCAAAGACTTGGACAGATTCAACTTTTTAGGCACACCCCTGACCGAAGCATTGGATTACGCTTAAACTCTTTCACTACACGCTTGTGATGCTGACCACTAATAGAACATCTATTCTGCCTGCATTACTCCTTCCATTCGATGCTCACAGTTTAGTAGTACCTTTTAATCATACGACTCACGGTTGATTGCACGATTCCCAATTGTTTTCCGATGTCCCGATGGGTGTCGCAAAATGAATTCGCGACGTTGCTTTTCGTTCCAATTTTCGAAAAACTGACAGCTAAAGACGCTGAATTACTGAATAAAGCCTCGCCATCTTATCCCAACTAAATGACACTGACAGGTTTCGTGCTCGATTGGAATGACACTGACAGATAAATGGTAAACAAACGATTTACGTGACGAGTCTTTATCCAGAGGGATTCAGCGTCGTTCTGACAGCAATAACAACACAATGTAATAAATACTTTCTAAACTACTTCTTCCCACATTTTCAAGAGAAAACATCCCGATGTGTTGTGTTATGCAGCGTTTTTTTCATGATGCAATTTGATGAATCTTTATCTACCATTTGCATCTTGTTTGGCGGTGCTATTTGTTGCTATAAAAGTACTGGATGTAATCGTTGATGATTCAATATAAGATTCTGGTTTAGCTGTCGTTGCTGGTTGGACCACTGCTTGCGTTTTTGCTTTCGGCGTTGAAGTCGAGATTTTTTTTTTTTTTGGTTATGGCAAAATTCAATGTATGTCCGAAAATGTAACAGATGCCACCTTCTGCTTTTAATTGTTGAATGTTTTGGTGGGTGAATGCATTAATATTGCTTCCGAGCTGAAGGCTTTAGACTCTGCTTTAAACTTCAGTCAAGATGCAGATTAAAGAATGAATAAGGCGTTGAAACTGAATCCTGGTTGCGGTTAATGCAGCAGAAATGGACAACAAAAGAGAGATTTTATACCACTGTTTTCCATAGTTGTTCGTAGAATTGAAACGTAACAGTTTGTGGGTTATATGCGCCAGTTGGTTACATTTTCCAGGGTCACGAAGAAAGGAATGGAGTGTTCTATCCGCATTCTCACAACCCGGACAGCCTAGGAAATGGGGAACAAATTCCTGAACACGTCTTTATCGGCAACAACTTCGTCGTCTTGCGACATGAATCTACGTATAACGCCATCAGGAGACAAATCATGTACTCTTCCGTCGATTGCACCGCCCTCCTTGTAGACAGGGACCTTAATCTTAACTTAATCCTGTTCATAAAGATGTGTCATGCTGTTACTGTAGATAAATTGATCTAGTGAGGTACGAGGTATGCATACCAGAGCCAAATTTCGAACATGTTGAAGCTGAATGAGATTAACGTTATATCTGGCAATACACCTTTAACGTGACGTTGGTTGCTGGACAGATTTATATAACTCTAATTGCTTTAGTAATAAAAGTTTTTCCTTCTCGTGTTGTTGATTGCTTTCACGTGTCATTCATGGCAAAGCTTTCCTCATTTTTGTTGTATCCTCATTCGTACGATGTGGACGACCATATCGCTCCTTTTTGACGTATAGCCGCTGTGAGCATTCGCCTTCTAGTTTGGCCAAGTACAAATCCCACATGCCACCAGAACATGGTCAGAGGCGACGTTCGTTTCTCAGAAGGTCCTGACATCAATGACATCGGAGAAATACCCAGCTGATTTTGGATCGCGTTTTGCCATTCGGAATTTCCAGTTGTGCTTCTTAATAGCATTTCGTTTTAAAAAGTGCTACAGATATTCATATTTACATCGGGCCGCGCCGAGGTTGGTCAACCAATATTTCCAACTATCAAAGTCAACTGTCACGAGACTCAGTGTCCTTTTCGAGTTTACCTGAACCAGCGCCAATCGATCGACAAATCAGCTGTCAGGCTACGTGCACGAATCAAATATACGAATTAAAACAAGATGTTAAGATGA
This sequence comes from Topomyia yanbarensis, assembly GCF_030247195.1. Taxonomy (NCBI): domain Eukaryota; kingdom Metazoa; phylum Arthropoda; class Insecta; order Diptera; family Culicidae; genus Topomyia; species Topomyia yanbarensis. Next base: position 463,023,605 of record NC_080671.1, on the reverse strand, counting down.
TTTTCCAATAGAAAAAATAACTGTCGATCATTGGCAACCTTCTTCAAAAGTACACTGATATAAATCCGTAGATTTCCGTAGAAAAAATTGCATTTACGTAGATTTTATCTACGGCAGCATCCGTAGATCCGTAGAAAACCTCCAAATCCGTAGATCTACGGAAATTTCTGTAGATCTGACATCGCTGGCCTGCTGTGATGAGCAACTTAAAACCATCACAAATATTCGTGCACAATGTAAACGTATGTAAATAGCTTATTGTTGATAATGTCCTTAAGGAGAGGAAGTGTTCAGCGAGAAAACACCTATTTAACGAATTTGTTTTAGAAATTTGGGTGATGCGAATTGATCAAAACTTTTGTACATTATAATGTACCATTTCAATTACATTCTATAATTTTTCTATGCAAAAATATCGACAAGCGACTCGGTAACGAAGTTCTATCATACGTCAATTCTACGGCGTTTCGAGGCGCGTAGGGACAAGAGATCATCAGTCAAGCAGTTTTCGAAACAAAAACCCAGTTGTCGGTTAGCTTTGTCGACTATGGCAGAATAATGCATCTTGAGTGTCAATTTTGAGTCAAGTCACACTTCAAAGTTCTTCACTTGATCAACGCGATAGAGTCGCACCCCGCCTTTCTGCAGCGACAAAACGTATTAATACAGTGAAGACCCGATTTCATCAGCACCCGATTTTATCAGACCCCGATTTGTCAGCCTCATATGAAAATTGATAGTTAGTAGTTTGATGGGATCTAGCAAACGAACCAAGTTGAATTCGAGTAAATTCTTTCTTGAGCATATTTTTCTTATCTTAGAGATACGAAATGCAAAAAAAAAGTTTTTTGTTTTTTTAAATTTTGCGCTGTTAGACCCCCTTAAGGAAAATTTAAACTAAATAATCAGAAAGGGTTAAAAGGCTATATCTAGGGATTAAAGAAAAATATTCTAAGAGCTTCGGTTTATTAAAAAGAAAGAAAAACATATATCCCGATTTTATCAGCCTAAAATTCACTAAGGGGCTGATAAAAACTGGTCTTCACTGTACTGCATTTCGAGACGCTGAATTCGAGGAGGCTGCAGATACCTACAACTAGCTTCACACTGTATGACAAAAAAAAATCAAATCATCAACGTAAATGAGCATTTCACCGTTGGTCAGGAGGATTACAGCGTCATTGAATAACAGTGTGAACAATAGTGGACCCAGATTGCTTCCTTGGGACACACCGGAGGGCGAAAAACCCCGGAAGATTCCGTCGAGCTAATTTTTACAATCAATTGTCTGAAGCATAAGTCTGATCTGAGTCTATTATTGAAACTTTTGAAAAAATACACGGAGAAATATAACCCGGTTCTGGATTGCAAGACTGCTGCCGCTTCAATCATCGCTGTAGAAACTTCAAACATATCAAATTCTGTCCCTTGGAATTGAGTGCAGGACCAGTCTTGCTTCTTCAGTTGTGGCGATATGATAGTTGATTTCCGTAGTTCTCCTTTCGTTATGAATTTACAAACCCCCAAAAACGGTTTGGATTCGGCCGCATATCATTTTGTCTCTTTTTCACGTAGCTTTTATACAAAGAGATACATTTCAGACCAGAGCACATCTGAAAGCAATTAATTTAAAGTATTGTCATTGCGTCATAATCCTCGTTAAATGAAGCTGCGCGCAGACAAACAGCGATAAACGCTAGAGGAGGATGATATGAGTCAATTTGAACGACCTCTTCTGGTGCTATAGTTACCTTCTTTTTCATGTTAGTTTCGTTGGTAAAAACTATTTTTATCTATATTTTTACTATTGGAACGAAGTGTATCTCTGTGCTCGGCTGAAGAGTTTAAGTGAATCGCATTTTCGATATGGCACTCACAATTAACTTAGGGAATAGGCAAGCTTTCATTTCCCACAGAACTGTAGTTTGGATAACCATCAGAAACAGAACGTCTGGTAACACATATATATTTGCAGGTTAGAATAGCCCCTCTAAACCTCCGTAAACATAACCAGAACGCCCAAAAATGGCAGAGAACTGAGCCTTAAAACATTGTGACAGTTGATGGATCGGCGGTTACGGTGTCAGAAGGCTTTTTAGTGCGTCCCAATCAAGATGAGGCTACCGATCCACATGTGACCTTAATCTGCCAATTTGTACACCGTTTTTTGATCGACTATCCTCAAATTCACGAAATCGAACATTTCTGGTTAAAATTTTTGAATTTTTCATCGATGCCAACTTTGAATGACACAAACCGGAGCGAGCTAACGTCCTTTCCTCTGGGTACTGATGTAACTAGCTTGGGTGTTACGTTCGACAACTCGAGGCACTCACTAACCAGTGAGGCAGCCCCGGATGAAACACAGTTATATTTAAAGCAACTGATCATCAGCACGGCGGTTGAGCTTTACAGTCTTGATCACATTTGATGCCTTCATATCTACATTATTCCTTACGGCGTGGCGTTTCATTTGTCGATTCCCACGGTAAAGATAGACAAGTCTGTCTATGCCAAGGGGCATGCTGATGAACTCGAGTGATTCGTAGTTATGCTGCCTAAGCTCAACCCTCATCAGCAGAAGACAACAGTTAAGCCCTTAAGATAATAAGCCTGTTTTAATGACCCTGCCACTTCTAGTTTTCCGATCTGTTTTCTTCACATTTTTGCTCTCACTTGAGTACTATGGCTCTAATTTTCATAACTTTCCCTAACTAACTGTATGTCGTTAAAATGTAAATAAAAATGAATTCCTATCGTTCGCACTGCGGCATTTTGGTGTGTTACAAGTACATTTGGCCAAAAAATCGGTGTAACAAAGGGAGAAAGCGCACTCGATTTGGTGTCAATGGTTGCAGTCAGTGATTCAAACCTTGAGAACAATTTTTCTATCTCTGTTTGCATGGACTGAATAGTGAAGAAGTCTTTCTGAGCTCGTCAGGATCTAGTAATCCCTTACATAATGGCATTTCCTGAAGGCACTATGTGGAGCCTTTCCTAACATGGGCACATGATCTCAGAGGGAAAGGGAGAAAGAGCAATAATTATCAAAGGGTCAGTGATTACCTGTAGTTCGGGTTTACATAAAGTGAGGAATTCTCTAGTTTTCCTCTTCGAATATTAAACCGTTTTGATGGATAACGGGTTGTAGGGCATCAAAGTGTTTCTACATCCAAACCTACACCATAACTCCCAAGCGTTCAACAAACACCAATCTAGTTTGCTATACTTCCTACATCATCCAAGAGATGGAGAAAGGACATCAAACGGATGCAATTTACACCGATCTGTCCGCTGCATTTGATAACATAGATTACGAAATCGCCATAGCGAAACTCAAGCGTCTCGGTTTCCACGGAATGTTCCTCGACTGGCTAAACTCGTATCTTGTTGGTCGCGAAATGTCCGTGAAAATAGGAGATAGTATCTCTGAAGCAATTACCGTTACCTCTGGTGTACCACAAGGAAGTCACCTTGGACCTCTCCTATTTCTAATTTACATCAATGACGTCAATCTCTCTTTGAAATGCTTAAAGGTTTTCTACGCCGATGATTTTATATTATACCTAAGAATTTGTAATCTGAATGATGCCCCCGACTTACTTTTGGACAATATAGACTGTCCCAGACTCCTTAGCCAACTCAAAATTTTCAACCAATAATACACGTCCTTTGACTTTAACTTGTCCCGTGTTTCCCTTAGACGTCTATACAGTATTATTTTAAAACATGACCCGTAGTTTAATATATAGTTCGTAACGCTTATTGTTATTATAATATTAGATAAGATGTGTTATTTTAGGATGTAATTTATATAGCCATAAGTAATTATGTATCATTTGCATTATGTTATATCTGTTGGTACGAAAAGACGAGGAGGTTTTGCGCCCATTTGAGAAAGAGTGCTTATGTTTTTTCATCTCAAGAGGGCTTTTCCCTGCTCCAATAAATAAATACATGAATAAATAAATAAATAAATAAATAAATAAATAAATAAATAAATAAATAAATAAATAAATAAATAACTCAGAACCTGGGAAACGAAAGGCAGTTTCCATATTTGCCAGCTCATCGGTCAACTCGTTCCTTCTTCTTTTACCATGTGCCCTAGCATGGGAGAAGACGAACTGGGACTCGAAGTTCCATGAACCTAGAGCTCTTAATCTAGCTAGGCAAACAGATAGACCAACCTCTTCGCCCTTAGGTCGCTTCTTAGCAGATATTTTCTAGATTAGAGCTAAATTTCATATACCTCCGCTTGAAAGACTGACGTTGTAGAACCTGGAACCTTGTCTCTCAGTTCATCATTTTTGGTTTCATTTTTCCCAAAGAGACCGTCATGCCATTTAAGACTTTCTTCTTTCAATATGTGGATTTCATAGCATTTACTATCAATTATAACTTAAAGATATTTTACTTCCACAGCAAATTCTATGGTGATTCCATTAAGGATAGGTGGTTTCACTTTGAATTTTCTTTCCTTGTAAATGAAATTACGGCGAATTTTGGGGCTCCCTTTTACACCATTGCCATGTCACGGTCAGTTTGAGTACGCTCCGAGATCAAGGATCCATCCTTACCCTTTAATAATGATGACAATGTCATCTGTGTAACCCCTCACTTCAAATTCCAGAAGCTCTAGTTCATTTAGAAGTCCGTCTACTACCAGGACCACAGAGGATGTGACAGCAATCCTCCTCGAGGACAGACTGCAGTGGTTCTCGTGGTTATCCATGGGAAGGTTTCAACAATGCGGTCACAATCCGACTATATAACATTTCAGTAATCCATTCGACAGTGGAACACTCTATCCCCTTTGGTTCAGCAATACGCTGAATCGAATCGAAAGCAGTATTGTCGAAGGCACTCTCAATGTTCATGAAGAGCGCACATTATTATTCAGTGGTTACCGGCTGAAAAATTCAATTTCATGTGCGAGCCTAATACTTTTTTCCATACCTTTCAGAAGAAAAGATATAATGCTAATTGCTCTGCACATTTTTGGCTGATCAATATCACATCTACCTTTCTTTGTATAAACACTACCATAGGCGGCTCCAGCCGGCTGACAAGGGGGGGCACGCCCTTCTGACAAAATATTTTATGACGATGATGTAAAAAACAAATTAATTTAGAAGTGTAAAATTTTGGAAACTCATTTTTATAACACGTTTCATATTTAGGGATTGGCGACCAGTGAATCAAACATCAACCGAATAGCGCTACGAAGCTTTCTGTGACGAAAAATAATCGTCGCGTCTCCTTTGGCAAAGCACTGACAATATATACAATTAAAAATTCAACTGGACGGAAAAAATGGATCATGTGATCTAGTTCTTTTTACAGAATTGCCCATCTCTAATCGGTAATTCCGTGTTCGGGCTGACGATCACGTGTTTTTCGTTGCTTTTTGCACTTATAGGTCACAAAACCCGCGCTGAAGGTGCTGGCTGTAGATGTTGCGGTGCTTGATGCTGTGTTTTCAGTTGAATAATTGCCACAAATTTGTGTTGATTTGCCGTAGATGTGTTGGCAATCGGTTGTGGTGTATTCTCCTGACACTTTTCCGCTAAAGGTTTTCCAGTGTGTCCCGTTTAATTACAGTACTTGCACATAATAATCTGCCCATCATGGATGCATATCATGGCGTGGTCAATTATAGTTCCGTTGTGTTTGAATTGAATAGTCAAGAGAGAGTAGACCTTTCGACTCGCATTCTCACCACAGAAACTTTATTCGGGAAAAATTTCTTCAAGTATCAGGTTACTCGGATTCTACATCTCCAAATTATGACGTGTGTTTTGCACTTGGCTTACGGGGGTACGCGTAGATATCTCATATAACCTTACCTCTATACTGTCATTTTGTATATACACGGGAATCTTAACTCCAATACTGTAACTTTCCGCCACGTATTTTAAATTGTTCTGCAAAACAAATATTTCTACTTGGTCTAACAAGTTGAATGCTATCAGTACTGCATTGGAATGGTTTTGAAGTAATATGACTTCCATAAACGTAAACTCAATTTTCACTTCTAGAAAATATTCAAAAATAGTTTGTTGTCATTTTGCGGTGCTTTATTCAGAAAAAAAAACTACAAGGGACAGCCCTATGGGGTTGCACGAACTGTGGACGTAGGACTACACAATGTAGTGTGAAATATTTAATTTCTTAGTGCCTTTGGATTAATAATAAATCAAGTATATTTCATTCGAAAAGTTTAAATATAACCAACATCGAACGTAACATATTGAACCAAACCTTCTCGCTTATCAAGTCATTTTATTTGTATTAGGCGATCGAATCCGATTAATAATATTTGAGAAGACATCTTTTAAGATTTCTTAATGGGAAAATCTCAACCTTTAAAAATTGTAAAAACATTTCGATTGAGTGAGGTAAAAAACTCAGGCCGGTGAAGCAAATTCAAATTTTAGGCAATATAGTCACATTTTATGTGTGATTTTCTAGTAACATTTTGACATTGTTGTAACTTTCCTGAAGTAGATATTTAAATGTAGCGAATGCAGTGGTGTTATTCATATATCGAAACACGTAGAAGATTGTATTGGGAGAATCAAAATAGATAGGCTGAATGGAAATAAATCACGTGGAATCCATGATCGTAAATAATAAACCTTCGTAGCGCTTTCCACCGATTCGCGTAAATTTATTACTAAGAATGTTTTCATCTGTGCGCAACGAACGCACAGATTGTTATTATGAACGCATGCAACCGCGTATACACATTTGCTTCAAACATTGAACCTAAGCGACCGGTGTACAGTTGTACAATGCTTGAACCAAACAGCTGTGTGAGTGCAAATGCTCTACAACTTCGTAGAACATCAGATTGCATTATCTCTTACCATTGTATAGATAGGCGTATTACCTTGAATGAATTTTGCTCACTGGCGCCACCATGTGGTGGAATTTTGCATTTTTCAAATGAGAGAATAAAGTATTTTTTGCTACTTTACAACTTTGTAGAACATCCAAATGCTCCATCTCTTAGCGCTGTACAGATAGGAGCATTCCCTTTAAATTGCTTGGCTCATTACCGCCACCATGCGGAGAAATCCTGAAACTTCCCAGTGAAACCAAAAAGTCCTTTTATTTCTCTACAACTTTGTGGAACATCATAACTTTCTATCTCTCGTCGTTTCAGAGATATATGAGTTTTTCCTAACCTTGCCCCACCTTTGCATGTGGGTCACATATCGTCGCTGTTGTGCTATCTTATGACAAGCGCCATTTAGCACATTTCGAGAAAAACGATTTTTAAAGTTTGAGATTGAATATCTTGAAACTTATAAATGGTAAAAACAATTCAAAGAAGACAATTAATGCTTCAATCTATTCTGTATTAAACTCTTAAATGTCACGAAGTTCGGTTGACTATGTTGCGAGTTTTCACTATAAATGTAAACAAAAGTCGCACTCACACGTGTCGTAGGCGTGTATTGATGGCAAAATTTGTATGGCGTGTCATAATTGTGCATGGAAAATTTTCCATAGAAAAAAAAGCATCAATTATTAACTTTTATTAATATCTTCGGCTTTATTCAGCCTAGAAACAATCGATGAGATGCATTTTGAAGTAAATTGAGCAAGCAATCTAGAAAAAATAGTAATTTTTAATTACAGTGTTGCCAAACATGAAATATTGCCAATTTAAAAGTAAAACTGCATATTTCTCGCAATACATGTATTTTTATTTTAAAAAATATTATGCCATTGTGTTCCTCAGACATTTTTACATATAAAAACATCTAAAACTTCTACAGTACTTAAGCGAATCCCAAGATACAGTGATTTAAAGCAAAAAACTGACAATTTCTCATCACCTTTTTAGCTATACCTCAGTAACCAAGCAAAATTTCAAAATTCTGAAAACGCCATTTTGTAGAGTAATTTCAGATTAGTAATGTTGCATATCTAACTCAGTTTACCCCAAAATGGCGTTTGTCATAAGATAGCACAACAGCGACGATATATGAGATAAGCGGAGTACGCCCTTTGCGCATGTTAAGCAGCAGTATCCAACTTTAAACGTTAATAACTCTTTAACGGTTGGTTGGATTGTCTTGCAGTCTTCGACAAACTTGTTCGGCATATCTTCAAAAACTTAACTGCTTCCTAGGTCCGTGTTCGGAAGTTAACAGCGACCTCCAGGGGCGATAATGTGAACTGTGAGTGTTTCCCCATACATTTTGGCCAAAAATCCCATACAAACTTTAAGCTCGTTGGGGGAGGGGTTAGGGTTAACCGATTTCGCTCAAATTTGGACAGTGTCATTTTTTCATGATTTGGAACGACGCTAGGGGGTGTAGGTTGTGAAATTTTTTTTTCATGTAAATCATTGTCACCCTAGTGCACCCCCATATCGAAAACAAAGACGTAGTCCTACGTCAAAAAATCTTCCTTTTCAATTTTTTGTCAAAGCAAATAAATTGACTACTTATTTTGTTATTATCGAAATATTTCAACAGTTTTCAATTTGCTCTCACTGATAGCAGATCTGTTTAATGTCAAAGAACAATTCCTTGATTTTGATATTTTAACCGTTAAAACGACCAAAAAGTCATCTCTGTAAGCTTTTGAAAGCCTTTTTTGTTGCAAACAATTTTGCTCGGTCTAATTATTCCATAGTTTAAAACCAACATGGTGCTGAATTGTTCTTCAAGAAAGCGGAGTAGGAGGAGTTACTGGAAAAACCTTCAGCGTCGACTCGGGAACTAGCAATAATGTTAGATTATGCTGAATGCGCTGGGGCTTGAAACATTAAAAAGTACAAGGAAACTCTTACTACTGCCATCGATTCTCGTCAACTGTGGTTGAAAATCATTAGGAAGATCAAACCTGATCTCAATACCTTGAATTATGGTTTGGCGAAAAAACCTGTACGACGAGGTACTGATTCGATGGATGTGTCTTCAGCGACGATGAAGTCTATGGGAATTTCAAGCAAATCGGGGCTCAAACTCTACAAGGCTTCTGCTCACGGCAAAGTTCCTAGAATATGCAAGTTTGTTTTCGTTGGCAAGTTCACGAAAAAAAAATGATTTGACGAGGGATCTGTCCCTACGGCAAGAAAACCGGCTTTTTGTGACTGATTAGACTATGAATTTGGAAGTATTGAAAAGGGAGTGCATCAATAAACATATTTTACGGTTCATTAATTTTCATGATGGTCCAGTTACGTGTATGTTGGCCAAATCTAGTCAACTGCCATAGCAGCAAAGACGTATTACCAGGCCGCGCGCAGAAAATTCTCAAGGGAAGGCAGGATTTTGTTTTTTTACGTTTCTTGTAAAAGCAAGGTACAGAAATTCTTAAACTCTGAAGATTATTTCCGTGCCGTGGAGGGCCGAGTCTTGCGTACTAATCGATTCAGCTCAATGAATTGAGTCAATGTCTGTTATCGAGAAAGATTCTTCATCAAACATCATTGCCTGCTGGCTCGTGGTAACATCAGATTCTTAAAGCAGTGGTTTGTAGTAGTTAAGCCTACCGATTAAACCTAAACCATTTGTTAACCCCAGGCCCCCTGGATACATCGGTAGTTATTACTTCAGGATGGATTGTGCTCCTGCTCTTTTTACTTTGTGTTAATCGTTCACGTTTTCTCAATTACTACTTTTTCTACTCCTTCTTGGTGCAACTCGTTCCTATTTATATGCTAGCTGGTGCTGAGAATTCCTCGGCGACGGTATTTCTCTCGATATCGATGCCCGTTTTCGTGAGCCATATACCTCTCAACCACTCCGACGGAGATATCATCGGTGGTGAAATTTCTCCTGACAACGATATCCCGATTTTCTTTGACTTCATGTGGTTCGTTCGTGTTTTTCCTTTCCTTATTATCCCGTTGCTGGTTCACCTGACCTTTGCTGTGTCTGCTTACAACTATTGCTAATATCGCATTTTGTCAGCTTGTTTCTAGAGTGTCTGGACTCAAATGACATTTTATGTTTCAAACGACTCGCAGTAGTGTTTTCTGTTAAAATATTTTTAAAGCTAATTATTCTAAACCCTTTGAGGGTTTGAGACCCCCAAAACCCACCCCGTACGCACGGGCTGCATGCTCCAATGGTCCAATAGAAAAATCTTGGGCGATAATGAAACTCTAACTGAAGCAGTCACCAGCGACGTCTGACAGATGGAGAATTGGTGCAGTACGTTAGCCGAGGCAGTGCAGTGACTAAGAGAAGGTATGCACTGGCTGATGGCATTAAAAAATGTTAGCATATAAAAAGAAACGAATTAAGGGTAAAAAATACACGAATTTGAAAATGTCCTATATCTCAATGATCTAGCCTTTAATGCGTAGCTTCTTGATAATGATAACACGGTGCTTGAAAATAAAAAAAAATGAATGTACTATTCAAGTGATCTAGTAAAGGTAGATCTATTATTGAGTGTGCCACTTGACTCCTGTTTTTACCGAATAGATTTCTGAAGCCGATGGCATTTTGATTCTCGTCAAATTTTATCTCCACGTTGGATATATAAAATAGAAATAATTTAATCAAAAGTTTTGCATTGTACCGAATATACCAGCATTTACTTATTTTTGTTCCGTACCAATATTTTGGTACCAAAAGTGGATCGATATTCTCCGGATTTTCGATGCCGGTATTACTGGTAACACAATCTTAACAGAAACTTATTTTGTTTATTGCTTGCACAAATTCGAAATTGTTTTTTTTACCACTTACTGAACTTTGAACTGAGATATGCGGAACAAATCGGTAAATCCAGAACCGCGTCCCTGTCCAAACCCTCTTACATGTGCTGATTTAGACTTAGCAAGTCATTTGAATTAAGATATTCAAAGAGGTATACCCTTCACGTTCTCTCGTGCCACTGTTTCCCCATTCCACATGATGAACATTTGCGTCGCAGCCGATGTTAGGGCGAATAATCTGAATCTTGTAATAGTTAACCAAACTTTTCAGCTCCGACGGTGACGGATTTCCTCAAGCTTGTAGAAAATATGGTAGACCAACGACAACCTTTTGGTGTCCTCTATCTGTCGGAATTTCTTCTATTGCAGATACTAGATCCCTGTAAATAAAAACGATTAATGGAAAGAATCTAATATCGCTCGCAAAGAGCAGAGCTGCTCTTGGATGACCTTTTTCTTGAAAGTATAGCTACTTACATCTTTGTGTTGGAAGACTGCGAACACGATCTTATACAGTCCATGGTTCTTGGATAAATCCAATTTCTTTTGCTTCCCTCACGAACATTCTGCTCCTCTGTAAACTGGATTACCCAAAGAGTGAAAATCGGAATGTATAATTTCAACTTTTATAGCGGAATAATTTCGCTAACTGTTATACATGCCATTTATTGGAAGCATACAGTGGCCATTAATCACATAAAAGTATATAAGTGCGATGAACACATGAGCACATTGGTAAATTCAAATTTGTATATAAGAAATCAAAAATCAAATCAACTTCAAGCAGACATTCTTTAATCGTTGCAAATGAATCAGTGAATCGATCAATGGAGTTGATTCTTTTTCGTGAGTAAATCGGACACGATCAACACTTGAAAATTAATCAATTTACCCATCATCTAATCGGTGTGGAAAAAACTGATTTTTTCGTTTTCGATTTTTGCCCATTCTCTGTTCAACCTTGAAGTCGCCATCTGTTTATTCCGAATTTCGCCACCAGCATTGCTGTGAATTTAATACCACAAAATGCACAAAAACAAACCCAATATTTTTGGCAATAAACTGAAGAAAAACAATCACATAATTCACGCTCCATTCGGATTCTATTTCACATCTCTCAAGTTACAGCCAACCCATTGAATTAAACTCAATGAATTCTTCTATTCTGTTCGAACCAGCCTTCTTATTATTGGCGATCTCGCCTTCCTCATGTCAACGCTTTGGCGAACGCTCTTTTCTCAGTTTGCTTAACATGGGGAACCCGATATTCTGTTTTCTTATTCTAGGGAACCCGCCTTCCTTATTTATTATTTGAGGGAAACCGCCTTTTCAATTTATTTAGTGTGGTGATTTTCACTTACAGTGGCAAAACCACCTTGTTGACATCATGTGCCTTTTAATTGAATATTCGTGTAAACTACCGAAGCGAATCCTCTCTTAACTTGACGTACAATATAATACAGTTTTTGTACAGTGACGAAACAGTTCTTCTTCTGTTAATGAGTCTACTTTCCCGCATGTCACTTTTTTTTGTTTTTCATGTATCTCATTATTTTCGAAACTAACCATCATTACATACGTCCTAATCACATGTTCAGCTACCACGCGTAAGCGGAACCCACCCTTGTTAATCTCTCCGTACAATAGTAGGTCAAGTTCAAACATAACAAACACATTTCTCCCTTAATTTTCATAACAGCCGATGCATACATATAATGTTTACATATGCATGAAATCTAATTCATATATAGATGGCCGCGGAAATTTGAAATTTTGCTGTTACCATGGAAATATTTCGTTCAAATCTTTTCACCATCGTGGTTTAGCTTTCGAACTGAACTCGATTTGAACGGTTCGTGGAATTTTCGAGGCAAACAAGCTCATCAAAAGTCATACTTTCAATACTCATTGTACTCACATTGTTTCTTCTCATTGTCAATGTAGTAACGATGTTTCGGATATTAAAATGATTATCACCAGATTCGAAACAAGAACAATATACTTCGCGTTCGTCTCGTACCAGAGAATTGCACTAGAGGCTGTCTCAAAAGTCGTGGCTATCTTATTTATTACGTTCCCACAGGGAGTCGAAACCAGTGACAAAAGATCCCCAAGTAACCAATAAGCATTACAACGTGGCCTTATAACAGCTTTATATATGCATATAGAGCGATGCCGTACGGCTCAGAAGCCTTATATACAGATATGATGCTGATATAATGCTAGAAAAGGCGAAATATAGTGCTATTATAATGCAGAGATTCATAGCCCTTTTTCTGCATCACTAATGCTATTATAAAGCACCTATATCCAACTGTCAAAACTGAAAGCCCGTTATTGGCACTACTAATGCTATTAGATAGCTTCAAGTAGTTGTCATTTTCCTCGAACAACGTTTCTTCTTTTTCCTTTTCAGCATGCCAATGATATGGAAAATGAAAACAATATAACTGTTTTATGTTCTTTCAATCATCTATGATGAATATTAGTATATGACTAGGTATGTGATAACACTTGAAATTCTATTTACATGTAATGCGCTTCGCGCGTGATATGAAATATGCTCTAAATGAAATATGTTGTGAACATTACCTTAAGTGAGTCTCGAACCGAGGTACCTTGTATCATCATTCAGGGTTGGAGCGCTCCTTTTGCTGCCTGGACCATATTGGTTACGTTCGAACGTAATGAAATATGTCGAATATAAGTCACCAGAAAAGCTGCATGTTACAACTCATGCAAACGGTGCTGCCAGAACGCAGTTTGGCCATTAAATTAAATTAAACAATTGGTATATTACGAAAAAATGCAATCTTTGATAAATCACTTTTCCAATACAACGCACATAACGATAAAAGGCTTGGTTAACTTTTGCTTCAATTGGTAACTAACTGTTACAATTCCTGAGCATCTGCATAATATTATCGCCTTTAATAGAAATCCGATTGTGGCTATCGGATATTAATTATTATATAATTTTGAATTGTGAAATCTGGCAGCTCTGTCAAAAAGTGATCAACTTTTGACGTGCAGTAATTTTGTTGATATAGCTTTCACGAGTTGTCATCAATCTAAATTCACGGGTAAGATATTTTTTACGAATATATAAAAGTATAAAGAGAAATGCATTTTTTCCGTTGCAGGTGTAATGAGCTCGAATAATTATGCTATTGTGCAGACGACGGAAAATGACGATGTTTTGCTTTCTGTGGTTCCTTCACGTTGGGTACTGAAAAATGGTTGGAGCAAGGATCTGCCGGGACTTGGCACGGATCTATGCTACTGGCCAAATGGTGTAGCTGGTTACCGGCTGCTTGAAAAAGCAAAAAAGGATCCACAAATTCCACCGGATGTAAACGTACTGAGTGCATATCGGTGCAAAATCAAACGAAACAATTTTGCTAGTTACGCTGAGGTTGGTGCAAACTGAATAGAGATTTCGCAGCTAAAAACTGGAAAACCGACTTACGAAACGCAATGCTTTTTTCATACATGATACATCACGACGGAAATTGTGCAATATAGCGCTTTATTTGCACCACTTTGTATTCCCAATGGAACAACAATTTATTTTGAGTAACCAATTTTCCAGTTTTCGGCTTATACAATTATACTTTTGTTAGTGTGAACACTAATTTCATTCATAACAGGCGTTTCGCGAGCTGCAAATTATGGAAATTCATTCGGATACCGATGAATACGAGCCAAGAAAGAAACTGAAGAAATCATCAACTGCTGCGGAGCTTTTCAAACAAATCCAAACGAAACCAAGCTCATCGTGTTCAAATACGGCTACTGATTTTGCCGATGATACAAGGGACGGTCATACTGACAACACAGCTAATCCGGATGATTCGTTTTTGGAGCCTTGTCCAAACGATATTGTGATGACGTCACGTTCGCTATCTCTAAGTGAAACAACATCTCATGAGTCTGGATCGAAGACACCAATGATTCAGAGCACAGATACCGATGAATCAACCATGCGTCAACTTATAATTTCACTGCACAATAAAATAGACAAGAACGCCAAGCAAATAGAATCTCTCAAGCAATCGCACATTAGGTATGGTGCTTTGCTCTCTCAAGTTAACGCTAAACTAGATGTTATTGCTACCAAAATACCGTCAGAGTTTGTGCATGTGAAAACAGAGAGTTATGAATCCAAAAAGATTCCATTAACCCCGGTCAAATCTCTGGATGACATGGAATCTCTGGAGAAACAGTCGAAAAATAACCAATTCGTACAATCTGTTGTTCAGTTTCTTGGTTCAATGCACGGAAAACACAGATATGCTCGTGAAGGTGCAACTGTTTGTTTGCAAGTAATCAATTACTTCTTTGAGCGTGAATTCTTGATGAAATGTTCTTGGAGTGGAATAAGCCGGAATAAGAAGGATAATGAAAACATCATTTCCAAAATACCTTTTCATAAGTTTGGTGGGGTTATTGATCTGTTCCACAAGGTTGTACTTTTCTCCGATCCTTCTTTCTCTAAAGTGCAATGCGAACAGTTCCTACATCGCTGCTTAAGGAATGCAAAGCAACGCTACGAGGACATCAAGGGTATTAGAGCTACTGCTTCTAGAAGACGATGCAAGCGAAATGAACCTGAATCAAACCAAGCGATTCAACAAGGCATCGAAGAAGAAGCAGAAGTTATTTTAGAAGAATATCTTATTGAGGCGGAATCAGCATCAACAAACAAGCATCACCAAACCAAACGGTTGAAGATGTGGGAGGTGTTCTGCCGTTCTACGCATAATTGTCTTTTGTATATAGGCAATCCTATAGAACATGGGACAATTATGTGTATAGCGGCAGTGTTATCGATAAACACTATTGAAAAAGTATAATTTAAGGAAGATATGTTGTTACATTGATTGATTCAATATAATTGATATTGATTACTGTAACGTAACGTAATTTATGTACAGTAATCTCGAACTATTCAAATCGATGAAAGACTGACGTAGGCAATTTTCTAAAATAGAAGAAATATAAAATATTGTTAAAATACGAAAACAGTTAATCATTATTCAATTTCTAACCCAGACCCTGATGCCAATATTGTCCACCATCTATATTTATAATTGTAGCATTGATCCTTAGAGTGCGAAGAAGTCGCCTGCAATTCTCCGGTAAAAGAATCTTCGGAAAATAAGATACTCCATTTTTCGCTGGGCTCTTCATCGGAATTTTCATCTGGGCTGTAGGCGCTCAAAGAATTATCTGAGCTTTCATCATCCGATTTTTCAAATGAAATTGTTGGTGTAGAATTAGGTGTTTCCAGAATTACTTTATCGGAAGGCTCAAGGATTTCAGGACAATCCGATTTCCGATACAAACTCACTTTTCGTCTATAATTCCCACTTCGCAAAGTTTTTTTTTCATTTGTTTACGTCCATGTTATACATAAGTTGTTGTTGATGATAACGTAATTTCATTTTGAAAGTTTTTTATAAATGAAAGCTCGGCACTATATTTGCGTTAATATGACATTATATTAGCTCTATAATAGCACTTAATGCATATATAGAGCATATACGCCACGAAGATTCTTGATGCTGTTATGCATTATATCAGCTTTATATACGCATATAGAGCGACCATATTTTGACACGACTTTTATGCATTAATGATGCTAATACCGAGCATAAATGCATTGCAAGTGTTGATATAGAGTTTTTATGTAATGCTAATGCTAATATATAGCCAATATAGAGTCATGGCTTAATGCTTATGGTTACTTGGGTCTTTTGCCTTTCTCATATAAAGAAAGGCTATGCAATCACTGTAAAAATCGACTTTTAACCGAGGCCCGGAGGGCCGAGTGTCATACACCATTCGATTCAGTTCGTCGAGATCGGCAAATGTCTGTGTGTGTATGTATGTGTGTGTATGTGTGTGTGTGTGTGTCATTTAAACTCACACAATTTTCTCAGAGATGGCTGAACCGATTTTCGCAAACTTAGTTTCATCTGAAAGGTATAACGCTCCCATAAGCTGCTATTGAATTTTTAGTTGATCCGACTTCCGGTTCCGGAGTTACGGGTTGAAGAGTGCGGTCACACAGCAAATTCCCATATAAACTGGTACCACCATGATGTTCAAATGATGTAAAACATATTGAAATTGATGTAACATTACTCTAGTATGCGGGTCTGGATCACTAATGATCAATCAAAGCAGCTTTGACCACATTGGCCACCTATGACGGTTCATGACGCCCCCGGGGAACCCGCCAAGTTCCTAAGCTAATATTACACCCATTCCCCAACGAATTCTCTACCGATTTTTACAAACTTGATTTCAAATGAAAGATACAGTAATGCCATTGACTGCTGCTGAATTTCATTCGGTTCTGACTCTTGCTTCCAGAGTTACAGGGGTGTTAGCAAGGATACACTGGAATTTCCCATATAAATCGGTACAATCGTAATACCTCAGAGGCTAAAAACTATTGAAATGGTCACCAAATTACTTCTAATCGCAGATCTACATCACTGATTGCCAATCAAACATTCTTTGAATATATTGTCCACTATCGACGATTCCGGAAGTCCGGAATTTCGGGCATATTCCACAATTAAAGTCACATCGGTTCATCGGTGATGACTGAACCGATTTTCTCAAACCAAGTCTCAAATGGAAGGCAAAATATGCAGTTGAGTATTGCGTCAAGGTGTTGCGTCCCCGGAAACTGATATTAAATTCCATCTCCATCCGACTTCCAGCTCCGGAGTTACGGGTTGTGGAGTGCGATCACATAGAAAACTCCGATTCAAACCGATACCTCGATGAATGCAAAAAGATGCTCTTATATATACTAACCAAGTGTAATAAGAATGAAAGACATTTCCATAATGTTATATTGTACGAACCAGTTATTAAATCATAGTTTGGAGAAATGAGAAAGGCACAATTGCACCTATAGGTGGATTGAAACAGGTTTTTCTTTTTACTTTGAACAGTGTACTTTTTCAATCTAATCATAATTTAGTAAATTGAAATTAGTTAGTTAAAGAAATAGTACTAACGTCAGGTTTTGAAAAACATTGTCAAAAGACGAGTTGCAACACTAATTCCATATCCTCTGCACAATGTATTACCCCAAACCTCCACTCTTATCTCGCAGGATGAATTTTCCTTCTCACATCCTTATTTACGTAGCAATGTATCACGCACAGCAGTCACGTGAGAAGTGAAAAGTCAATGCGTGGAACGAATTTTAAACCCTACTTAACCTCAATTCCGTATAAATTAATTTGTGTCGGGATTAAGCCGTGAAGATAATCATTCCCGATTGGATATGATTTATTTTTACGATGGCCAGGACGAGAGTTGGTAGAGTGTTGAACCCATTGTCATCATACCCCTTGGAATCTGTGTCACAATATCTGATACGTTTAAAACAGGTAAATCACCCATGGATCCCAGGTCTTATCGGCGACAAGAACATTTTTAATTATTTTTTTTGTCGTGTCAAAATATTTACTCTTCTTCATCCAGCAGGATTGCAGGGACTTTCAACAAATGAAAATTTATCGTCAAACGGTAATATTTACGATGCAATATTCCTCAAGTTCCATTAACAAAAATGATTCTCTTTCCTCTCCTACCCCTCCGGACGGGCATGCCTTTTACGAATCCGTCAGCCGGTTGTAACACCGGCCGTTTGAGAGGCTATTTCTTGCTGGGCAATCTCACGAGGTTAAACGCTATGTTTTGTTTTTACACTCTGTGTGACGCCATAGCGCTAATCATGCGAGCAAGAAGTGCACATCACATGCTGACATGCTGGG
This sequence comes from Topomyia yanbarensis, assembly GCF_030247195.1. Classification (NCBI taxonomy): domain Eukaryota; kingdom Metazoa; phylum Arthropoda; class Insecta; order Diptera; family Culicidae; genus Topomyia; species Topomyia yanbarensis. The sequence continues at coordinate 463,005,107 of NC_080671.1, read as the reverse complement.
CGGGCATTAGTAAAATCTATTGGCTGGCACTGATTCTGGGAAATGATTTGAAAGGGAAGCTTGCCTTCTCTGGTGAAGCAAAGTTTAAAACGGGCATGTTCTATTTGAATTATTTTGGAACTGGGTGATTCCAAAGCTTCTTTGACTGATGGAGACGCAGGGTGTCTCTGGTATAATATTTAGACAAAAAATCAGTATTGTTGAAGTACACACAAAACTAAATGTTGAAATGTTCTATCGGGGGATCTAGACATAAGTTTTTTTTTCTTTTTTAAAATTATTTATAAGGGTTGCTTTTCAAAGAATAATTCTCACTTTTAGGGGAATGAATTTTTAGACATACATTTTATGTCTGGCTAAATATTTTTCAAGCTAAATCCAATAATGCGAAAGTACTTTTTTTCGATGCTTAAAAAATCTGGGGATACGATGGGTCATTATATTCGAGGTTAAATTAAACAATGTACACGCCTAAAAAATCACCGGTTCAACTTTTATTTGAACAGTATTAATACTTCAAATTATTTAAAAATTATTTAAAAATTGACATCATTCAGGTAAAAAATAAGAAGTGGCAAATGATGTGAAAAAAAATCATGAAACCGCGAAAGGAAATGTTGAAAAAAACATATTGTTTCGGCAGCTGCGTCAAGCTTTGTACTTACGAGTGACTTCTTCGGTGTCCCCTTCATCACCAGAGTGTGGAATTGAAGTTGTTCATTCCGGCTCACGTGGTTGCACCGTAACTAATACAACTGATCCACGGTAACAGTCGAAATGGCAGTCGTCAACGATGTTCTCTATCTGTGTGTCTAATTTACATAAGATGAGCGACCTTTGCTATAACATAGCAAAGAAAATGCCCTATACCTATATTGTACCGCCATACCTATTTGACCCCATTCTGCCTACATATGAATATTTCATTACGCGTTTGTACGTCGACCAAAGAAGCTAACACTTTTTTTTTGAAAAATAAATTTTAGCCAATGACGCATTTGTGTTCTTTGAATTCAATTAGTTATGTATATGTATCGTTCACCACATAAATATAGGGGCATTTTTCACAAAGGAGCATCCCTTTGATCGATAAGTCATTTTTGGGTGTGCCGATTTCAACGGTTACAGTGTTCGTCGGTACAAATGCTATAAGAAAATTGGCATAATGTCTGCTTCCTACTTCAATTGTAAGTGTGATTAAATGGTCTCTGTAAATTAACTCTCCAAAATTTGTTGAAATTGTAAATGTTTTCTCTTTGGATTTGCGATCAATACACTAAAATATTATCCTATTTTACCGTGAAAATAATACTGTATAGAAAACGTTTCAGTTTTTTTGCATCTATCAAGTACAACAAATATTTAAACAGATGAGTTTTAGGGCCAACCTAGGACTGCAAACCTGTTTTAATAACTTTTTATAATTTCTTCAAATCCACGAAACAATACGCTTTCTTGATTTGTTTCGCTCGGGATTAATTTCAAGACCTTTTCTCATTCAAAATTATATCATTTTCGGATTTCTCAGACCATTTTTCCTTTATTTGTTGTATTTAGATCCTTTGATTCGTTGACTAATCAAATCGAAATACTTCTTTTTGATACAGCGTTCTGCAAAATTTCAACTTTTCCATATTTGCTAATAAATACTTGCTTCTTTGAACAAGTAAACAAACCTTAAAAATAGGCAACACCTAAAGATTACCCTTGCTGCTTCCAAACAGTTCCCCGCATACTATAAAGCAGATAGCATGAAAAATTTATTATCTTCCTGTCCAGGAAAAAAATATACTGCAAACCGTTTGGACACATAAAGTGTCATTTTAGTTCGGTCACTCTAGAAACAAGTCAATGAAGAAACCAAGGACGAAACTTTGCGAGGGTGGCTGGAAAGGGATGTATGTCAAGTTGAACGGCTACTCTGAAGGATCAGTTAACGTTTCGACAAGCTTCGATATTAGCAAAAGTAGTGAGTAGACAGCAGATGTCGGTCAGCGGGCTAGCAATGGTAATCAAGGAGGAAAAACACGAAGTTGGAGAAAATCGGGATATCACTGTCTAGAGAAATTTTACCGCTGATGATTATTCCGTTAGAGTGGTAGCGAAATGGATCGCGAACATGGGCATCGGTATAGGGTGAAATACTGTCGCCAAGAAGTTCTCAGCACCAGCTAACAGATAAATAGGAACGGCTAGCATCAAGAAGGATAAGAAACCCGGCGAAGGTGGTTGTAAACAGATGTAAATCCTTATGGTCGACACCCCCGGATCGGTTCATGTCTCAACAGGGTACGATATTTGCAGCAGACCTGCGCAGGTAAGATATATCGCGAAGGTTCGACAGCAAGTAAGGAAAAGTAGCTATGGATGAAAACATGACGATTAACACAACACAAAATAAGCATGAACACAATCCTTACTAAAGCAGTACTTAACGGTTGCCCCGAATGGATGAGGATTACGAGATACAAGAGGTTTAAGTTAAGTCGGTTGGCTTAACAACTACTACAAACCAATCTGAATCAACCACGAGCCAGCAGGCAACGCACAGTGGTCGGAAATGCCAAAAACGTCACTAGAGACCAAACCATTGAAAATATTCATAGGGTACCTTTGGAGGAATTGTTCGTAAGAATATTCCCCACAATCCGATAAAAATTAAATTGAGGCATGGCTTATTATGATTGAACTAGGAAAATCAATTTTTTATACTGACGAGGTAGAAAGATAATGTCTTCGACAAAATTTTAGAAATGCTCATAATGAAGAATTTTGTTGAACAACTTGAGCTTTTTTTTTTTTTCAATTCGTTTATTTGATAAGGCAGGTTTGCGTTAGCTTAAAGGTGCCAATTTTGTTTTGTTTTACATTTTAAATTACTTAAAACTAGGGGCTTACATATTGATTTTTGAAATTAAACTAAGGCTAATTTATAGCTATACATATACACAAGGGGGTAGTATAATTTTCGTAAGATTAGAGGGGTCATTTAGTTTTTATGGCAATACGGTTTAACATTTTTAGCAATGAGATTATTGGAGCAAATAATGTTTAACTAAGGGGGAAAATTTTTACGACTATCTTAAAAGTAGAAATAATTAGAGGGCGTGATTAAATTTTGTAAAGATTCGGAGACATTAATTAGAGTTATTTTATGTGGTAGTAGAGTTGGGCATTTTCAACGAGATCATATAATATAATAGTTAAAACTGGAAAAGGCAAGAAGAGCTAAATGCTTCATGAAGATATTTGGGGGGGGGGGGGGGGGGAAGGGGTGTTACTTCTGTGTATAAGAGTCAGGGGAAGTAGGGTGGACAAACATGGCAGGGGGAGAACATTATTTCAGTTTCAGACTTCGGGAGATCAACGGATGGATTACAGAATCAGTGGTCTTCATCAGGAAGAATCATGTACTGGGACGCCGGGTGGTCGTTCTCGAGATGGCAGGGGTTTCTCCAGACGATTTCGTAGTGCGGCTCAGATGTTGATCGGCTACATTTCGAGTTGTGCGTGTGATGTTCGTGCTTTAGGTCCCGTGTTTGTTGGCTCATTCGACAGGGATGTTTTGTGTCGCCTTGGAGTCGCATCAAACCATCGTGGGTGTATGGTACAGGTGGAAGAGAGCGCTTCTGAGAATGATAAGGAAAAAGGGGCAGTTAAAGTTGGATATTGATGGTTTTTATGAAGGTGTATATAAGGGACATATAGAGGACATCGCGGCTTGCCAACACATCTCGAACCGGGACGTTGGGTGGTCTTCCTCGGGCCCGGAGTGTGTCCATAAGCCGAGACCTGGCGGAACTGTACTCGGTGCACGCCCAGACTATGTGCTCTATATCGTGATAACCGTCGCCACAAGCGCAGATACCACTCTCCACGAGCCCAATACGTCGGAGATGTGCATCCAGCGTGTAATGGTTCGCCATGAGTCGGGACATCACACGAATGAAGTCACGACCCACATCCATCCCCTTGAACCAAGGTTTCGTCGATACCTTAGGGACTATCGAATGTAGCTACCTTCCTAGCTCCCCATTGCTCCACGAGGTTTGCCAACTTTCGAGGGCTCTCTGATGAGTAATACTGAAAAATTCGTGGAAGCAAATTGGTCTTTCAAAAACGTCACCTTCAATGGCACCCACCTTAGCTAAGGAGTCCGCCTTCTCATTGCCCGGAATGGAGCAATGAGAAGGGACCCACACCAAGGTAATCTGGAAAGATTTGTCAGATAAAGCACTCAGTAGCTCCCGTATTTTTCCCAAAAAATACGAGGAATGCTTTCCATGTTTCATCGAGCGAATAGCGTCAATAGAACTCAGACTATCCGAGACGATGAAGTAATGGTCTGCGGGTAATGTGTCAATGACTCCAAGGGTATACTGAATAGCAGCTAGTTCTGCGGCGTAAACTGAAGCAGGGTCACTGAGTTTGTAGGAGGCGGTGAACTTTTGATTGAAAATACCGAAGCCAGTGGACCCTTCGAGGTTTGATCCGTCAGTATAAAACATCTTAGAACAGTCGACTTCTCGGAATTTATTATAAAAAATATTTGGAACCACTTGTGGGCGTATGTGGTCCGGAATTCCAATAATCTCATCTTTCATGGATGTGTCGAAGAAAACAGTAGATTCAGAAGTATTTATGAAATGCACACGGTTGGGATTGTAAGAAGAAGGATTAATATTTTGCGCCATGTAGTCAAAGTACAGGGACATAAAACGGGTCTGAGAATTGAGCTCAACAAGCCTTTCGAAATTTTCAATCACCAACGGGTTCAAGATATCGCATCGAATGAGCAATCGATATGAGAGTTCCCAAAATCGATTTTTCAGCGGGAGAACGCCCGACAGGACTTCGAGACTCATCGTATGGGTCGACTGCATGCACCCTAAGGCGATACGCAAACAACGATACTGAATTCTTTCGAGTTTGATGAAATGTATGTTCGCGGCGGATCGAAAGCAGAAGCATCCGTATTCCAGTACCGACAGTATCGTTGTTTGATACAACCTAATTAGGTCTCCTGGGTGGGCACCCCACCATGTTCCGGTTATTGTACGAAGAAAGTTGATCCTTTGCTGGCATTTCTGTTTCAGATACCGAATATGGCATCCCCAAGTACCTTTCGAGTCGAACCAGACCCCTAGATATTTTACTGTGAAGACCTGAGCTATAGTTTGACCCATTAATAGAAGCTGTAGTTGTGCTGGTTCACGCTTCCTAGAAAATACAACTAGCTCAGTTTTCTCCGTGGAGAATTCGATACCCAGCTTAATAGCCCATGCAGACAAATTGTCCAAGGTATTCTGTAATGGTCCTTGTAGATCGACAGCTTTGGGTCCCGTAACAGACACCACGCCATCGTCTGCAAGTTGTCTTAACGTGCAGGAATTGTCAAGACATTCATCAATGTCGTTGACGTAGAAATTGTATAACAGGGGGCTTAGACATGAGCCCTGGGGAAGGCCCACGTAGCTAAATCGTGATGTCGATAAGTCACCATGCGAAAAATGCATGTGCTTTTCCGACAACAAGTTTAGTAAAAAGTTGTTTAAAGTCGCTGAAAGACCATGCTGGTGCAGCTTCTCTGAAAGAATGTTGATAGAAACTGAATCAAAAGCCCCCTTTATATCTAGGAACACTGATGCCATCTGCTCTTTACTAGCATAGGCCATTTGAATTTCGGTTGAGAGCAACGCAAGACAATCGTTCGTCCCTTTGCCTTTGCGAAAGCCAAATTGTGTATCTGACAGTAAGCCATTTGCTTCGACCCAATTGTCGAGGCGGGATAGGATCATTTTCTCGAACAACTTCCGGATACAAGATAGCATTGCGATCGGTCGATACGAATTGTGGTCGGAGGCTGGTTTTCCTGGTTTTTGGATGGCGATGACCTTCACTTGCCTCCAATCGTGTGGGACAATGTTAGCCTCAAGAAACTTATTAAATAAGTTCAACAAGCGTCTCTTGGCAGAGTCTGGCAGATTCTTCAACAAGTTGAATTTGATTCTGTCTGGCCCTGGAGCTTTATTGTTACACGACAAGAGAGCAAGTGAGAACTCCACCATCGAAAAAGGTGTTTCGTTCGCGTTATCGTGACGGGACGCGGCGCGGTAGATCTTCTGTGCCGGGGCGGAATCCGGACAAACCTTCTTGGCGAAATCGAATATCCAACGGTTTGAATATTCCACGCTCTCATTAGTACTGTTTCGATTTCGCATACGTCGGGCTGTTCCCCAAAGAGTGCTAATCGATGTTTCTCTCGTTAATCCGTCGACGAACCGGCGCCAATAACCGCGTTTTTTGGCTTTCATCAAACTCTTCATTCGCTTGTCTAACGTCGCGTACTGTCGAAAACTAGCGGGTAACCCGTCGTTCCGGAAGGTCTTAAACGCGGCGGCCTTCTCTGCGTACACGTCTGAGCACTCTTTATCCCACCAGGGATTGGGAGAACGTTTTTGTATGTTCGCGCCGGGTACTGGCTTAGTCTGAGCTTGATTCGCGCTGTCGAGAATCAAGCCAGCCAAAAAGCTGTACTCTTCCTCCGGAGGAAGTTCTTGAGTAGATTCGATGTTGTCGGATATCGCGGCAGCATAGCTCTTCCAATCGATATTTCGTGTGAGGTCATACGAAATATTGATTGTTTCCAATGGCCTTGAGCCGTTATTGATTGAGACTATGATCGGCAGATGGTCGCTACCGTGGGGATCAGGAATTACCTTCCACGCGCATTCTAACTTTAGCGAGGTCGAGCAAAGGGATAAATCTAATGCGCTTGGGCGCGCTGGTGGGGGAGGAATCCGTGTCATTTCACCCGTGTTTAGAATTGTCATGTTGAAGTTGTCGCAAATATTGTGAATTAAAGAGGAACGGTTATCATCATAAAGGCAACCCCATTCCGTACCGTGAGAGTTAAAGTCGCCTAAAACTAGTCGCGGTGCAGGCAGGGATTCTATGATGTCATGTAGCCGGCGATGCCCAATCGCGGTGTTGGGGGGAATATATATGGAAGCTATGCAAAGATCTTTGCCTTTGGTTGTTACTTGACAAGCGACAACTTCAATACCTGTTATCGAGGGAAGGTTAATTCTGTAGAAGGAATAGCGCTTTTTGATCCCCAAAAGCACTCCTCCATAGGGGGTGTCTCGATCCAGGCGAATAATATTAAAGTCGTGGAAGTTGAGATCTATGTCGGAAGTTAACCAAGTTTCACATAATGCAAATGCATCGCAACTCAAATTATTTATTAAAATTTTGAAGGAATCGATTTTCGGGATGATACTTCTGCAATTCCACTGTAGAACAGTGATCAAATCCGTGACCTCGTTCGATGAGTTAGCCATCGAGGGATACAATCGCTGAAAGGAGGGGCCATTTAGCAGTCAACTGCTTCAAAAATGTTCTTACTGTAGGGAGAAAAGCTAACATAAGACTTTTAATAGGATCAGTTATATTGAAAGTTTTTATTATCCAGTCCACAATGTCCGAGAGTTTGATAATTCCAGTGCCGCGATTATTCTCGAACTGAAACAGAGGAACACTTGGGATTTTTGATGTTCCGGGAAGTGCTGGGAACTCCTTCTCTGAGTTTAATCCTCCGAGACCAGGAGCTAATTGCTTCGGTTTGGTTGCAACACTTCCAATAGATGTGACTTTCTGAGTCCCGTCAAGGGATACCTTCTGGCCTTTACAACGAACTTTAGGAGAGGAAATGTTCCTCCTCTTCCTATAACTTCTAGGCGCCCTAGTAGATGTTCCCTCTTGTGGGTCATCAGCCTCGCCCTCGTTAGGAGGCAAGTGAGCATAGATGTTTGTTGAGGTTGGTGGTGTAGCTTTCTTTAGCATTTCTGCAAAAGAACGTTCGGATCGTCCAGCAAGGGAACGTTTTAGTTTATCCCCGCGTAGTTTGTACGCGGGACATGCCGAGATATCATGCAGATTCTCTGCACAGTAAGGACACTTCTCAGCATTCTTACTGCACGAATCATCTAGATGATTCTCCCCGCATTTTCCACAGCGGGCCTTATTGCTACAATGGGTGGCTGTGTGACCCAATTGTTTACACTTTGTGCAATTCATGACCCGCGGCACAAACAGACGCACAGGCAGACGAACCTTGTGCAAGAGGACGTAATTTGGCAAAGCGGTACCAGCGAAGGTCAACCGATAAGAGTTTGATTGGGGGTACGTTTTTGAACCATCCCCCGCAACTACTACTGAGTGCAAACGCTTGCACTCGAGTATTTTCACTGGCTGAAGTAAGCGGTCTCTGAAACGGCCAACCCCGTACTGCAGCAGATCCTCGCATGTCAAACTGTCATCGGTGACAACGCCTTCAGACTGTACTTTCACAGCTGGAATATACACGTGATAGTCCTTCGTAAAGTGCTCGCAGCAAGCAATATCGTTTGCCTGCTTTGAGTTAGTCAGCACGACCCTCAGCCTGTCTGAGCGGACCTTTTTTATTTCGATCACAGCCGAGAACCGTTCCGTTAGGTCTTTTGAAATCTGTAATAGATTCAGCGATTTTGTTTTGGGCCGAAAGAAGACCACAAAGGGACCGGTCGAGAGCTCTGGATATTGTTTGGGTCGGGGGAGAGCCTTAGGAGTCGACTCGATCTCCATTTGGCCATCCGGGGAGGAAGCCATCGACACTGTCAACGCACGGGGTCAGCACCCGCGCAGACGGGAAAAAGCCGTAAATGTATCAAAAAGGTAGATTTCACTTATCTGTATACTCGTTTCCCACGACGCACCAGTCCAGCTTAAATAGATGGTTATTGTTCAATCCTCGCTTTACGAACAAAAGGTTGAGGAATGTGGCCTAACGGTTAACACACGCACAAAAGAAAATAAAAGTCCAAACCGAAGAGGCAGAGAATGGCAAAATAACCTTGAACGCGGATTACTGCACTGTTCTTTTTCCAACAGACCGAAAACAAAACACTTCTATCTCGATCGAGCGATGCGTAGAGACTGAACTTGAGCTTGTAGGACTTAATATTATCGATTTATAAAGCGTTTTCTAAGGCAAACCTCTTAAATTTAGCTTTTTAATATAGATTTTTTGGCTGTGACTTTTCGTACAAACGATGTTCCAGACAAATGTTGAGATATTAAAATCACATAATATTGTTGAAGACTGCATGTAAAAATTAAATTATTGTTGAAGGCTGCATGTAAAAATATTGTTGAACACTGCATATACAATTTTTACCTGAAATCGGCGGCGGTGCGCACACCTCTTGTAAAAATACTCATTCGTTTTAGAGTTATTGAAGAATTTTAATTTTTTTTACACCAAGTTCAACTGCCTATAAGAGAGAAAGGTACAAACCAAAATGGACGAGATGGCACTATTTTCAATGTCCGGACTACGCATAATAAAGGTAAGAAGGTTTTAAGCTCATTTTGTAATGTTTTTTTACTTGGGTATTTTACTTACAGTCTTCAACAATATTATATGGTTTTAATTCCTCCACATTTGTCTGTAGCACGGTTTGCACGAAAAGTCACAGTGGAAATAGTTATTTTAAAAAAAAATTGAGGGGGTTGTCATAGAAAACGCTTTACAAATCGATAACATTAAATCCTACAAGTTCAATTAGTTCAACCAAATTCTTTATTACGAGCATTTTTAAAACTTTGTCGAAGACACCAACAAAAGAGATTATAACTACTAGAGGTCGCATGTCGTTGCTAACACTGATAATTTATTACCTTCCATTTGAGACTTGGTTTCAAAAAAAACGGTTGTCGTCACCGAAGAACCGATGTGACTTTAATTGGGGAATATGCCCACAAGCCAGGATCGTCGATAGAGGATAATACATTCGAAGAACGGTTTATTGGCAATCAATAACCTAGACCTACGAATCGTATAACCACTGGTGACCATTGCAACAAATTTTTAGCCTCTGAGGTATTACGATTGTAGCGATATTCCAGTGTGACCTTACTAACCAACCTTTAAATCCGAAACCAAAAGTCAGAACAGAGTTAAATTCGATAGCAGTCAATGGGATTACAGTATCTTCCATTTTAAATCAAGTTTGTACAAATCTGTCAAGAATTCGCGAGCTCCTCGGGGGCATCAAGAACCGTCATAGGTGGCCAATGTGGCCAAAGCTACTTTGATTGGTCATTAGTGATCTAGACCCGCCAATCCAAGCAATGTTGGTCCCATTTCAATATATGTAATATTAATCATGGTGTTACCATTTTATATGGGAATTTGCTGTGTGACTGCACTCTTCGACCCGTAGTAGCTTATGGGAGCGTTTCATTTGAAACTAAGTTTGTGTAAATCGGTTCAGCCATCTCTGATAAACTTGTTTGAGTTTCAATGCCACACAGTTAGTGCTAAGAAACGAGCACGAAGTTAGCAACATCAACAAGTAGTTTCACGTTAGTTAAAAATCCTGCGAAGGTGGGTGTGAAAAGATGTAGGGTGAAGTGCCTATTTTCACCATACTAAGGAGGGCGCCTCACTGATTCATTAATTACTCGGCCCACAAACAACGGAATACGCACAAATTGGCATCAACAGCTTTGCTTCGTTGTTAAGTACCAAGATAATAACATACATGCGCTGAAAACAGTGAAATTTTCGTGTTTGAGCAAAATGAAAACACGAATCGAGTGCCCCTATTGTTGCGCTACCATTTGACTCAATGCGTTAAACAAAGATGGCAGACACTGCTCTAACCAACGGCTTCAAATGGGTAGCGTAATAATAGAAACATAGCGATAATGGGCTCATCACCCTAAGTTAAGTTTTTGGTATTTCTGGACATTTTGACAACGGCAGTCGCCGGTGGACCGGTAACGTTACAAACTGTACGCTAGACTGCCCAGAAAAATAATGAATTTTTGATAACATAATCGGCCCACCCCTGATTCGATTCCTAGTCCCACCAGGAGTTCTTGCACCAAATTTGTCCGATTAGTCTAGCTACCGGACCAACGTGCCTGAAGTTTATATGAGATTTTTCGACAATTTACATGGAGAAAACCACTAACTCGCATTTTTACAGCTAGGTGGCACTGCATGCATCGTATTATCACTGTAAGTGAAAATAAGAAAAATAATTTAATTGTCTACAACTTTGTCGAAGACTGCTAGTCAATCCGGCTTTGGTAAAAGAAGTTATTAAAATTTTAACGAAGTGATGTCTGAGTCAGTTTTCCATGGGGCCTAGCAGTGCATGGTTGTGTATCAGTACTCGATTCCCACGAACTGTACATTTTTGTGAAATAATCGTTAGGTTTGGCTCAAATCTCATACAAACTTCAGGCATGTTGGTCCGGTAGCTAGACTTGTCCGATTTGCCTCAAATTTGGAACAAGTACTCCTGGTAGGACTAAAAATGGCCGATAGGGGTCCTTTTTTCCTGTCACCCTACTATACGCGGGCAGAAGAAAAAAATAAAAATAGATTCAAAAAATGCAAAAGGAAAAATATAAGAAAGAATTAAAATATGATAAAACATAAGAACAAAAATAAATAATCCCCTCCCGAAGTAATACCCAACGGTGCTCCCGGGGGGAAGAGAATACGAAGATACAGGAGGTTAAGGTTTAGTCGGTAGGCTTGGGGGAAAGAGCTGCAATAAAAATCCGACTGTACCACGGCCAAGTCGGTGATGGTCTCTTTTGAAGATTCCCTCACGATAAAAAAACACACATTTTCCGACCTCGACGAACTGAGTCGAAAGTAGTTACAGCGAAGTGCTTGGTGGAGGAGCTTCACAAGTTTGTGGACGCGAGAAACAATATCCATAAGAACATTAAGGGAATGGTTCTCAGAATCCGAAAGGCGCTACAGTCTACCGTGAAGGAGCATGACACGGCAACACTGAGAGCTGATGTATCTGAGCGAGCAGTGGCCTCGGCTAAGGCTACTATCTCTTCCTAGGGGAGGGAGCTGCATAAGCCTCTCGTTTTAAGTAATTTTTCAGTACGTTTTATGTTCTAATAGCGGCTTAAGCAGCTTTCAAGTTCCATTAAAGCTTAAGCAGCTTGAAAGTTCGCTAAGAAGTTTATGTGAACTTTAAAGTGTGCTTTTTAAGTATTATCCGAACCTCTGGATGCTTGAAGAAAGGTAAACCTCCGGTTCGTCAGAAGGCGCCAGAACGAGAAGCCGTGCTCGTCAATGCCAATGAGGCGACGACGTATGCAGCCAAGAAGGCCAGTGAGGATCCGGAGCTGATTTAGTGGAAAACATGAGAAAAACCAGACGTACCCAAAAATGTGAGATGATCTTCGAGTTGAAAAAGGATGATTAACAGCTCGACTATGCAGAAAATTATTACCAAATCACTAGGTGAAGAGGCAGAAGTTAAAGCCTTAGGCCCGGAAACTGCATGCCTGGTTACTTCATTTCTAGATGCGAGAGCATTCGGAGCCTCTCGTCTATCTTTCGATGACCAGAACTCGTCAATGTACATGCCGCATGATGCTAGGTACATAGAGTGCGCCATACTGGAAACTTAATTTCGAGAGCCACCGTGTATAGAGCCTAGTATACTCGATACTGCGGTTAACCTTGATTGTATTCCAGATGTTATGGGGTGCTAGACGTCATTCCTGGGCTACGATTGAGTCGGATCAAATGTACGAACTAGTAATGGGAATTGTGGAGAGTGTTAACGATCTGGGAGTTTACTTTGGCTGCCATCGTCGTAGCACACATTTCTAGGCGAAAAACAGTATTTTTACTTGGAGGCAAGGAGTTACACACGAATCTGTCCAGATTAATTAATTCATCCACTTGGCCGAAGCGTCAAAGGACACTAGTTCTTTCGTTATCGTGCTGGCTGATTTCACTACTAGGTGATACCGGATGTAGTATACTTCTAAACAATGCATCATTGTCGTATTCTTACTCTAGTTCGGGATTTCGCGCGAGTTCGTCTTTTCAGGAGATGGAACCGACGAAGTGCCGCGGGAGATTTCAATCCAATCAGATGGGTATTGCCGCTGTGCAGTTTTTATTGCTACATTTGGAAATAGTTCTTTGTATCACCTTCCCTGCAGCGTTTGCGATGGGATCGGGATTTCAGCTCTACGACCGTTCAAAAATGTTCGATGCTCTCTTCCATAGCGAACAAAGAAATGCAGCATGGACACTATCAAACTACAAAATAGCGGATGTGAACCTGAGACATGAGCATGGGGGTATTATGAGCTTTTTATTTGCTCGGGAAACACTTTTTGCCTCTTCGCAATTGGTTGACAGGCTGATCCACTTCGCCTAACACCCCGACAGTTTTCCCCCGGTAAACCCCTGTCTTATACGGCCAACAAGTACCAAATAGCACACGTACTCCCTCATCTAATTCCAACCTACAACACAGCATATACACACATAGCATAGCTGAAACAGCAAAGAAGAGATGTCATCATCCAAACCCAGAATCGCTCAAGACGAATTCGAAGCACTGCAGAAATCCCGAACTTTTGGAAGGCGGGTCAACATCGGATTAAATCTTGTCTAATACAAATTATGCCAAAATGAAACTGTTGGTGAAATGTAATGTTATTTTTGTAAAATACGGCGAAAGATCCTTTAGAAAGTAAAAAACCGATTTAATCCACCTATCAGTGAGATGAGACATTTCTTACACATATCACTGTTGTATTATTCATTAATTTGCCGATCACACGCTTAGTTTACAAACAACTAGTTGTTAGATAAGCACAGTTTCGAGTCCTGCAATATAACGCTTCGAATAAACTGCATAAATTAAAGAAAAATAATAAAACAAATAAAAATTTAAAATAATTATGAAGCAAAAAATAAAAAAGTGATTCATAAAATGGATAGAATGATTAACATAAATCAAATTAATAAAATAAATAAATCGAATTAGCTCAAATGAAAATTACACAATATTAAAAAAGTTATGAAATTAAGAATTGTTTCAAGATAACAACATACAATAACAAAGAGAACTGACTAAATGGTTTAGGTTATTTGACGGCGTAATTAGGATTATCTGGTGTCTACTTTATGGATGGGCCTAAATTATTCATCAGGAAATCTAGAAATCAGGAATTTGTTTTGGAATGAAAAGATATATTTTTGGTCACAAATATCTGAAAAATTATTTTTGTACAGAGTAGAATTTTCAGGTGCAGTATTTTAACGCGTAATTCGAAATAGTAAACTGAGATAAGGCCACCTGTAAATAGTTTTCATTTTCATTAGAATATCTAGAAAAGAGTGTCAAGTGTCCAGGATAAGTTAGCAATTATATTATTGTCGATGGCACAAAAGCCGTACATTCAGTCGATTACAATGCAGTCTCTTTACTTGCGAATTGTTTCGTTTGGAATTCTCGTTATGGAGATATGGGTTAATGAATCCTATACAAAACAATACCATTGCAAAGAAATGGTTCAAGCTACCAGAAGAAGTATTTAAATTAATCGAGAAGCCAGTTAGTAATGAAAGTGCCCCTGGCCTGCTTTGAGACACGAACATTCTTGAAATTACATGTCGTTTTTTTTCGCAAATAAATATGCTTTTAGTCACATTGATTATGAAAAATATATATTGGGGTTTTTAGTACAACTCAGTGTTAGTTGTAGTTACACAGTAATATGTGTGACATAAATTCAGTGAGATCAACTATCTGTCAAATGCATAAGCTCTGATTATGTTCCTCGCTAATTTACGTGCAGAATTCGGAGCACTCAAACGAAACATCCATTGAATTATCCAATACCTCTACTAATTCTGGCATTGAATCTTCAAGTGAAGCGTTCTCAGCATAAGGCAAATTTGGACAATTGAAGCCATCGCTATAAGTTAAAAGCATCATTTTACTTGCACGGCGACCAATTTTTTCCCGGATCTAATTTGTGCATATTTTTTGGGAATTTGATCAGTTATTTTTCTTAACCCTCCGGCGCTCGCGCCGTTGTATTTAGTGCAACACCTTCAGAAACTCTAGCGAAATCTTCTTTCAGCACCAGCGGCTGCTCATTTCGATTCCTTACATGTTTATTATCAATAATGCAATTGGTAATTTCTTAAATAATATTAACCCAAAACCGGTATTCTTAATTTTCAAATAACTTATTTGAACATTAGTTTCATTCAAAATTCTGTAGAGAAAAGTTTAAAAAAATGCACGTGGGGATATCTCTTTTCAAAATTTTTGTCTTCAAACAATCATATTACCCAAATTGAAATACCCACGGATTATAGTAAATACAAATGCTCGGTATAGATTTGAATTAAATTGGAGCCAAAAATAATAAATCATAGTAGGGTAATGAGCCTATTTTTGACATGTTTCTATTATCATACTACCCATTTGAAGTCATCTTTGTTCAACGCATTGGATCAAATGGTATGGCATCATCGGATAATTTTTCCCCACACAGCTTCACTTCACGTATCCCGTACCGTTTCTTAAAATTGTTGAACCACCCAAAACTAAACTTGAAGCAATCTGGCACGTTAAGATTTTGGGAAAATATCTTGATTATTAAAAACAGTGTATTCGAAGGGACTACGATTCAGTTTTCGTTGTTTCAACATCCATGTAAATAGTCCCATATCCAATCGCTGATGTTGTCCTTTCAAAAGAAAAGTATCCACATCCATTCAAGAGAAAATGCATATCTCGGAATACCCACCATATCACCACTATTTTGTTTTGCTCATTATTTTGTTAGATTTTCCTGCAGATAACTAACAATTAAGCGAATGAAAAATAAGTCGTGTTTTACCCACTATACCAGACACCCTCTTAAGAGCATATTCAGGAGTGTTTCAGTTCTAGATTCATAATTTTGACAGTTCTATAATATAAAACTGAAATTTTTTACACTATAACTTGCTCTCCCCAGCAGCAGTTTTAGCAGATGTTCTATTCAATTTAAAATTCATGTCTCGCCATGCCTTCAGCGTTACTACATTCTAATTTATTTTCCCCAGCCTATCGGGTCTAAGTGTCTGTGCTGAAAACTTTGCAGTTCTAAACGTGTTTTAAAATCAGCAACAAATAGAACGGCGTCGTATAACACTTTTAAATTTTAAAACAAAACTGTTCGAAATTATAAAATAAAACGCTCTGCTGGGGATGTGAGTGTTTCAGTTCCAGTTCTACTTTGAAACTCCTATACAAAATAAAACGCTCCTGAACATGCCCTAGGACACGGCAATACGGTTACGAAGAATTTAAAACAAAAATTGGAAACAGCCGAAAGATATTTCGGCAATCCTAGTCATTGCAACAACGCTTAAAGTTTCGCACCACGCCCTCCGTCGAAGATGACCAGCGATATAACATTGCTTCTGCTGCTTGGACATCTAAAAAAAATTCAGATACATTCTTAAGAATCTATTCGTTAAGATAAAAGAAAAAATAACTAAACTTTTAACCGACCTCATCATGTATAAACCCTTAATGAAATAGTCCGAAACCCAATAATAGGCTCATTACCCTACATGTAAATAAGCAAATCAATTGTAAAAATATCTTAAAAGTGACAGGACACAATATGTAGCCTAATTGGATCACAACGTAGTGTGCCTTGTCTGTTTTTCAAAAACCGTGATATAATCGAGGGTGATATAAACGAGTATTGATATAAACGCATAGTGATATAATCGAAACATTACTGTATTTAGTTTGTTTCCGCAAGTGGCTGTGTTCTACACTAAAATAGAAAACTATTTATAGGGAAACAGAAGACAAAAATAGGTTTGTTTTCTTTAACCTGCACAAATACATCGCAAGATATTAGCTTGGATACTAATAAATATTTCAGATTAGTTCAATATCTTATGGACATCTGCATCCAACGTTTATCTCACGAGATAACGAATTGCTCAATCCAACGGGTGAATACATCAACTCTGGACAAATTTGCACTTTGAAGTGAATTTACACATTGTTTTGTCTTTGAAATGAACTTGCGTATTAATTTTTGTTAATTAATTAATTAATTGTTAAGTAAATTTACAAAATGTTTTCGGAATCAAATTCCTTGAATCACGCAGATGTGTTTTCATACCCCGATATTCAAAATTGGTTTAGTTTTGCCCCTAAAACAACCTGTAAAGCAATAGTCTGCATGTAACGATTAGTGAAAATTGGTATGCGAGGAATGAAAATACAAAATGTTTAATATCTCCGCCGCTCGTAAACGGATTTTGACAATCCATAGCTTGTTAGAAAGGTATTTTCATAAACTTTCTATTTATATAACGTATGCGCGATCGCTTTGTTCGAAAGTTATTTGCTTAAAACCCTTTGTGGTTTGACAAAATCACTCATATCTCAGAAAGTAAACAACATATCGAAAAACATTTGAAACTAATTTCGTTAAGATCGATTCAGCGGTTACTGAGATAATTACATGACATAAGTGCACATACATACATACCCACACACACATACAGACATTGTCCCAATTTGTCGAGCTGAGTCGATTGGTATATAAGACTCGGCCCTCCGGGCCTCGGAAAAAGTTTTCAAAGTTTGAGCGAATTCTATACATTTCTTTTATAAGAAATGTAAAAATACAATAAACAACAATTACTGCATTCAATTACCTTTTTATAAGCTATGCCATCAATAATAATAAATTTGTTAAGCTACAATAAACATATGATTCAACTATTTTAATCGTCGGATCAGTTTAATCATTGTTCATTGTTTTCTTGTAGCTTTTAAATTGATCCCAATGTCTTGAACACCACTATGAGAATGTATCGATCAAACCTGAACTTTTTAAAAGAATTTTGGAAAATACTCTTGATTTTAAGCTCTGGGAAAATGGTTAAAAGTAAGTCTACATGATAAAATTACAAGTGTGTCAAAGTAGGCCATAAACCGCTTGGATTCCCATCAAAGCAGCCTCCCGAGTTCAAATAAGACTGCATACAAAATAACACACAGATCACCCTGGTCACACAAAACCCAAGAATAGAATCAACCGGCAACATCAACAGGCCCCAGTGCAGTCAGAGGATTTTATTAATCCCCCCTTGAAGGTGTACTTGAGTGCAACCCTTCAACCGGTATCAGTCACACTGTTGCGTGCGTTGTAACATCCGATAGAGTACCCATTTTGATAAGAAAGGGACGATAGCCCGCAATCATTACTCTCCATCCGTGTACCTTGTACCTTGAAACGATGAGCCTTTTGAAGTGGAGATTTTCTTCCTGTCGGGTTGTTTACAAACAGCAAGTGATTGCAACATCAACAATAACAGCAATAACATTGTTACTAGTGCTGCTGACGACACTCAAAGTATAGCCTTACGAAAGCGATAAGCATTCGAACGGTGATAAGACCGCCTCAACCGCGTTTGATACATGTATGCAACGTATTGCAATCGTGTCCACAAACAATTGTGGCTTATTTCTAGTACCAAACTGATGTCGCATTTACTGCAACAACCGTACACAATTTACACGAAAAGTTTGAGTTCAGCCCTTTTTAACCCTTTCATGCCCAACTTTTTTCTAGGGCATGTAGGGTTTCAAAACTATTTTTCCTTGAAAACGGTGGGGTCAAGAAACATGAAAAGCCTATTTTCATAAAGATAGGTGCTTCCATGGCAGTGCTAGAAGCTGGTCAATTTTTACCTTCAAATGCTCAATACAATTGTCCTAGAATAATTATAATAGTCTCATTACGTGGAAAACGTAGCCAACGACAGTCTAAATTGATAAGTTTTATCAGTTTTCAATAATATTGCACCATAACAAAGATATATGAAAAAAAAATTTTCTCTTCGTCAACGTAAACTGTCCCTGGCAGCACTGCTCCATCGTATATCAATCAAACTAATTGCAATAGCTTCAGTTCTAGAGCTGATCCTTGCAACTGTTAATACTCAAATTAAAGGCAATAATCGCATTAATGAGCCTTACTTGTTTTTGTGAGCAATTCTCGCCACAATCAAAAGTTATAGCTGTTTAAAAACGATGTTGTCCACAAACAACATGGGCATGAATGGGTTAAGGTTAGTTTAGAGTTTTTGAAACGTGTCACGATATTTGAACCGCTGTGTATTTTAATGAAGCCCGGGATTTCAAATCCCGTGGCGGGAAATGAGAATGACAGTTTTCATGAAGTATAAAGGCAACCACGGAAAATGTCACGGGTTTTTAAAGCTCTCTAAACAAAAAATACAACCGGAAACAATTCAACGTGAATTGTTTCCGACGCGGAAAATGGTGTTTTTATTAGATTTAAAATTCGGTGCTATTTTGATACTGTTGGCTTTTTTTAGAAGCGACATAACTTTTTGTTTGACGGTTTGGAGATATTTTGGCGGAAAATTTTTCCTTTCCAAATCCCGTGACCCATTTTTCGAAATGAAAAATAGCCTTTAGCTTTGGCTGTATTAAAATTAATCAACACAATTACGTAACAAGCAGTCCTTTGACTGCACATCGCAGCAAGCGATGATATTGATTCTCTTCTATATGCAATTGCTCGTTTTTGCGATTTCAAACCACGATTTGATTTTTGTTTAAATATCAACAATATTTATTCCACGGTGATAGAAAACTTCAATAGCTGATGTTTGTATTGACTGCAAAGCGAACCAAAAGCCAAGAAATCACTCCACTCAAAGGATTGATGTAATCTGCTAAACAAATTGACTGTTTTTTTTTCTTTTGACTCGATCTAATCAGTAAATTGACCGGAGCGAAAACCGGGTGCGCTACTCAACAACATGAATAATGGCAGTATTGCCTGTCTGGGTCCCATCAACCAAAAGTGAACGGCAAACAAACCGGGAACTACCGGGAATCCGAACTACGGGGCCAAGCCGCACAGAAAAGCGCTATCAAATCAAATCTAAATTCTATATAGGCGCTGCGGTAGATTGATTGAAAGCGGCCCTCGCAAATAAGACATTTGTACAGGGGCAAATAAACAAGCTGTAAACTGTAGGTTTTGCAATCCGCCACCGGGGGACACGTGCCGATTTAACCTTGCCCATCGATTACACAATGCGGAAGCCTATAATGTTTAGTCGAAGTAGGCGCTTATCGCGATCCGATTGTCTAAACAAATGATAGCTTATTATTGGAGAGCGTGAAAGTAAGGTTTAACTGCGTGATCAGATGATAACGCCCTAATTCAAGGCAGTTTTTGGTTAAACTATTAAGATTCTGATTTTCTCGACCCCTCCAAATTGTACGAGTTTGTAATGAAATGGGTTGGTTCGTAAAGGTTCTAGGAATCCTGCTGGTAGCTTCAACTGCACCACTTTTACATGTAAAGAAGCGTGCACTTTTATGATTGATGTCTCAATTAAAAACTTTCCGGACATATTCCCATTACCAAGCGTCGGTGCTATCCTTTCTAAGCTGTCCCATGACAGATAACTGCGAGTTGAGTAGCGAATGAAACATTAAATTATGTTAATAAACGACTCGTGAATGAAGACTATTCCGGAGGCCTATACGGTTTCAGTTTGAGCAAACCAGGATTGCATATCAAAGCGAGTGTCATGTCGAAACTGATAGTCCTGTTCATCTGTCAATTGCATTCGAGTGCAGAGACGTCAACGAGCTTGCTATTAATTGAACTATTTCCACATCCTCAATCTATATCTCAACATCCTGCCGCGATACTCGGCATCGAAGCAGGCTATGATTATTTGTGTGAATCATCATGCTGATTTGAACTACTGAATAAGAAATCGCCTAATCATAGTCTTTTGTGATTTACGCTCCGAAATTGGCATTGCAAAATGGATGATGATGATTTTCACATTTCTCGGTTTTGACTAACAATTTCCCACCGTGTCTGCCTTCATGCTTCATGCTGGCCTACTTTCTGATTTAATTTGTCATAGAAAACTACTCGGGCCTATGTGATCAAAGCCACCCGACCGATGCCTATGGTATTCGCATCATACAGTCTAATGCTATCAGCATCATCATCATTATCATCATTAGATTCCGAGTCCATAGTGCATAATTGCCATGCATATGCATGTCGTCAATTTATCACATGTCCTGGAATACAGCCTCAAACCAAAGTGCTGCCTGCAGCACGAGGAGAGGACATCCTGTTTCATTATTTTTTTCCTCACTCGCTTATTCTGTACCGTGGAGTAAGTTCCGGTGTGAGTTATTAATGGTATTCAATAAATTTAAAAAGTGTCTTCGAGCGGAATTTATTGGTACACGTAGGTATATGAACAAACGATGGAATAGGGAAAAAACTAGAGGAGTGGTTGTAGATATAATAAAAAAAACTGAATTGAAAAATTATTAACGACATAATTTTCCGGTGGTTCTTGCCGAAGGAGGTTCCAGTTTTTATATCGCAATCAGTTCAAGCACACACAATGGGGTAATGAATGCCAGCCCAAGTTAATGGTTTATTTTGTTGGCAACACCATCCATCGAAGAAAGCTATGCGGCTGTTGGCATAGTGATTACACAATTATCAGATGTGGTTTTATATATTGGCTGCAAACGTTGTTGTGCATTTTTTTTCAGTATTGTACGTCATTACTTAAGGGTACTTGCTAGTCTATCATGTTACAATATCCCGTACTTCTACCTGAAAGCAAAATTGGATGCACAGACGATGGGCGAAAAATGCTGGTATTCATAGATTAACTATAAAAATAGTAATTGTTTTTTTTTTGTATTCACTAACCTTATTAAATTGTTGAACGATGAAAATGGGAAAAAATTGAAAGACATTTTAATCTAATAACTTGAAAATTTGAGCTTTTAACTTTTTTTGATATTTGAAGGTTGTTAAAACTAACATGTTTATGAAAGTTGTCTACTTTATGTACATGGTAAAAACCCATATTTATTGCTTGAATCGATGGAATACAGTACAAAATGTTAAGAAGCCAACCCAATGTATTTTCAAAGAAAGCATTAGTGCATCAAACGGAAAGCGAGTACACGAACGAACATATCTATCCTCTTCTGCGATCGCTTCGTTGCTGGTGGTACCGGTTGTTGGCTTGGAGACACTGGGCGCAATTGTTGTTGAGTGAATATTTGTTCCTGTCAGATCCGTAGATATTGGCTTTGTAGGCGTTTGTGGTTTGGCATAAGATAGCGTGTGCTGTTTATGATTATAGTAGTAGGCACACGGTTTTCCGGCGTGCCGTGTCTTTTTGCAGAATTTACACATTGGAATCTGGCCTGGGTGCGTAAGCAGTGTTGTCTGATTAAACGTCCCATTTCGGATGATCTGCATGAAATGGTTCTGTTTGGGTTGTTCGCAAACATTCTCACCGTAGGATAATAGTTAGAAATACCCCGGAAAATGTTCTTCGAAGTTATGTAATCCACTTCTCCGTATTTTGACATAAAGTTTGTAATCACTATGGCAGGAGAGCGCGGAGAGAAATCGTGTACGCGTACCTCTCTAGAGTCCTTGTCATTATATACAGGGATGTGGTAGTTAACGTTGTCGCATTCATTGGTGTGTTGTATGTTGTTCCACGAAAAGAACGACTGTGCTTGATTAATGTTGATATGGTGCATTTGCAGGGTTTTAGCATCTGCCACATTGAGCACTATCTGCACTTCAGGCATTTGGTTCACTTCTCGAGTAGCTGGTCTTGCAGGACATTTCCCAAAACTAATTGCAATTCTTCTGCAGTAGGGCTAGTTTCTGCCGTGTGTCTATAGTGGAACGAATTTTAGCTTCAACTCTGGTCGAGATGAGAAGGTAGACTGACCTTAATAAACCATTAATTGAAGTATTCTTGTATTTTCATAGCACGTTAAGGTAACTTTTTCCCTAAAATGCATTGTATGATTAAGAATAGTAATTTTGGGCCTCGCCAAAGATGCTTGTGATACCTACCATAAGGTTCCAATTTTTATGTGCGAAATTAAGAAATCAATTCAGTTCAATTCAGCCATCAGTACCTGCATTCGTTTGCCCGCTGTACTGGCATTTGTTTTATTTGCGTCTGATTTTTTTTATTACTGCGTTTTGTGTTACTACATACTCTCACAGCGTATCAAAACCAACTTCTACATTATACAGGTCCTATTGTTTTCCTCAAAAAACTGCATTTTCTTAGTTTTTCTTGGATTCAATATGAGATAAACTTATGTGAATCTAAAATCTTTCTATTTTTATATTTTTGAACGAGAAATACGAGCTGTTCGAGAAGTGAAAGAATTACCAGCTGTATAAGCTTAAATCCGCTGTTTAGCCATCATAGAAACGTCAACCGTTTGTTGTGTGAGCTCAATATCTGTGTACACCCATTTCAGCACATCATCAGTGATTTCATATAACAACTTACATTTCCCTTGCGTAATCACGTCTAATTTTGTGCCACAAAAAGAGTATATGCAGGAAGCTCTACTTTTTTGCTTTAATTTGAAGAAATCGTCTGCCTAATTGCACCAAATGCTTGTGGAGGCCTATAGTAACAGTGGACGAGTTTCGCTCCAAATCGTATTCAGAGTTCGCAGCACCCTCTCAGATTCTAACGAAACTTTCTGTATATGAAGACTTTGTCACAAAAAGCCACTTTGCATATTTTGTTTTCCAAAAATGGTCTAGACTGTCTTTTGAAAGGGGCCAAACTTTTTTCCCAACTTTTTTTCAAATGGTTATAGTCTAAAAATGACAAATCCTACAAAAAAATGTTGTAGGAGTGGTTTTCACAAAATTAGTCAAAGTCGTTTCAAACGTTCTCGAATGCAGGAAAAAAATATTATTTATTCAACTGATCATTAAGGTACGAGAAATACTCATATACTAATAAAAATTTTTGAGCTTTGGGTTTTTAGATGATCTATTGGTCTCCAATCGTGATCACCGCAAACCTCTCAAATAAAAAAGGGTTTCGGGGAAAAAGCCATAACTCCGCCAATTATCAACTTATTTTTATAAACATATGCTTGTTTATTTGACTGAAAAATGTACTACCAAAATATTATAAGTTTGATGTAATGAAATTAATCCTTTACTTCTTTACGTAAATTCAAACTTTCTTGACATTTTTATCACTAAAAGGTCTGTAACACCTTAATCAAGAATCCCATTTAAAAGAGTTTATGTCGTTAAACAAATATTCCATTATTACTTTTTTTATTTTCTTGTTTAGTGCTGAGGAAGAATTAGAGAAAGAAATAACCACCACAACATTATGTATTGAATTTTACATAATTATTTATTTATTTTTATATTTTACATTTGTCTTAAAACTATCTTCATGCATGCTAATTTGTATTATTTCTATACAAGGAAAATATCTTTGGTTCATCTTCTGAATTAGAATACCTTTTCGTCTCTATTTTGCCCCCAGGAATAGGCACAAAACTGTGGAATTTTTGAGTTCCAGATATTATTTTGGCGTTATTATTCAGCTCTTAGAGTTCTTCTGACATTTTGTTGTGCTGTTCAGTGAATATGTAGCAGAAATTTTTTATCAGTTTGTTCAACTGTCCAGTTATATAACTCTTGGGGACTTGTTATGGTATTTCCATAGTCGCGAGCACGACTTGCTCTTTTTGCCATTCGCTTGAGAGTGCCAGCAATAGCATCACAGGGTCCTTTTCCATGGGATGCTGCAACAAAATGCTATTCTGCGCTTAAGTGTTGGAGAGAGAATCAAATCAAAAACGAAAAAGCAGTTTTTTTTCCATACCGAGTGTTAGATCTTCATAAAAATCAATCAGCAGTACTGTAACAACATTTTACATAAGCTGATTGATTTTTATGAAGATCTAACACTCGGTGTGGAAAAAAACTGCTTTTTTCGTTTTCGATTTTGGCCCATTCTCTCTCCAACCTTAACTCGTACTTTGACTGGAATCTACACAAGCTTGCAAAATTTTTCTTATTTTTGTATTGTGCTGCTGCTCCATCAGACATAAAATAAATTTTAGAAAAATTTGTCAATTGTTTCATAAAATCTATCAGTTTTGAGAGGAGTAAATGAACTGCAGTCTTCAAGTCTTCCAGTCTTCTTGTCTTCCAGTCTTTTAGTCTTTCAATCTTCCAGTCATCCAGTCTTCATTCAAGTTTGTTATGAATATATACCAAATTCGTAACTGATACTTTTTGCATGTATCAAGCAACTAGCAGCTGGGAAAATGGATTCTGAGATGATCATTTTTAGCTCAAAAGTGCCCAACATGAATTTTTGACAGTAGGTAGAAAACATAATTATCTATCTTGGAACAAAAATTTCATCCAAATCAAAAATGGGGTTTTTTGTTAATCGACTTTAAATTTTTAAAATCGATTTTTTTAGTGTAGGAGTCAATGAAGAATTTTTTCAATATTTTTATGCGAAAATTTGACTAATTTTGTAAAAACCACTCCTACAACATTTTTTTGTAAGATTTGTCATTTTTAGACTATAGCCATTTGAAAAAAATGGTAAAAAAAAGTTTGGCCCTTTTCAAAAGACAGTCTAGATCATTTTTGGAAAAACTAAATATGCAAAGTGGTTTTTTGTCAAAAGTCTTCATGTACAGAATGTTTCATTAAAATCTGAGAGGGTGCAGCCAACATTTGTTCGAGTTGGCACGAAATTCGTCAGTGCGTTTTCGAAAAATTAAAAAAAAAATTTAAAAAATAAAAGAAAATTTAAAAAAACTGAAACTACCAACAATAACGAATCAAATTGCGCATTGCTTTACGTGGAAAAGGCCAGTTTATGAAAACAAAGTCATGAGAAGCCCCCATCGCACATGTCAAAAATGGTCCAAAACTACTTAGAGACACTCAACTGAGAGGTGCTACCACAACCCGCTTATTCCTCAGACCTGGCCCCTTACGATTGTCATTTGTTTTCATCAATTCAATTCACACTTCGTACGAAGACGTCCAAAGATGGCTTGACGAATGGTTTGTCTCGAAAGGTGAAACATTCTTTTGGCGTGGTATACACAAAATACTCGAGCGATGAGAAAATGGTATAGCTAGCGAGTGGAAATACTTTGAATAAATTATTATTTTGCTTTCTATATATAAAATGTGTTTATTTGACAAAAAACAGCGGATTTAAGCCTATACACCTGGTAACAAATGTACAAATTGAGCTAAGGATGGTCAATGTTTACACCCTATAATTTCACAATATTAGACATAGCGTTTTGATTGTGTTTCAGACTATTAATCAAATTGAAGCGTTTGTTTCTCGAAATGAAATATATTGTTGAATGTGGCAACTTGATGTCCGTACATCTGTATATATAGGCGATGACACAATCGATGTACGAATACACGACCTAGCTCCGTGTTCCTCTAATAACGGGGTTAGCTATTGTGTACATTTTTAACTGGCCGCAAGCAGGTATCCGGAAATTGAAAAAATCGTAACCATGGCCATTTTAGCTGATTCGGGTACCACGGAATAAGACAGTTGTCTGGCACGCTATCTGTGGATGAGACAATATTAGTCAACCAGAGACTAATAGAGACGATAGACCTACGAGTTTTCCATGGGACCTACGAGTTTTCCATGGCTCAAAAGGGCACTAACTCATGTTGTATTAGAGGGTCTCTCGAAATATCAAGCAGAAAACGCGTTGGTAATCGAGGATGCTTTGCTTTTTTATGTGTGTTTTTGGCCACTAGTTATCGGTTGTCGGTTTGAAAAGCACGTTATGTTGTATAGTTCTTATCAACTAGTGTGCATGTTTCGATTCCTATATTGAAAGTTTTGACAGAATATCCGTGACAAGGTCCACAGCAGCATGACTTTCATAGTACGATATCTGCTCAATGCCATTATGGATTCTATGCTGCAATGGAATTCATCGGCACTAACGCACTCATAGTTTCGGATATAATATTGCATACTACCTACTAAGCATGTGTTTTTATTATCTGAGACATTATGATATCACAGCACATGCTCAGAATAAAACGTTTAGAACTAACAGACATGGCATTCTGGGTTAGAAGAGGAGGTTCACGATAGTGCTTAATTTTCAGAAAGTTACGGGGTATTTTTTTCGAATATTTATAGATTTCAGTTGAGTCTGTTGGAAAGAGCTCCTAAAGAGAGAGCTCCTAAAGGAAGGTGGAAACTGAACAACAAACTCGCCTTGAAATGAGCTTAAAAACTGATAAAGGAATATCATCTACAGCCGGAAATTTGATGTATTTGTCATTTTTATTACTGTTAACGAAAATTTAGTAGTTGGAACTATTTTGCAGATAAAGGAGTATCTCCGATAAAATATTACAAACTATCCTACAAGTATCATTTTCAGCCTACAAACCTGAAGAATGAACACAGGAGTGCTTTCAAACATCCTTAGATAGATTTCTACTCTAATATGTAGAAGTTGAAGATATTACTGTCTGCTAATGAATCCCAGCAAGAATCCCAAAATCTATTTTAAAATTTTAACACCAATGTTGCAACAGTCAATCAACAACTAACATGAAGCACAAATTCGAAACTTTTGTCTTGAGACCTGTAAAGTCCGCTGAAAAGATCAGTCATTTCAAAAATATTACAGAAGTTGTAGATTGATGATTTAGGTTTTCGAAATGAAAGTCCAAAACATTTCGCACTTCAAAACAGATTTTTTTGTGTAATGAAAAAAAAATAAACAAAATCAAATATCATAAGGTGTCTGTCAAATTTCGTGCAGGCAACGTGCTATTGCGCGTAGAGACTTTCTTTCCAAAATAGGAAATCATTTGTTTCCTTGCCTACTGCATCACAGGAGATCATTGATCACTCTCATTTTGTCGTTCACGTCAATATCATCACTGGTAAATTTCTTATTCTTTTTTGTCTCCTACACTTACCGATCACCAGTGTAATCTCTCCGTCATTTGTATTACCTTACTCACTAATGTCCATTTGGAGGAGCTGGACGCAGCTATTGCAGTTGTAATTATAACCTGGAAAGCAGCCTCAAGCTTGACAACCATTTGTATATCAGATTGTAACATTCAAGGTTGCATTTTGAATTTAATAGCCGTGAATGAGTCAAAAACCGAGCTTATGATGATCCAAAGACTTGGTCATGATGTCAGCCATCATAAGTTGAGTTGAACAGCATTTTTTGTTGGAGACGGACCACTGCGACCACCATTAAGATCTATTATGACATGCCCCTTCCTTAATCTAAGCGTACTATTAACTATGACATATTGAAGAATGATTGTCTTTATTAAGATACACACTCTTCCCAGCTAGCCACTAAACTTCGGATGAAGTTTATTACCTGTTTGGGATTTGCAGTCCAAATATCAAAAGGCTCCAGTGTTCCTTTACCGAGGACTCTAAGTCTGCGTTGCATCAATGCACTGCATTCGCAGAGCAAATGCTGTGATATTTAACTTTCCGATCCGCAGACGCGGCATATATCGTTTGTAAGTTTACCAATCTTCATAAGAGGATATTTACTCGGACAGTTTTCGGATAAGTAGTCCTGTCACTGTCATAATGCATTTTTTATCGTTAGGTGAAATAAATTTCTTTGATTGTCGTAGTCCAGTTATGGTACTCTAATTGTTGTTTATAGTTGTGATCTTCCACTTTTTCAGCTCCATTTTGAGGGCACACGATGAGACTCCACAGAATGATTCTGGTCCGAATAAAATTGGCGGAAGACCCTCTTCTTGCTAACTCATCGGCTTTTTCATACTTAGTTGCGTTTCGGCTTCGCCTCCTCAGAAACCGACACTAACTTATTGTCGGAATACAAATAGTACAGTACAAATTGCCCTGATTTTTCTCCGCCAAAAATGCAGATATTTGCATAACGGTATCTTCTCTTCAGGAATACATAGGTGCATTCTAGAATGGCATATATTTCTGCTTGAAAAACTGTCGCCCGGAATCCCATGGGAGTACTAGTGTCTATTCCCGGTCCTGTAATACCAGATCCCGTCAATTGGTTCATTTTAGACCCATCTGTGTAGAAAATTACTGAGCCTGGACGGAGAATAAGGCCACCTTGTTCCCAGGTTCAGGGCAGGCGGAATGCGTGGGTAGTATGGGTAGTACTACCCACTCGAAAATTACCGAGGGGGGAATTACTCACTCGAAAGTTTGGAACAAACCAAAACCTAAGATTAACCACGTGTGTGTCTTGCGCACAAAATTCTTGCGTTGGAAATCCTCGACGTAAAACAATTGCATATTTTTATTCAGATACAAATTTCTTTTCTTCACTTTTTTTTGAGAATATGGGAAAATAATAATTAGGATCTGCTAGAAATTTGGATTTTTTTTATACTTATGCTCATGGGAATACATTTTAACACATCTACATCTTAAAACAAGGAGTTCAGATCGATAGACAAATAATATTAATGCAATTTTATTCAGACTATGGGATGCAGTTATACATATTTTTAAGGACACAATATATATATATATATATATATATATATATATATATATATATATATATATATATATATATATATATATATATATATATATATATATATATATATATATATATATATATATATATATATATATATATATATATATATATATATATATATATATATATATATATATATATATATATATATATATATATATATATATATATATATATATATATATATATATATATATATATATATATATATATATATATATATATATATATATATATATATATATATATATATATATATATATATATATATATATATATATATATATATATATATATATATATATATATATATAATTTGTAATGTTTTAACATGAACAATCATTTGATTAAAAATGGGAACAAGGAGAAACAATAACTAGACAATCAGTAGAATTTCTATAAGGAAAGCAAAATAGTGTTGATTTCAACATCAGTAGCAGAGAAAGCGAGGGGAGGGCGGACAAAAATAACAAGGATAAAAAGAAATTCAACTTGTAGCTTTGTAGCAAACGGAAGATCACTATCAGGACATCACGAACCGGATCGCCGACAAGCCTCCTTGGATCCACTGGGAACTCTTGGGATCACATTTGTAGGTAGCTGTTTAGCAAGCCAACCAAAAGAGAAGATATAAATAAATGTGGAGGATAGCCAGCACATCTCGGACTAGAACCAGGTCGAAGGGATTCGTTTACCAGAGATCTGGCGCTAGACACATAGAAAAAATTGTATAAATTTGCGTCTCCTGACCATGACATATAGAGTATCAAAAATTACATAGCTTGACGTTTGATTTTAATTTCACATGTCGTTGAATTTTGCGAGTCACGTAATTTTACTCTACATATGATGATTGATTAAAATGTGGAGTGGAGTGTAATTTTATGTCACTGCGCATGGAAAGTACATCTTTCATGTAAAATTAAACTATTAAACACGGTTATATTTCGTCATTTCGTCAATTACGGTTTGTTGGAATGTGGCAAATTTGGAATTACCTCAACGGTAAAATTCAGATTTTTTTGGTGTGTAGAGCACTAGGCGCACGACCCGACAACATGTTTAATGTCGCGATAGCTGTCATCGCAAGCACAGATAACATTTTCCACCACCCCAATATGCCGGAGGTGCGCATTCAACGTATAATGCTTGCCACCCGAAGGAAGTCACGACCTTCATCCTTTCTTTTTAACCGAAGTTGGTTGATGCCTTTGGGATTCCGAAACCTCCATTATCCCACGAAATTTACCAATTTTCGAGCGCCCTCTAACAAGAAATACTAAAAAAATCGTTAAAACTGTGCGATCTTTCACAAATGTTACCTTCTAATGCACAAGTGTTTGCCTTCTCATTACCATTCAAATCTAAGTGCCACTTTTCTCATTACCCGGAATAGAACATTGCGAAAGAATTCAAACTAATATTTGTATCAGGCAATCGAGAACGAATTTAACATAAAAAATCTTAACTTCCACACGAATGTACCCGCCGGTGTAAAGTTTCGTTAATAAAATCAAAAAAAAACAAAAAATCTAGGAACGCCCATATTTTTGCCAGGAAAACAAGGAGCGCTTTCCATGCTCTATCGATCGAAGCGCCTACTTGGAACAGTAACGATGTGGACATGGTTGGATAAAACCATAAGTTTTGTGGGGGAGAATGCTTAGCGCGAGTATCTTTGCTGTCAGATAAATTTATGTATTTGAAGAACAAATATTACGTTTGTTTACAATATTACATTTTGATCGCGAATCGTCTATCATTTGAATGTGAATCTACGTGGAATGCTGTTGTCGCCATTAAAGGATTCTTAGTTACAGGTATTCCGATCAAAGGCCGAATCGAGTACACAGCGTAGGGCCCAGCTGCCAGATGAAATATTGTTTCTCTCGTTAATCCGTTGACAAACCGGTACCTATAACTACTTTTTTCAGTTTTCATCAAGTTTTTTATTTGCGTTTCTAACGTCGCGAGTATTCGAAAAAAATTGGGCGATCCGACGCTCAAAAGTCCTCATTGGACCTATTCGTATTCATTTCTGAGCACTCTCTGACAATAATGGAGTGGGACAGCTCTAACAACGTCCACGGTTGTTAGCGCCGAATATTCGTTTCGTCTGACCTTTAATCGCAGTGTAGAGAAACCAGCCAGTCAAAACGTTGGACACTTACACGGAAGAATTTCTTATTTTGATTCGATTGTTTCGGATATAGTGGACGCGTTGCTCTTTCGATCAATGAGCACACTGATCAGGTAGAGTAAAATGATAAATCTAACGTACTTGGCCGCGCTGGTAGGCATTCGTTTCATTTCCACTGTATTCAAGATGGTCATATTGAAATTGTCGCGAATATCACACAGTAAGTTAGATCGGTTATCAGAATGAAGCGTGTGAGTTGAAGTCTTCTAGAACCAGCTGAAGTGCGATGTATATGGAAACAATATCAAATCTTTGTCTATGATTTGGATTTAACAAGCGACATTTTCCACACCGCATTTTCCACACCGTGCTTTATTTCTACAATGGACCCGTTGTTTGCAACGACGGCAGTCCATGACCCGCAGTACAAAAAGACGAACAAATATACGAGCCCCGTTCAAAAGAACAAAATTTGGAAGAACAAATCCGGCTAAAGACTTGAAATGAGGCTGATGGAAAATAATCCTCGATTTTTGCTGAACGCAATTGCTTGCATACCAGAATTTTCACTGACTGAAGCACAGGGATCTGGAAGGAGCACTCCCTATTTCGCAATCAAGGCCCTTCTCGGAGACTACACCATCAATCTCTACTTCCCGAGAGAGTACGTAGACAAAATATTTTTTCGTACACGGTCGAGTGTTGTTTAGTTAGATCACGCGATATATCGATGATGTGAAATGGCTTGTCTTTGGTTCGGAAGAAGACCATCCAGGAGCCGGTTGTATTAGATATAATAAGCATCGAAAATGAGACTTATCGGCATCATTTTTGCCATCGGAGAAATATTCAAAACGACCTCCACTACCTTCCCATTAGTCAAAACTATCATGCGGGCTTCAGTACCCGCGAAAGGAAGGTTTTATACCAGGGAACGGAAAATTAACGCAACGAAATTTAAAAGAATGGAATAATTGGTACTTTGCTGTGGAACATTTGTAGTATCTGTATTCAACAAACGCATTTTCGCTGAGCCGTCAGACATACAGCCGTGTTAACAAAGTGTGTTTCCAAATAGCCACCAGATATTATCAGGGAATTTTAATTTTCACTTACAGTGACACAATCTCATTTTCGTACACCGCTGTGCGGAATGCTTATCTGCATTTTACAAGTAAAAAATTAGTTCACGAGACATTTTATTTGTGTGGAAATAGTTTACTAGACAGCATAAGGAAGATACAATAATTATCTTTGTACTACTAATGCTCATTTTTTCACAAAACATCATAATTCTAAAGATAGTCAAATATACACGCAATCTCATATTCGTACAGCACACATATTTTTTCAAAAATCGATTGAAATTTCTATAATAAATGTTCAATGTGGTACCTTTTGTTTGTAATTACAGTTTTCAATCGTATTGGAATGCTAACCACTAGTTTTTGTGTGCATTCAACTTAAATTTTATACCATTCTTCTAAATAGTAGTTTCTAAGATCATTCTCATTATAATCCGGATAGTTTTGCACTTTTTATCCAAATACTCCCATTTATTTTGCTAATCAGTTAATAAACGGGATATGCAGTGGAGAATCCATAACATTTAAACAATTATAAATTCCCTCTAAACGTTTCATGCTTTAGGTTCTTCTCCTGATCGAATTTCCAATGTCCACCATTTTTTAGTAAAAGTATCGTTTTATGGAAGCTTTGCCTTAAAATTTATTTTAAGATATTCATGTTAAAATACACATTCTGATCCATCAATGAAGACCAAATTTCTAGCACTTCTAGTGGACATATAATACCCCATACAATAATTCCACTGTCCTGCGCTTAGCTGCTGTTATAAGACTATTACGTCCAGGTCTGAGTTCGATTTTCTCCACCCAAAACAACA
Source organism: Topomyia yanbarensis (assembly GCF_030247195.1). Taxonomy (NCBI): domain Eukaryota; kingdom Metazoa; phylum Arthropoda; class Insecta; order Diptera; family Culicidae; genus Topomyia; species Topomyia yanbarensis. The sequence continues at coordinate 462,971,698 of NC_080671.1, read as the reverse complement.
GCCATTTGACTCAAAGATGTTGAACTTGGACTCGTAGACAAAGTTTAACATCTTTCCAATATTCCAATAAAGTTGTTTAGTGTATAAAAATCAATTCTTTGTTATTCTCATTGATGAACAGCTTCTTGCTCAGAACACAGTCATTGTAATTGTCCGTTCTCCGTCCATTACGAGCCGTACCAGAGCAGACTTATACTTAAATGCTATGATTCAATTTATTTACCATGTATATAACATTAATTACTCAATTTTCCCAAATTTTTCTTATTAAAAATCGTTTATCCCTCATCGTAAATTTTTTAACGGTTCAAGTTTTCCGCTATATCTGTTCTGCATTTCGCCAAATCAAAGTTTTTAACATCATGTTAAATAGTTGGACGCAACCTTTGAACAATTTCAAAGATTTTATGAAGTGATTTAGCTTCATTTTGATGAGCAATAATTAGTTTCCGTCCCATAATGGCAGTTAGTTTACTTTTTTTAACCATTACGTTAATTTGAGGGAATTTCTTAACCCTTTCATGCCCAACTTTTTTCTAGTGCATGTAGGGTTTCAAAACTATTTTTCCTTGAAAATAGTGGGGTCAAGAAACACGAAAAGCCTATTTTCATAAAGATAGGTGCTTCCATGGCAGTGCTAGAAGCTGGTCAATTTTTACCTTCTAATGCTCAATACAATTCACCTAGATTAATTACAATAGTCCAATTACGTTGAAAACGTAGCAAACGACAGTTTAAATTGATAAGATTTATCAGTTTTGAATAATATTGCACCATAACGAAGATATATGAAAAAATCATTTTCCGTCGTCAACGTAAACTGTCCCTGACAGCACTGCTCCATCGGAATCCAATCAGACTAATTGCAATAACTTCAATTCTAGAGCTGATCCTTGTAACTGTTAATACTCAAATGAAAGGCAATAATCACATTAATGAGCCTTACTTGTTTTTGTGAGCAAATCTCGCCTCAATCAAAAGTTATAGCTGTTTAAAAACGTTGTTGTCCACAAACAACATGGGCATGAATGGGTTAAACTAGTGTTGAGGAAACTGTGCCAATGAACACTTTTCTGTAGTCATAAAATCTATTTTTCAAAGTAAAACAAAAAACATAAAGAAATGACAGGTCTTAAATTACAAATTAAATGACTTTTCAAAAGTGTACGAATATGAAATTGTGCCATTTTCACACCAAGTAATGATTTCTTGTGTGTAGTGTACGGAAACTTGCATACATTAGATTACAAATGATAAATGATGACAGATGATGATTCTACTACCACATGTACAAAACAATACCTATATTAAATAGCGCAAACGTTTGCGAAACAATATTAAACATATACACTATAGGTGTACGAATATGAGATTGTGTCACTGTACGCCATATCTGAACTTTCGTCAGTACGGGGAGAAATCACTCCGAATCTTACTACCCATTCGGGAAAAAGGTGTTCCGCCGGCCCTGCCCAGGTTGACCGTTCAGACTCATTAATTTTATGAGTTTCAAAGTTCAGCATTATCTGTAGCCAATCTTCGTTTGCAATGACGAGGTTATTTATAGGAAAATCCTTCAGAACCGCAAGGTGTCCTGTTAACTCTCCAGATAATAATTGTTTATGACGAGTTTTGTTCCAATGCGCTTTTTACTGCTTCTAATTTTATCGTCTGATGAAGCGGAAGGAGATGCAACATTGCATCTAATGCTTTCGATGGAGCACTTCACATGGCACCGGTTATCGCTCCACAAGCAAGCCTTTGAAGTTTACCTAGCTTTTTTGAGTTGATGTCTCTTTTGTTTTAGGCCACCAAACTAGCGAGACATATGTTATTCTTGGTTTTACAATTGGGGGGTATAACCAATAAACCATGATAGGTCTGAGACCCCATTTTTTACCAAATGTTCTACTGGACACCCAAAGAGCACTAGTTGCCTTGCTTATAACCTGCTCAATGTGTGCATTCCAGTTTAGTTTTTATCTAGTATCAATCCCAGACACTTTACCTCAGAAGACAATTCAATTACTGTTCCGTTGAGCAAAAGTGTTGATATGCAATATTTCCTTTTTCGAGCAAATGGGGCTATGATTGTTTTAGAGGGATTTATGTTCAGGTCCTTCTTTTTATACCACTTCGAAGTGAAATTCAGTGCAGATTGCATTCTATTTAAGATAACAGTGTCAAATTTTCCCCTCACGAGGATTACAATATCATCTGCAAATCCAATGATTTCAATAGTTCGTCTACAACCAATGACCACAATAAGGGCGATAGAACTCCGCCTTGAGGGCATCCCTTATTTGTTTTCATAGGCAGTGACGTGTTTCCAAGCGTTCTAGCTACTTCACGCTTTATAAGCATCGAATTGATCCAATTTATTGTGTAGATATCGAACCCATCGTTCCTCATAGCATTCCGCATTGAGCTATTGCAAACAACTTTTCGAATCTATCGACTTACCTGCAGCATTGTCGAAAACTCCCTCTATGTTAAGAAGGGCAGCCAGTGAAATTTCTTTTGTTACGATGGAATTCTCCCATTTGCTGACCAACATGTGTACTGTTGATTTGTTATTTTGGTATGCGAATTGAAACTTGCTTTTTTCCTTTTTTATTTCGACTATGTTAGTCATATTTTCTTTTTTACATTTTAACGACATTCAATTAGCTAGAAATTACTGGGTAGGGAAAGTTATGAAAATTAGAGCCATAGTACTCAAGTGAGACCACAGTCGATTGTCACGGTAAAAATGGACACGTCTATCGTTACCAGGACACATGTTAGTGAATTCGGGTGTTTCGTAGTTATACTGCCTAAGCTCGACCCTCATTAACAGAAGACAAAGCTTGGGCCCGTACGATATTAAGCCTGTTCTAATGACCCTGCCACTTCTGGTTTTCCGATCTGTTTACTTCACAACCGTGCTCTCACTTGAGTACTATGGCTCTAATTTTCATAACTTTCCCTACTCAGTGGAGATTGTTTGTTGAATAGCATGGACGAGAATGTTATGCGCGACTGTTGACGGCTAGCCCAAGTAAAATATGAAACCAGACGTTGAGGAAGTGTCGAATCTCTGCCATACATGTGATTTCAAATTGTTTTGCCAAGTCTTCGTAGATCCGTTGCCACTCCGCTTCATCGGTCGATGCAAGAAGCATATCGTCGACGTAAGCTAACAGGAACATCTCAACTTTACCAATTTTCTTCACGTAGACACCGATCCGTCAACGACACTTGGAACTCCAACTTGATCAGAACACCAGACTTCGCTTGAACCGACACACTAGTTCTTTCTATCCATCTACAGCAAAGCCAGTAGTTTGGCGCATAAATATTTCTTCTTCCAAGATTCCGTTAAGGTACGCCGTCTTAATATCTAAATGGTGAACCACTAGCTTCCGGTTAGCGGGTACTGTCAAGAATGCCCGTAGCGCTGCATGACGAGTAACCGATGCGAACACCTGATCATAATCGATCCCAACTCTCGCCTTGAATTTGACCACTTCATCTGCCTCGTCACGCTTAAGCTTGAATACCCATTTGGATACAACTATCTTGCGCCCCTTTGGCAACGGTACTAGATCCCAAGGGCCGCTACGTTCATAAGAGTCCATTTCGTCATCCATGGCCCTGCGCCACTCCGGATGCTCGACAGCTTCCGCGCGTTGGATTAGCTCCCAAATTCCGTCTCATTGGCCGTCTAGTTCCACTAGATGCACCTTCATCCTGGCTAGCAGTATCAAAATCATCTTCATTAATCCGGTTTCCTACCCCACCACAATTAGTGCGGTGTTTCTGTAAGAGATCTTGATGGCAAACGGTTCTGCAGATACGTGACTGTTAAAACGGCTTCTCCCCAGTATTGTTAAACCGAGTATCGAATCGACGAACGTACAAGTCGCCGTTTCATTGATCGAACGATGGTGTGGAAAGCTAGATTTGGATATCCTCAGATTTGGCATTCTTCGTATAATGATTGTACATGACGCGATATATCACCCGAATGAAGTCATGACCCTCATCCATTCTCTGGGACCAAGGTGTGTTGATACCTTTGGGATTCCTGAACTTTGTCGCTCCACAAAATTTGTCATATCTTTCATAAATATCACCTTCTAATGCCTAAATGTCCATCTTCTCATTATCATTCTAATCCAATTGTCCGCCTTTTCATTACCCGAAATGGAGCACTGCGAAACAACTCAAACTAAGGTAATCTGCTATGATTTTTCAAATAAAGTACTCAAAAACTCCCATGTTTTCTCCACGAAATACAAAGAGTGCTTTCAATGCTCCATCAAACGGAGAGCCTCCTGTAATGAATCGAATGCACAACGTAGGCAATAACTACCAGACGAAACATTGTATCTCTGATGATCCGTCCGTTAATCCGTCGACGGACCGGTGCCAGTAATCGCGTTTTTCAGCTTTCATCAAATTTTTCATTTGCATTCGTAGCGTCGTGTACATTTGGAAAAATTCGGGCGATCCGACGTTCAAAAGTCCCTTTCGCGTGCAATTCTAAGCAATCTCTGCCCACCACGAAGTAAGAGAATGTTCACGGTTGTTCGCGTCGGGTGCTCGTTTCGTCTGACCTTTAATCGTAGTGCAAATGCATTGTGTAAAACCTAGGGGGAAATGTAGGGACTGAAATATATAGAGACACTTGGGCTTTTTGATGTCCCATGTGGAAATTCCAGCTAGTTTCTAGGATTACCGAGACCAGGAATCACTTACTTCGGTTTTGTAACAGCACCCTTCAAGGGACACTCTCAAGCCTTTACGAGGAAGCTTAGGAGATAAAACTGATTTTCCTCTTTCGGAAATTTATAGGCACATTAGAAGATGTTCCCACGATGGGATGGTCAGACTCTCGCTCTTTAGTGTACAATGAAACGTAGAAATTTGTCGTTGTTGCATTTGCATTTCTTATCGGAGCGTTCCTTAAAAGAATGTTTCATTTTGTCTCCATATAATTTATATGCGGGATATGTCAAGAGATCATGCCGAGTCTCTCCACAGTAGGGAAACTTTTCATGATTCTCTACCCATTATCCACAGCGTGCCTTGTTCCTACAATAAGTCGCTGTAGGCCCAATTGTTTGCAACGACGGCAGTTCATGCCTCGCTGCACAAAAAAGCGACCAGGTAGACTAGCCCCGCGCAAAAGATCAAAGTTTAGAAGAGCAGATTCGACGAAAGGTTCCAACCAGAATTTTCACTGGCCGAAGCAAAGGGTTCTTGAAGGAGCAAATCCCATACTTCGCAATTAGGGCCCCTGCTGGAGACTACACCATCAATCTCAACTTCCCGGGCGGGTACATAGAAAAAATACTTCTTCGTACACGGAGAAGTGGTACTTACTTAAATCTTGCATATATCGATAATGTTAAATGGCTTATCTTTGTCCTCATTCACGTTTGTTATGAATATATACCAAATTCGTTACTGATACTTTTTGCATGTATCAGGCAACTATCAGTTGAGAAATTGGATTCTGAGATGATTATGACTTTCATTGTTTTTGATAAAAATACATTGAAAAAAAATCAGTTTAGACAAGGAAAACATAACAAAGCTGACAGAACGCCACCCTGAGAACAACCGCAAATACTCTACTTCCGTATCTCTGTTTGTCTCCATGACAAGTAAAGAATTCGGTTACTAAGTATTGCGTTTTTTCAACCCGAGAGACATGCAGATACCCCATGACCGCCCGTTACTGCCAGAATAGACTGGAAGAACACATTGTCAAAAGCACCTTCAAAATATTGGAATACACCCAAGCTAGATTGCTTGAGCAAGAAGGCCTTGTCAATTTTGTAAACAACATCGTGAAGCATATAGTGATCGTGGATTTCCCACACTGATATGCATGTTGCATATTGTGCAGTTAACTACTAAACTGACATTCCTGATGTGATGATCGATTATCCGTTCCAAAACTTTTAGAAGAAAAGAACTTAAGCTGATAGGTCTTAAACTCTTGACTTCTTCATAGCTCGAGCGCCTCTCCTTTGGGAATAAATCTAACAGTTATTTCTTGCCATGCTTTCGGGATATACCAGGTATCCAGACTGGAAAGCATAATCTTTTTCAAGACATGTTTGCAGCAGCACGGGAAAGATTCCATCTTTTCCAGGCGATTTGTATGGAGCTTGACCGATTCAGTGGTAACCACTGCGCGCACTAAGACCCACGAGTTCGAATTACCAGAATGAGATTTGTATTGTATTGCATTGCATTGCGACGTGTATTTTTAATGAATTTGAGACAAGTATGCGCTGCCAGATCGTGTAGTAGTATCTCTATTTTGTCGTTTTCTATACAAACACTGCCAATCCCAACTCACTGTCAACCACGTGTTTTCCTGTTTAGACTAACGTGTTGAATGATTTCAGTACTGAATGGCATAGGTGATGAAACTGGATAAAGACGACTTCCGTAAGCCTAAGCTCAATTTTAAACCTACAGAAAATCTTCCACTTAATAAAGATTGAGAAAAATTACTGTCGTATTCGACAGCCGCAATGCGGCTGTTTCAATCGATGAACCAAATGAAACCAATGATGAATACTTTTGGAGGGAGTTATTCTAGTTATTGTTATTATGTGTATTGACCTTTCAAAGGTGAGCTATACACAATTTGAAATCTGAGGTTTATGATTAGTTCCTTATTTCGACATCAGCTTCTATGTGAGTGTTTTAACGTATATATTTTATTTGGTCCTGCTTTAAAATAACAATCATGGGATCCTGACTAAGAGATCAATTCCAAGATCAATATATTCCCACAATTTTCCAAAAAACTTCTGATGATTAAAACAATAGGTTATTGATATTTTAAAACGTTAATATAAAATTGTCTATCAAGAAGAGACTCTCATTACTACATTACTTTCACTTCTGTCAATTATTTAGGCATTTTACGTTGGCCCCTAAACTCTTTGGATAATAATCTAGCCCAAAAAATACTCATTCGTATTGGGAAATAATAGTGTTATAATGGTGTCGTACCGTAATAATGCAAAAAGAAAATAAAAAGAGATTCTCTCTTAGATACGTCTACTTGAAAAAAGACTAACGAATTAACTTAATCAGCATCATTTACACATTTCGCTTCACGCAAAATATTTTCGGCCCCTTTCTCCCGTATACGCTATTGGTCATCTAACGTCCCATATTTATTTACTGGTTACAAAGGTTACTATGACTACTATATTGTACCCGAATATTTTCATATTCTGCAGACCGCCTACTGATTGTCGCACAATTTTCTTTCCTTCCCGTTTACCCCACACACACACACAGATCAGTACGACGACCAGACGTATCGCGTCGAATCGCACTCTGCACTCGATTCACGACCGCACCCGTGCCACCATCTCGGAACGTAGCCATCTGAAAAATGCGCGCCGCATGGTGGTCAAGTTGGGCAGTGCGGTGATAACGCGCGAGGATGAACACGGTCTAGCGCTGGGCCGGCTTGCTTCGATCGTTGAACAGGTGGCTGAGTACCATGTCGAGGGTCGCGAGTGTATCATGGTCACCAGCGGTGCGGTGGCATTCGGCAAGCAGAAGCTCACCCAGGAACTGCTGATGTCGATGTCGATGAGGGAGACGCTATCGCCGACGGATCACACCCGGCAGGATGCGGGAACGATGGTGGAACCGAGAGCCGCTGCGGCTGTCGGTCAGTCCGGTTTGATGTCGTTGTATGATGCGATGTTTGCTCAGTACGGGATCAAGACGGCTCAGGTGCTGGTAACGGAACCGGACTTCTACAATGAGGAAACCAGGAAGAATTTGTTCAGCACCTTGTCGGAGCTGATCAGCTTGAACATTGTGCCGATCATTAATACGAACGATGCCGTGATGCCGCCGATGTTCATCGTAAATAAGGACCTCCCGGGATTGGGAAAGAAGGGTATCAAAATCAAGGACAACGATAGCTTGGCAGCACTGTTGGCTGCAGAGATTCATGCAGATTTGCTGATTCTGATGTCTGACGTCGACGGAATTTACAACAAGCCGCCATGGGAGGACGGTGCACGGTTGATGCACACGTACACTTCAGCTGATAAGGACTTGATCAAGTTCGGGCAAAAGTCAAAGGTCGGAACGGGTGGAATGGATTCCAAAGTGACGGCTGCAACATGGGCTCTTGATCGCGGTGTAAGTGTTGTCATTTGCAACGGCACTCAAGAGCGGGCGATCAAGCTGATTTTGACTGGACGCAAGGTGGGAACATTCTTCACCGAATCAACTGCGGAAAAGGCGGCACCTGTTGAGCATCTGGCAGAGGATGGTTAGTTGCTTTTAACGTGATTAAACGTTGAAGTTAATGTTATAATTATCGTTTCAGCTCGTAGTGGTAGCAGAGTGTTACAGAATCTATCAGCCAGCGATCGAGCGCTGTGTGTGAATACTCTAGCTGATCTATTGGTCTCCAGACAGTCGAAAATATTGGAGGCAAATGCAAAGGACTTGGATATTGCAAAGAGGTCGGGATTGGCAAAGCCACTACTGTCACGATTGTCTTTAACTCCGTCCAAAATCGAAAGTTTAGCTGTCGGATTGAAGCAGATCGCCGACGATAGCCACAAGGTAAACGATGTCTTAGGAAAACTCTATTTTTTAAGCATTCACCAATGATTTATAATTCTAGAACGTGGGTCGAGTGATTCGCCGAACCAAGCTTGCGGATGGACTAGAACTGAAGCAAGTCACCGTTCCGATAGGTGTTCTGTTAGTGATCTTCGAATCACGGCCCGATTCTTTGCCACAGGTAGCTGCGTTGGCTATGGCCTCCGGTAATGGTCTATTGCTCAAGGGAGGCAAGGAGGCGGCTCACAGTAACAAGGCACTGATGGAACTTGTTAAGGAAGCTCTAACCGCGGTGGGAGCTGCCAACGCAATCTCTTTGGTTTCAACACGCGAGGAAATCAGTGATCTTCTCTCAATGGATGAGCACATTGATCTGATCATTCCACGTGGTTCCAGCGAATTAGTCCGCAGCATTCAGGAGAAATCGCAGCACATTCCGGTTATGGGACACGCGGAAGGAATTTGTCACGTGTACGTGGACAAGGAAGCTAACTTGGAGAAGGCTCTGAAGATTGTTCGCGATTCAAAGTGCGATTATCCGGCTGGTAAGTTCGTTAAACAAACATTAAAATAACGATCATTGTAACAATTGCTTCAATTTAACTTCAGCTTGCAACGCCATGGAAACACTTCTAATTCACGAAGATCTGTTGATGGATGGCAACTTCTTTACGGACGCCTGCAATATGTTGAAACGGGAAGGTGTCAAGATCAATTCGGGACCGAAGTTGCATCAACAGCTGACATTCGGACCACCCCAGGCCAAGTCGCTGAAACACGAATACGGTGCTCTAGAGTGCACCATTGAGGTGGTGAAAAACCTAGAAGAAGCTATCGATCACGTCCACACTTACGGTAGCGGACATACCGATGTCATAGTGACGGAAAATGGTAGGTTACTTCGATTGATTTTAATTGGTATCTTCAATCACAATTTTACGCTATTTTCAGATACATCGGCTCGGTACTTCCAAAGCCACGTGGACAGCGCTTGTGTCTTCCATAACGCCAGTAGTCGGTTCGCCGATGGATTCCGGTTCGGATTGGGAGCAGAGGTTGGAATCTCCACTGCTAGGATTCATGCCCGTGGTCCGGTGGGAGTTGAAGGTCTGCTAACAACTAAGTGGATCCTAAGCGGCGTGGATCATGCTGCAGCCGACTTTAGCGATGGATCTCGCAAATGGATCCACGAGTCGATGCCTCTCGCTTGACTTGAACGCTTGCTAGCAAAGATTTTCAATAGGTTTAAGCATTTGTAGAAAATTCAATTTATCAATTCATTTGTTCATTAACTAGTAGGCGTATATTGTTCAATTATCGCACGAAAAGCACGACCCAATAAACGAAAAATTTCAGTACACGTACAGGCTTAAATTAAATCCGAAATTGGCAATTTCCCTCGTCATTTTCACACGACGGTTGGATATGTTGGCTTGTGTACAGTGTTTATCGAATTAATTATCAACAACGCCACGGACAAACTAAACACTGCCGATTTCTAAATCATTATATTATTTCGACATAAATAATTCCCACAGTATTCATTTGGCGAAAGCTTCAGTGGCATTGGCGGCAGCTTTGTTGATCAAATCTAGACAGAGGCAGAGATGGAATCGTTATTCTGACAGCCGAACAGTAGGCATTGAAATTGCTACGCCAACAGTGACAGCGTATTTCCTGTCGTGTGTCGTATCACGTAGTGTAGTGAGCGTAATGGACAACAATCACCCAACACCGATTTAGGGAAAAGTTAGCCTAATGGAACTTTTAATCGTTTCACATCAATCTGTAATTATACTTTCGAACCTGCCATCGAGGGATCCCCAACTGGTGGTGAGTGGAAATGGAACAGCAAATTACTCCGGCAAGCGTGCGTTAAATTTCGGATCAGATGTAAACGGTAATTGTGGTTTGTGATCATCGGATATTAATGGTGGATCCTTATCGGCTATTTGATTTGATTGACATGAGAGAGATAATTGCTGTTTTGAAACTATAACGGCGTGTGAATACACATTTCAATTATCCTCCCCAGTGTGGGATGGAATAATTATCGACCAGAATATAGGTGAATAGAGGGAGTTATTTCAAAGTGTTATTGGATGCATTAAGCGTGTGTCACGGAAAGATAATTCGAAACGAATTTAAGTAAAGTTGAATTATGCCATAATTATGAATTATGGATAAAGCTGCAAGCAAAACAGAAGCGTATGTGCTACACCTCACTATTCTGTTGGACTAACCTTGTTTGTAGCGCTCCACTAAAAACAGACAAGTTGTCGTTTTAAAGAATATTTCATTGCGACTATCACGAATCAGGAATCACCTAGCCAGCCAGACGGTAAAATTAATCTGATGCACGGTTTGGAAAATGAATTTAAAAATTTTGGAAAAGCGTTTCCTGACATGCGGTGAGAGTGGCGAAAAAAATGGTAAATCATGAACAGAAATTATTTAAGCTGTTTCTCAAGGATATTTGTTGCGGAGACAACAAGATTGGATCCAAATGAAATAATTTATTCGTAGCGCCGGCTAGTGACAAGTTGCTCTTTGTTACATTTGTATAGGGCAAACGTCGTTAGGCTATTAATTTCCCCGCAGTATGCATTAAATTAGTCAGTATACGTTAAATGTGTACAATAGAGCTAACCGATATCAGCACAACACGAAAATTAGCTTGAAAACACTCCGTTTGCCACAAAATTGCTTGCAAAAGTTGTCAAAACCGCGCTTCCGTTGGAGAGACGGACAGAAGAGAAAAAGGGCGCACAGAGTGCAGTCACGTCGCAAGTTGTTATTGTTTATTGAGGCTTTAACCTTGGAGGTCATTCGCCTGTAGAAAGGATTGAATAAACTACATGTCATTTTACAAAGGTAGATGTGAAAATATTGAAATGTTAAGATTTGTATCTGTTGTCCTTGTTGCTGTTTCTGGAAGGATTTGCTAAGTCCGTTGAAATAGTAGCATTAAGAGAAGGGCTTCCTCGCTTGCGGAGTCATTAGCCAGTACGTCCCTGATGGAAGTGGGCAAGCAATATTTCCTGCGAAGATCGGCGAATTCGATGCAGTTGACTAGGATGTGCTCAACGGACAGCCTTGTACTGCACGTGTTACACATCGGAACGTCAACGCGGGCCAGAGTGTGGGCATGTGTAGTCCTAGTATGTCCAGTCCTAAGCCTCGAGAATATTCGTTGTTCCTTCTTGTTGCTACGATCTTCCCATTTTTGGACGGAGTTTTTAATCTTGTGAAGATGGCCTGAGGAACTTCTCCATTTCCTCTCGAAGTGAAGGTATACTTCTCGTTTAATTATCTTGGTGATACGATCGTGATGAGCGCTCAAGTGCGGCGAGATGGTCCGCATTTTCATTGCCAGGTATCCCGCAATGTCCGGGGACCCAGCATATGGTGGTGAGAGGGTCGTTGTAATTGTCGATTGCCTGAACAAAAGGGTGACGCGATTTTCCGGTTTCTAGTGCTGAAATCACGGATAGGGAGTCGGAACAAATAACGGTAGCAACACCGTCGGGTTTTCTTGCTAGAACCAGTACTATAGCCGCGGCTTCGGCCGAAAAAATGGAGGTAGCGGCTGGCAGTTTGAAGGCAAGACCGTTCCCTATACCACTGACACCCACTCCAACAGTCGTGTCGGTTTTTGATCCGTCAGTAAATAGTTTCGTGTGGTTTGAGAAACGGCGATTCATTAGTTGGTGATAAGCAGCTCGAGCAATTGCGCTTTAATCGTCCGTGAGAGCGAGCAATCGATGCTGAGGGGTCTAGAGTTCCATGGGCGATGCCAGACCCGGTGGAGACGTACCAGCGGAGGCAGGGGAGAGTCTGAGAATTCCTCGTAGATCGTATTGGCTATGTTCTGTATTATGCACTCTGTTTCGCCGGAAGTTCGTTCGAGGAAACCGAGTGCTCGCCGGAGTGCCACCTGCCTCTACACAAGCACTGTCCGCCGGTGTGCTAGGTAGCAAGCTGGAGGCCGCACGAATGGTACCGTTGTACAGCGGAGCTAGGATGGTCGTCATTTCGTTAAAACTTCTGCAGGTCAGTTCAATACCGTAATATATACGGCTGTGGATTATAGCCTGGCTGATGTTTAGAGCGAGCTGGCGGTTATTTTTGGTGTGCCGGGAGCAAATGGTGCGAACCAGTCTCTTTCGGCTTTCGTACTCTTTTTTGAGTTTCCGGAAGTGTGTGGTGAGAGTGGACCGTAAACTCTCCAATGTTATCCCTAGTAACTTTGGCTCTTTTTTGAACGGGACAACGGCACCATCAATGTAGATAGGTCTGTTGGATGCAAGGTGGTTTGTTGGGCAGAAATGAGAGATTATGCTTTTGTTTGTCGAAATTCGGAAAACTACGGACCCGGCCCACTTGCGAACCGCATTTACGGCTGCCTGCAGTTTTATCCGTATTCTGGAAGTTGTTTTACCGACTACCAATAGCACAATATCGTCTGCGTAAACAAACACGAACACTCCCTTCGGCAGAACCGCGAAAAGAGGTTGCATGCTCACCAGGAAGAGCGTGACGGCCAAGACTGAACCTTGAGGAACTCCATTTTCCTCGATGAAAAGATCTGATGTACTGCTCCCGATACCGACTCGGAAGCTACGCTTTTTGAAGAATCGTTGGATGTAGTGTCCAAGATTTCTCTGTATTCCCCAGTTATGGAGCTGCTGAAGAACTACCTCACACCAAACGGTATTATAGGCTTTGTCGATGTCAAGTGCTGCGCAGAATTTCTCCAAGGGAACCAAGGTATGTCCCGGTTCCCGCACCCTTTCGGAATGCGAACTGGCGTTGGTCCAAAAGATTCCGTTGCTCTAGAATCGTAACTAGTCTGCGATTAACCATTCGTTCAAAAGTTTTTCCGACACATGGTAGAAGACTGATGGGTCTGAAATCTTTTCCCTTGCGTTGGAAGTGGTCCACCTTCCCATATACGGTTGAATCCATCCAGCAACGCCCTCTTGCCCTCGGGTGGCAAGTGTTTGAGCAGTGGGTACCCGATATTGTCGATACCAGTTGCTTTACCGCGCGTTGTGCTGAGTGCGTCTGTCTTCTCTCTGCCAGAGAACGGTCTGTTCCAATCCTGACTAGAGTCGAGATCGAAAATAACTGGTGACATTTCGATCAACCTCTTTCATTTAAAGAATTCCGGTGGCAAGGAGTCCGTTGCTGAAAGCGAGGCGAAATAGCGGCCGAGTTCGTTAGCTATTTCGTCGGGTTGGGCAGTCACGACACCGTTAATTTCAAGTGTGAAACCGTCGTGCCTTCGCTTGCCACCTAAAGCGTTCACTCTCCTCCAGATTTTCTCCGTTGAAGAGTTCGGGTGGATTCCGTCGAGGAACTCGGCCCAGCTAGAAGCTTAGGAATCCGCGATAGCCTTCCTCGCCGTGTTCCTCGTACTACGAAATTCTACCAGCCGGTTGGTGTTTTACTTAGCGTTCGAAGGGCCTTGCGACGGTTCTTGATAGCTTTGGCTGCATCAGCTCCCCACCTGTACACTGCTCTCTTAGGGGGCCTTCCACTAGTCCTAGGAATACATGGTTCTGCAGATTGACTAATTATTTCCGATAGCTCGTCGGGGGAGTATTGCTTGTTCCCGCCGAAATGATTGAGGAAGTTTTCCTCATAAACATTCCAATCAGCTTCTTTGTATAGCCAGTTTCTACGTCGTGACGTCATTGGAGGTGCACGCTTGTAGGATATTTTGATAGGAAAATGGTCGCTGCCGCACAAATCGCCGAGTACTGACCACAGGCATTCCTGGGCCATACCACTTGAACATATGCTTAAATCAATCGACGATGCTGTTCGTACTCTTATGAACGTTGGACTGCCGTCGGTTAAAAATAACGGCTTCGTTGTTTTCAACCGCTTCAAGGATGCTGTGACCTCGTTGGTTGGGGCGGTTGGAGCCCCAGGCATTGTGGTGTGCATTCATGTCACCAGTGATGGCATTTCACCCTAGTGATGCACTGGCGCGTAAGTGTGATGCCTACACAGAGGATACAATGATCACACACCACAGAAAAAAGCAGAACGCTCTTTCTTTCGGAGCTGTATAGACCGATTTCAAGTGTGCGCTGGTGTTGAGGTAGTTGGGTGCGAGATAACCGTGCTCTCTTGCTCTTTCAATTCTCTGTGGCGCGCTCAGATAAAGTCACCACCGCGCGCGCCCCAGAGTCGCTGTGGTGTATTCACTGGCGTGGTTTCACTGGCGTGTATTCACTGGCGTGTGATCTTTGGTTTGTTTTCGTCTTACAAGCGGCATTGCGAGTGAGATTGATTTGATTTGCATTTGCTGTGTGGATGGTGGTAGCTTATTTCAAGCTTATATTATTTTCTACTGAACATTTCATACAAGTTGCTTGGTAAAGCGAACGAGTTTATAAAGTATTGTTACACTACCTGCAAAACTAAAAGTACTCGGTCCTCGGAGCAAATTGGGAAAACTTTTTACGTATCATCGTATAGAGAGTTTTATAATGACCAGAGGCACCTGATATGCAAACTCGTGTTATAAGTATTGATAGTTTTATTATAACTTAATCCTACAAGTTTAAAACGAAATCTTAGATTTCGTCGACAGGCTTGACATATTCAGTAAAATTAGATATACGCTTGTGACGATAATTAATTTACATACACAGTGGCGTAGCCAGAAATTTGATGTCACCCATGATCAAGAAAAGGTGTTGTAGCTGACGGATAAGATGGTCCAATTTCGAGCCTACTTGTTCAACTTCTTGTGGGATGTAGACAGATACTATAGTGCACGGGGTAGGGTACGTGATTCTTTTAGCAATTGTTATCAACTCGGTGCCCAGGTGAATCTTTTCGGCTGGTACGCAGACCTAATTGCAATGCCGATGTTTGTTCCTCCGGCAAGATCCCATTCGTATCGGTTACCAAACCATGGGGATAGGTCGGTGTTGGGTAGAATGTGTGTTTCTTGTATAGCTAGTACGATCGGGTTGTACCGACTAATTATGGCTTGTAGATCACCGAGGTTTTGTCTCAATCCATTTGTATTCCACTGGATAGCAAGCGATATGTGTTCCTGTCGAGGGGTCGTTCTTGGGCTAGGCAGCGAAGAGTAGGTGTTACTGATGAGCGATTGAGTGAACTCTGATGTTGGTGATGAGTTGAACGTGTTGCTCCCTGGGAAAAGAATGGGGGCAGCAATAGGGTCGTACAGATTGACGCGAGAGCGACTTACCCGGAGGGGAGCCGGCCCCCCGTGCCAGCAGCCGCCCAAAGCTCATCGGTTGGTACCGGTACATCGCAGATCAGGGCCGGCACGGGGGAATAGGCTTTTTCCCCTAATCGATTGAATACTGTTGAGTGACTGGAAGTCTCTCCTTGCCGACTGTTAAATATAATATTCTTCGAAGTTGGGGGAATATTGCCGGTGCTGTGTTAAATCTGGTTGTAATTCATGATGACTTGTGCTTTCCTGTTTCCCGGTTCTTTTATTGCTGTTAAGATTGTTGTTGGGCTGTGTCCGCTTGGTGGGTGCGATGCAGTACCGGACGTGGCCTTTGAAGGCAACTGGATGATGATTCTCGGCGAAACCTGATCGCCGGTGACAAGATGCGGAGTAGCTGGTGTGTTCATCGTTGTGTTAACGTAGGGTTTCCTTTTCCGTTCGGATGCCTTCCTTGTCTGGTGCTTAAGGCAGCAGGATAACGGGTGCCAAGAGCACACAGCGATCGGGCTGGAACATCGATCAGGCGATTGTTGTACCGAAGTCATCGGGGATGAAAGGCCGTTCTGCTTGTTAATGGTAATCGTTTGTTGTCTCTGATCTGGTGTGCGGAGGACAGTTCGTCTCGTGCGGCTTTTTCCTAAAGTCTTCGTTGGCTGTCTTCTCTGTTGGTTTCAGGCAGTTGGTAGACGTCCTGTGTGTTGGTTCGATGTAATCTTTCACTTTCCCTGTGATTAGTTTTGGGGCAGTAGTTTGTTCAGGCGCTGCATGACGATGTTGGTTACTTACCCGGAGGGGAACCGGGTCCCCTACACCAGCAGCCGCCGGGGGCTCTTCGACCACGCTCGGGACTTCCCCGGTCGGGGCTAGTGCAGGAGAGAAGACTTTTTCCCTATACGCTCTGCTTCTTATGGGTGATCTGTCGGTGGTGTTATCTTGTTCGTGTTGTGGATCTGTTGTTCTCAGCGAGTCGACGTTATTTTCGTGTGGGCTGAAGTTGTTGTCTTTGCACTGCGTTTTGGCGAACACTCTCGACAGCGAGCTGTGGGGTGGGTGGGGAAGTAGGGTGAGAGTGGTTGGTCCTGAACTGTATGATGTTGCAATACTTGCCCTGTTGATGCTCTCGCCGTGATCTTTGTTGACTCGGTTATTGCTGCTGCTTCTAAGGTTGCTGTACGGTTCGTTGTTGTTTTCCTTAGGCGATCCGTTGTTGCTGTTGTATCTGTTGCAGCTGTAGCTGTCTCTGTTGTTGGTGTTGTTACCATTTGTTAGTTGTTGTTTTGCTTTTTGTGTTTGTTGATATTTAGCTGCAGTTGTTATTCGTGGGTTTTTTAGTCAGATGTATCTATGTTCTCTCTGCCTTCTTTATTGGTGGGTCTTTCCGTTATAGATGCGCGGTTGATTGAAGTTGATCTGTTACTGAGTGGGCTACGTGACTTGTTCTTCCGTTTCGCCCTCCACTTTCGCTCTGCTGCGACTGGCCCTTCTGTCGTCTGGGTTTGTCTGAGCAGCAGTCACTTTGGATGCTAGTATTCTATGCGCTGATGTCGTTCTCGGGTCCCGGTTGTTTGTGTTGGTCGTTGGTGTTGGAGGTCCCATGGCTTTTGCTTGTTCTTCTTGCCTTTTCGACATGAGGTGGTTTCTCATATCGTTAAAAACGCGTTTCAGAGCGACCAGTTCTTCACTTCTTTGTTTTCTGTCCTTGTTTTAGTTAATTCTTCTCTCAATTTTTTTTATCTCGTCATCTTTATCTTCGGTCGGCGGGTTGGTTGACGCCTGTTCTTTGAGTTTGGCGACCTCGTCTTGTAGTGTACGAATGATTCGGTCTCTCACGTCTGAATCAGGTGTAATCTTCCCTTTCAGTACCGCGGCATACGAAGGTCCGCTGGCTTGGCTGACTATCGCTCTTGCTTCGGAAAAAGTAATATTACGGTCTGTTTTAACTTTGATTATATCGGTTTCCATTTTTTGTATCGGACACCCTCTATCCCTCGCAGAATGTTCATCACCGCAATTAACGCATTTGCTTTGTACTAAACAGGGATTGTCTTTGTTCGATTGGTGCTATCTACTGCAGCTCAGGCATACCTATTTTTGGGTGCAGACTCTTGTTCCATGTCCCAACTTCCCACATCGGAAACACTGCATGGGGCTCGGGTAATACCGCCTTACTTTCACTCTCACTAGGCCGATGGCAGCGGTGTGTTAACATGGTTCCCATTTACTTTTTTTGTTATTCTCCTTATTTCAATCACGTTTTGCTCCTTTAGCTTACTCAGCAACGTATCGGTATCCATAGTTATGGTATCTAGGTTGTGTATTACCCCTTGTATTTTGTTCAAAATTGGGTGGGGGATTATCTCCACTGATTGGCCATTCGTTAGTTTGTCGACTTTTAGCAGATGATGGTATACCTTCCTAGAAGATGTTCGGAGTACATATTGTGCACCTCTCGCCTCTTTGGCCGCCGAAATAACCTTCGTTGGTTCGATACCCAGCGCTTGTTTTAGCGTGTGATGAATGATGAAAGGATCAGGTGGCAATTTTGCAATGTTACCGTCGACGTCGGGTTTGCTGGTCGATAACGTCGCCGGTATTCATGTAAAGCGGTATAGCATGACTAGCTGACGGCCCCCCGTCCGGGGGCCGCAGGTCCGAAATCATTCGTTAGCTTGCAAAAACTTCTGGCAGTATCCTCGGTGGTTCAATTTACTGGCCGAAGAATGCCCTCCCCTATTCGACTACGGTCGCAAGTAAAAGATTCTTGTTGCACTTTGTCACGATATGTGCTGCCTTGTACACAATAAACTGAACTTATTACTGCGTGAGATTTCAGTCGGAGCTTTCGACTGGCGTTCAACGTTTGATGCACGATTATAACGGAGCTCGACACTTTTACCGGAGTTCACTCGCCTAGTCACGGGATTGCACTTTTAACACCGGAATCCGAAATTTTCTTTTCTACAGGCAGATTTTTCACTACGCTTTGGGAGTAGACGGCCCATTCGCGATTCGCACTTTTGCTATCCCACCTCTCTTATCTTGCGGTCAAGATTGCACGCTTGAATTTTTCTTGCACTCAACTGAGCCTTTGCGGATTATATGCGAAGCTTTTTTTCTTCTGTACGTTGTTTATTACTATGACGTCCTCGCCGGGTGTCGTGATGCCTTGCCCTGGTCGAGTTTCGCTTAGTATCACAAGCTATAGCACTTTCTATACCAGAACTTCGTCTTGTTTATCTCCAAAAATCGCACTACTTTCACCCTATAGCTGGCACTTCCCGTTGGGAATCGACGGCCAGTATACCGATCAGCGTTTTAATCGTCACTATCACCACAATAAATACCCTTAAACTGTCGAAAAACTACAGGGAAAATAGCTTGCGATTGATAGCACCGGTCACTCTGAATGTTCAGATCGAACTGACGTCGCAAGTTTTGCGAGCGACGTAAAAGTGGGGTTAAGTATCGCGTGGTTCAACACGGACACCTTCAAGTATCGAACCCGCTGGAAACATCGGATCCGAGAAGCTGTTGTTTAGCTGTGGCATTAAACCCAATCCACGGACGCTGTAGGTTTTCGAGCACTAAAGAAGGTGGTGCATTATTGAAGTCGTCAAGTTTAAAACCGGACAAGCGGCCGAAACGACACCCAGCGAAGGTGTCAGAGCACCCTCGTCAGTAAAACTCCGTCGGAAGGCTAGAGCATTGACACAAACGAGCAAGGTAATTTGATGATCATTCTGAGATACAAAACATGGAAACAATCGCCTTTCTACTTCACTTACAGCTGCAAAGTGTTGACCGACTTAAAGACAGCTCACGGCAACCGATAGCACACCGTGTAGTCACAGTTGCTGAACGCAGGAAAAGGTAAAACACTTATCACTCTCATTTGTAGAGCTTTACTTGACACACGTCAAACTTTTCCGTTCAGAACAAACGGCGAACACGCGACACAAATCCGGGACGCGAGAATTTACAGTCCGCGTGGCATTACATAAAGACCACGAGAGGCGGTAACCAGTAACTGAGCACCTAAAAACCCTCACCAGAGGTAAGGTTTTTGCACCCGTAGTAATGCCTTAGGCCGCTTGCAGGGTGGCGGCGAGAAGCTGAGTAGGCGCTTGTACTGATATTGGAATGCGAGAAACCTGCTCGCAGCATATCAAATGGAGCCTGTCAGAGTAAAAGCAGGCAGTTGGCGCCGATCCGCTCAGCTTTCACTCTGACATCCATCCTTTGGTTTGCAGCAAGCAGGTTTCTCGCATCTTAATGTCAGTTTCAGCCCCAGCTCAGCTTCTCGCCGCCACTCTGTAAGCACCTTTACTCATGGGCAGTAAATACTTTTCCAGGGTTTTGTTGGTGGATCGCTTTGGTTCAAGTTCCACTGGGTTGGAAGCAGTGTCGACGATTAGACTCGAGCATCCGACGAGCAACCGCTAGGAGCGGCGGAAGCACGTGGCTCAGACGGACAAATACAACGTTGGGAAGTTTGAACGGCGTGACCGTCAGGGAGTGAACCACTCACCGTCGCAGATGGATGGCTATCGGAATTCGTGAGTCGTAGCATATAGTGTGAGGGTGCACACCGAAAAGTGAAATGAGTAGAGTAAGAAGAGCGGGAAGGATGGAGAAGAGAGAGGTGACGGAAGAATGGAGTAGAAAGAGCAGAAGTATTTAAGCAAGAGAAGTGGAAGGATGTACTAACGAGAGCGTGGAATTGTAACCACCGGTTACGACAGTTGTTAGTTGGCTTTGCCAAATTGATAAGTGTCGCTAGGTTTGCTCATTCCCTTTCCCAATCCCTAACTCCTACTCTGTGTAAAACATCAAAATGTGTGAGTGATGGCCTTCCAAGTCCAGGTTGTCATCTGAGACGGGTGGGTCACTCACGCAGAATGGTTGCAGGCGCTCACCCAAGGTGTCTCATCACAACGGTGTGAGCATAACGTAGCGCCACATGCTATCCATCGCTGTCCCAGCCATTGGAAGGGCTGCCAAGGTTTTGACAATTTAAATGTCAGTTCGGATGATATTGCAAAAATTGAGGTTTTTTCGGTATCATCCGAGCTGAGTTAGGCTCGGCGGTCGCCGAGATAGTTCTTTCGGTTCTCGACATTCGAGGAAGTCAGAAGTGCGCGCGGTTTTTTCTCATTATTTAATGTGATTTTTCTTGTACAGTTTAAGTGGTGTATTGTGTGAATAATGTTCTTTTTTTGTTTTAGATATAGATAGATTAGATTAAATGTAAATGTTAGGGCACTCTTTATCGAGCCCCTCGTTTTCTGAAAAGCGATGCGTTGAGTGTGTAAAGCTACTTCGACGCGGCGCCGTCACTGTGCGATCCTCCGGTAATGAGACAGTAGACTAACTGAAGTAAATCGAAACCACGTTAGATTAGACGAACTAGGAGCAGGTCGTTTGGAACAAAATAGGCCATATGTGCTTTATTCGTGATCGCTTTATTCGTGATCGCTTTATTGATATCGTTGAACAGGTATATTAATAATATAACGAATAATTTCTCTCGCCGAGTCCCGCGAAGGAAATTTGTTGCGACCCAACCTAACAAATCCTTACTATTTCGTGGCAGGCACATTTATATAGAATCATATAGGAACTATACATTTCCCTCTGAAACTAGAGCGATAGAGTTAAAGTAAGACCGATGAATTTGTGAAACAATTATGTATTATGTAATCATATTCCTACTTATAATTAGACTACTTGGAAAAAATCTCCCCAAAGGGTGCAACAATTTGTTACCGTTGAAATATTTCGCAAGGAAACTTATTGTAAGTAATAATTAATGGATTTAAATGAATTTGGCCTAATAAAAATCATTATAGTTCGAGTCACGCAAAAACGGACTACGAAAACTTGCAACAGTAAAAGTAAACGGTTATAGTACGGTTAGTAAATAGTGATAGCGTATTGTCCTAGTATAAAACAAATTGTAAATTTTTGTATGTATTTTAACAGTGTCACAAAACGAAGAAAAAACGAAGAAATTGAAAAGCACGAATCACATACAAATTAAAATCAAGTTAAAAAGGTAAAATTGCTACATAAAACAGGTTAAAAGATGGTGCAGGATAGGGTTTCGAAACACCTTAGTATATGCTAATTTGCGCTGTGCAGGTCCACAGCGGGCCTTTTTTTCTCTGGCTTCGGACTACGTCCGAAGGGTTTCTTCGCAGGAAGCACGCTAAACAGAAATCCTCAAAGCGAACCGATTAGAGAACCGAGAGTCCTTGCTGAAGAACCCTAGATCCGAAGCGCTGGGGAGATTCGCCGCCATTTTTGGCAACTCCGCCAGTGTGCTAACGCCGCCATTGTTATTGACGGTGTACAATTACGAGGTCGGCAGGTTTGTCGCCTTCAAAGTTCCGGACCGTTTTCCTGCCACCAGCGAACCCAGATCCACCAGAATTTGCCATGGCTGTAATAGTCAGCCGCACAACCACTGTAAACCTGCACCAGATAAAAAGATCCGCAAGTAGCTAAATCGTGACGTCACATAGCATTAAGTTTAGTTAGGGTATGGTAATAAATTGTATGTATAAATTAAAATTCTGTACCATCTGTATATTCTCGTATAACATTGTCCGTACAATAACACCACTACTTTGAATCGGTTTCCGGACTCGAAAGGAGTCGTCAGTCCTCGTCCTAGGATGTTTCCGCTGAAAGAGCATTCACGGTATCGCTTTTGAGCATATTAAAATATTGCTTTACTTTTTTAGTTGTCCACCTTGGTTCCAGCAGCGATTGATGGTCCGGTTTCCCCTGTTCCCGAAGGGAATGAGTTCCGTGGTGAGTACAACTAAAACCCTGAATGTATACCAGCAGTAGAGAGCATAATCCCCCTCCAACCACCCACTGAGCAAGTCGAGGGGCTACAGAATATTCAAACCGTTGGGATATTCGATTTCGCCAAGAAGGTTTGTCCGGATTCCGTCCCGGCACAGAAAATTACCGCGCCGCGTCGCCTCACCATATCGCGAACGAAACACCGTTTTCGATGGTGGAGTTCTCATTTGCTCTCTTATCATGTAACAATAAAGCTCCAGAGCTAGACAGAATCAAATTCAACTTGTTCAAGAATCTACCAGACTCTGCCGAAAGACGCTGGTTGAATTTATTTAATGAGTTTCTTGAGGGTAATATTGTCCCACATGATTGGAGACAATTGTCATTGTCATTGTCATCGCTATCCAAAAACCAGGATAACCAGCCTCCGACCACAATTCGTATCGACCGATTGCAATGCTATCCTGTATCCGGAAGTAACTCGAGAAAATGATCTTGTTTCGCCTCGACATTTGAGTCGAAGCAAATGGCTTACTGTCAGATACACAATTTGGCTTCCGCAATGGCAAAGGGACGAACGATTGCCTTGCGTTGCTCTCAACAGAAATTCAAATGGCATATGCTAACAAAGAGCAGATGGCATCAGTATTCTTAGATATTACGGGGGCTTTCGATTCAGTTTGTATCAACATTCTTTATAAGAAGTTTCACCAGCATGGTGTTTCACCAATTTTAAACAACTTTTTGCTTAACCTGTTGTCTGAAAAACAAATGCATTTCTCGCATGGTGATTTATCGACATCACGATTTATCTACATGGACCTTCCCCAGGGCTCATGTCTAAGCTCTCTTCTCTACAATTTTTACGAAAATGACATTGTCGAATGTCTTGTCAATTCAGGTCCCAAGGCCGTCGACTTGCAAGGACCACTGCAAGATACCTTGGACAATTTGTCTGCTTGTGTTCTCCAGCTGGGTATCGAGTTCTCTACGGAGTAAAATGGATGTTTCGGACTCACAGTAACTATACTTCCAATTTAGTTAACAGTCAAAGCAGGGATGGCCATATGTATTTCTCCCATCACACAACAGACAACTGCTTTCTACTCTCGCCCTCATTCTCTATTTTCCTACTCTCGTTCTCTTTCTTCCAGTCTCTTCGAGGGGACTGTTTCTTCTGCCGAATCGATCTTTATTCGAAAGCTTCATTACATCGCTACACGGAGAAAACTGAGCTTGTCGTATTTTCTAGGAAAAAAATAAATAAAACTATTGTTCAGGTTTCAACATACAAATATCTCGGGGTCTGGTTCGACTCTAAAGGTGCCTGGCGATGTCCTTGTACTTCGATTACATGGCACAGAAGATCAATTCATCTTCGTAAAACGTTAACCGTGCTCATCTCTTAGATGCTTCTGATCCTGTATTTTTCGACACATCCATGAAGGAAGAGGTTTGTGAAATCCCGGATCACATTCGCCCACAAGTGCCCGCAGACCATTGCTTTGTCGTTTCGGACAGTCTCAGCTCCATTGAGGCCACCCGTGCGGCTAAGCCTGGAAAGCACTCACCGTATTTGATGGGGAAATGTTGGTAGTATAGATATGAGCGATATTTTCCCTGCGCCACTGGATTGCAATGACAGCCAACGACGGTTGTCAGCACTGTAGACATAAGTGAAGAAGAATATTTTCCTTTCCTTTTTTCCTTTCCTGTAACGCTATCGATACAATAAAGACGTGTTTTCTATACTTTCGTATTACGTTTATCTGTCGCGATCACGCGCATCCGCATTATCCGTCGGTGTTCGGTCTTTCGGCGTACGCTGCATAATCCGGAAAGTGAGTCCGTGTTGATGACCCTGTCCCCGCTAACAAGTTATGGGCCCAGATTGTGAAAGTGGATGGTGAATTGTTTTTTTTTTTTGCGCGTGGTTCCCATTTTTTCACTTTTGGCATCACGTTCGGCTGAGAACCGAAAGCGGCCGCTGCTACACGGTGTGAGTGTATTTCTAAGAATTTGCACACTCGTTTGTGAGATAAGTCTGCAATTGTTTTTTTTATCGGGAGCACAGTTCGAACTTTTGGTGTATGCGAACGGCAGCTGGTACTGGAATGGCGTGAAAGTGACTGATTTTGTTTACTTTTTTGGGTGCGGTCGATTTTGATTTCCACAAACAGTGCGCTTGTTGGTTGAACACGGAAGATTATTGTTTCACGTAGTTAATAAAGAATGGCTGAGAAACTGCTTTTTCCCCGGCTCAATAATTTGAACTATCTCGTCTGGAAAACGCGTACGGAGATGTTACTTAAACGCGAAGAACTGTCGCATAGTGTCAAGTGATCCGCCAACAAAAAAAGCAACAGGAAATCAAAAAGTAGCCTGGCGAAAGTCCGATGAGAAAGCGTTGGCGGCTTGGTTACGGCGATGGAGAGCCGGCCGGACGCTGACCAAACGATGGAATTGGTAAAACAGAAACTGTTGGATGAGCATCAGCGTCGTGTCGAGCGATCTGGCGACACAGGGGAGAAGGCTATGAAATTGTGGGGTAAGCAACAGAGGCCTGAGAAGAAGGAAAAGGTTTGTTTCCATTGTCGGAAACCCGGACGTTTCCGTCGGTATTGCAGGCTGCTACATCAGCAGCAGAGGAAGAACGGAGAAGCTAGCGGTGGTAAGCAGGATGGAACAAAAGCAAAGCAGATTGCTGAAACAGACAATCTGATTCGTTGTGTTTCGTTGTTGGTGGCATCCGGCGAAAAGGTCGTTGGTATGTAAATAGTGGATGCTCCAGCCACATGACCAATGACAGGTCGTTTTTCGAGAAGCTCAACGACAATGTGAAGATCGAAGTTGTGCTGGCGGATGGATCTACCACAAAATCCGTCGGTATCGGTGAAGGATATGTAAAGTGCCTTAGCGTCGATGGCACAGCACAGCAAATTTTGGTCAAAGAAGTCTTGTATATTCCCGATCTTGACAGCGGTCTAGTCTCCGTTCGGAAGCTGACACAAAAGGGGTAGGCTGTGCAATTTGGTGCGTCGAAATGTGAAATCGTTGATCGTGAAGGAAAGGTGGTAGCAGTAGCGGATTTGACACCGACGTTTCGGGCTTCGTGACTCAGCGGTGCTGGAACAGATTGTCGCTGAAAACCTTGGCGATGGACTAGTAGTGCAGGATTGCGGATTAAGGCTAGTATGTGAACACTGCCTTCATGGTAAACTGCCTAGAAATTCCTTCCCAAAATCAACTAAGAGTAGAGCCAAACGGGTATTAGATTTGGTTCACACGGACGTATGTGGACCGGTTGTGAACGTAACCCCGGGGGGCTGCTGTTACCTTATGACTCTTATTGACGACTTCAGTCGGTACACGGTAGTCTGCCTATTGAGACAGAAATCCGATGCAGCTCGGTGCATTAAACGGTACGGGGCCCACGTGAAGAATAGATTCGGCAGGGCACCATGTGTTATTCGTTCAGATGGGCGCGGCGAGTACACAAATCAGGAGCTGAAGGAGTTTTATGAGTTAGAAGGGATCCAAGTTCAGTTTACGACAGCGTACTCACCCCAACAGAATGGCGTGGCCGAACGGAAAAACCGTACCCTGCAGGAGATGGGCACCTATATGTTGCTGGACGCGGGACTTCCAAAAAGGTATTGGGGCGAGGCGATCATGACTGCGTCGCACGTTCAGAATAGATTACCCTCGCGCTCAGTGGACACGACTCCGTACGAAAAATGGTATGGGGAAACGCCTTCACTGAAGCATTTTGGGAAGTGTCGCTTAGGTACAAATTCCTGATATGAAGCGGGCGAAACTTGACAACAAGACGCAAAAGTTAGTGTTTGTAGGCTACTGCGACAACCGTAAGGGCTATAGGTTCCTGGATCCGACATCCGACAGAATCATTATCAGTCGAGATGCTCGATTCATTGAGCTGCAGAACGGTTCGCTGATGAACGATGATCTTGATGAGAAGAATGAGGAACAGCTGATCGACGTTGCGCCGAAGAAGCCGATAGGTGAACGACAGTCATCGATTCAGGAGGAGTTAAGTGACTCGGGAGAAGAGTACTTCGGCTGTGACGAGACTAGTGAAGAAGCCAGTTCCGCAACGGCTGAAGGATTACGAAGTTGACGTTGCTATGATTGCACAGCTTGACCCCACCAGCTACGAGGAGGCGTTGAGCAGTCCGGAGCGATCGTTGTGGCAAGCGGCCATGAAAGATGAGTACGAGTCTTTAATGCAGAATAGAACGTGGTCGTTGGTGGAGTTGCCTGCGGGTCGTTCGCCCATCGGATGTAAATGGGTATAAAAAGAAAGGAGGATGCTGAAGGTAACGTAGCACGGTTCAAAGCCCGACTAGTTGCTCAAGGCTTCTGGCAACGATATGGCGTCGATTACGATGCGGTATTTGCACCGGTCGCTACGCAGAACACATTATGGACCCTTCTAACAATAGCGGGACAGAAGCAGATGATTGTGCGGCATGTCGACGTGAAGTGTGCATACTTACACGGAAAATTACAAGAGGTGATATTTATGCAACAACCCAAAGGATTTGACATGATTGACAGAATTTTGTCTGATATGAGGTTCGCAGTCCGATCCTTGCTTGTATACAAAAATTTGTCGTAGAGAGAAGCGATTATTTTGTTGATATACGGAGATGATATGATTATTGCTAACACTAACGAAGCGGAAATCATCAATGTAGAACAAGAGCTACTGCAGAAAATCAAGTTGCCGGCTCTTGGAGCGGTGAATCAGTTCCTAGGTATTCGTATAACGAAGGACAACAACGGGTATTTCGCACTGGATCAAGAAACGTTTATTCGGAAGATTACCAGCCGATTCGGTCTTGCAGATTCGAAAGGATCGAAGATACCTCTAAATCCCGGTTACTACAAAAATCGTGTAAGCAGCAAGAAGTTAACGGATAATCAAGATTACCACAGCCTAGTTGGAGCACTTTTGTACGAGACAGTGAACACGCGTCCTGACGTGGCTGCTAGCGTGTCAATTCTGAGCAGAAGCGTTAGTGGCCCAACAGAAGTAAACTGGTTGAAGCTCAAGAGAGTAGTCCGGTACCTGTTGAAGACGAATGACTATAAGTTGATGTTGAAGTCAGACAGGAAGAGTTCTTTGGTACTACATGGTTTTAGCGACGCCGACTGGAGTAGTGATATCACCGACCGGAAGTCAAACACCGGATACTTTTTTAAACTGAGTGGAGCTACCATATCTTGGGCTAGTCGAAAACAAACGTGTGTCTCTCTTTTAAGCATGGAAGCAGAGTACACTGCCCTATCTGAAGCGTGCAAAGAGTTGATTTGGATCCGCAGACTACTGGAAAATATGAACTGCAGGCAGGAAGGACCAACAATAATGTTTGAAGACAACATAAGCTGCATAAATTTTGTCAAAATCGAGCGTCAGTCACGAAGGTCAAAACATATTGACACTCGAATGCATTTCACTCGTGAACTTGTGGAGAACGGAACAGTTACCTTGCAGTATTGTGCGTCGGAAGACATGACAACGGATTTGTTGACTAAGCCCGTTGGAAGTTTGAAACAGGTAAAGTTCTCTGCCGCGATGGGATTAGTCAGCAAAAATGGTTAGGCAGCAGATTCGCAGTGAAGTTATCGGTGACTACATTCCATTATCCCGAAGATATCAACGAATGCTTGGTTTAAGGGCTTGGATGTGAACCGGGACTTTATTCGTACGATGTCAAGGTTCATGCCCAACCATTACACATTTGATGCGGATCTTCGTCGTATAGGACTTGCCGAAAGTAATCATTGTGTTTGTGAGAATGGCTATCACGACATCGAGCATGTTGTTTGGCTGTGCGCAGAGTACTGTGTTGCCAGGTCCCAACTAATAGATTCCCTTCGGGCCCGAGGTAGATCACATTTTGTGCCAGTCTGGGATGTCCAGGCAAGTCGTGACCACAGTTATATTTATTTATCTATATCTTTTTGAAAACTATTGATGTCCAA
The DNA here is from genome assembly GCF_030247195.1 of Topomyia yanbarensis. NCBI lineage: Eukaryota > Metazoa > Arthropoda > Insecta > Diptera > Culicidae > Topomyia > Topomyia yanbarensis. The sequence goes on along the minus strand of NC_080671.1, from coordinate 462,943,035 downwards.
GTTTAATACATTTTCTCCTCTCATTCACAGTAGAACCCCATCAACCTCCCCCTGTATCTACAATATGGCCTTGCTTCACGAGTCTACGATGCATAACCTTCTTGATAACCGTCCATCCAGAACATAATGACAGCATCGGAATGCCAATAATCATTCGAAATATCGACCTTCTCCTCGCCCCTGCGATTACAATAAAGTTTGCATATCCCCCACAATCATTAACCAACCAACGAGAATTTTAATTTTACAAGATGTATCCCACATCCTACCTTTTCCCTTTACTAACATAAGAGGGGAGCAAGTCGCGGATGATTATGGGGTGCTCCGGATCGGCGGACGCATTGGGAAAGCCCCTAATACCGACCTAGATGCGAAGTTTCCGGTCATACTCCCACGAAATCGTAGGTTAACCGCCCTATTGGTGGACGACTACCACCGTAAGTTTCGTCATGGTAACCACGAAACCGTGACTAATAAAATACACCAAAAGTATTATGTGCCGGAATTGAGAGTAGCAGTAAAGCAGCGAGCAACAGCTTGTCAATGGTGCAAAATAAATAAGATCAAGCTGCAGACTCCGCAGATGGTTCCATTAACAGCTGCACGCATGGCCGCATCCACTAAACCGTTAACGTATGTAGGCCTCAATTTCTTGGGACAGCTACTCGTGAAGATTGGGAGAATCAACGCAACGCGTTGGGTCGCCCTAATAAGTTTATGCCAAACGTCCGTTATGCCGAATGTCTTTTAAACCCCAATAGGTATTATGCCAAATGTCCCTAAACCCCCAACAGGTATTCTCCCAATGGTCATTATGCCAAACGTCCTTATGCCAAAACCGTTGTGCCAAACGTTCATTACGCCATATGGGGTACACCCATTAAGATCCTACTGATAATTTTCCCTAGATTCACTCAGATACAAAATCATATCGTCGGGTAAAAGAAATTGATGTTATATTTGTATATGTGGAATTTATTTCGCGGGTCACATAAAATCGATTGCTCTGATATAATACTAATATATAACTACATTCAAATAAAACTAAACTATTGCATAAAATATTTTAAAAATCTGTCTATTGTACCGGAATCGTGGCACTACCTAAAGAAATTGGAAATGGTTATACCAACTCTGAGGAAAAAAATCATTACCCCACTCAATAACGAAGCGTCATCGTTCACCACGCTCAAGCACACATTTCACTTAGTGTATGAAATATTTCATCAGAGTTGATGAGCTTAGTAATACATATTAATGATTTTCAAACCCCGACAGATCGAACGTGGGCAACTCGAGCGCTGGTAGCTCTTCCGAGTGATAATCCATCGCCTCCAGCGCATCTCGTCCGGTTTCCAGCAACGGATCTCGGCCCCTATCGATAGCTCGCTTTCCAGCGCCCATCGAAGCAGGATGACTTTCCTTTTCGTACATACTAATCCTTTCCTTTAGAGCTTCATTTTCCGTACTGGCCTCGTCCAAGTTTTGAACCATCCGGTGAATCAGTAGGTGCAGTGAGTGGTTCAAAGAAATAAGCTCTTCAACGGCGAGTGTCTTTTTCTCACTTCCCGCAGCAATTTCCGGGCCACCGCCACTTCGAGGTTTAGCCAGTGTCTCCAGCAATGAATCTGTTTCGTCCATGTTGCGATAGATTGCAACCTGGAGCTCGCTGGCCTTCTCTAACTTCTCCATCTGCTGGGCTAGATACTCCGGATTTCTCCGTCGCTGATACTCGACGGCCTTCATGTAGCGCTCGTGTTGTTGCTTCTTGTGGCGAAGAAATTCGGCCTGCTTCAGGTGATACTTGCGCTGCAGCTGCAGTGATTCAAGGATAACTGCTGACGGAGGTGATATCTTCAACGCTTCGTCCATATTTGATACAGCCCGACGATGGCTCTCGATTGCTTCATCATAGCGACGATGTTTGGCATAGTGTTCTGCTTTCCGACCGTAAACGTGAGCCTGGGAAATATTCTGAAACTGCAACTATGTGGTCTGGGACAAGAATACAAATAGTGACTTACCACATTTAGATATGAGTTTTCCATAGATCGACAATCTAGACTGGGAATGCAATAGAGGCAAAAAATACGTCGACTTCGCTTTCCAAAACGATACTGTTTGGTGATTTTGTTTTGTTTTGCCTGCAGTCATCAGCTGTTCAAGAAGCGTGTTGCTAGTTTCATGCATTCGGTGCTAACGTTCCTAGTCTCTGGAATTTCATTGTGAGTAAAATTTTAATAGGGCGACCAACGGTTCAAACTGCTGTTTTCTTTTTCCAACTTCGGTCAAACGGGCGGGAAAAAACGAGCAGGAAAAAAAATATATTCTACTGCCGCGCCATCTACATGTGAATGTTGGAAATAAAAAGTGTGAAGTCCGCAGGAAAAAAATGAAAAGCTTGAAAAAAAAATAAAAAAATTCCCGCCGAGTTCGTGAAGTGAGCCGGAAAAAAACAACAAGGTGGAGACTTATTGGTTAGTGGGCGGAGCATAAAAACAAAAACAATATTTTTTCCCGCTAGGTTCGTGAAGTGAGCCGGAAAAAACAACAAGGTGGAGACTTATTGGTTAGTGGGCGGAGCATAAAAACAAAAACAATATTTTTTCCCAATAGGTTCGTGAAGTAAGCGGGTAAAATGACAGAGTGGATTGTGAGCGGAGCAAAAATTAAAAAAAATATCCCCCCACGGTTCGTGAAGTGAGCTGGAACAAAAAGACAAAACTGGATCAACTTGTGGTGGATGGATCAAATAAATTGTTATATTTGCAGGAAAAACAGGATAAATTTTATGATGGGATCCTCACAGCAAAACGAGTAAACGATTATGTTGAACATGCAGCGTTGCTAAGTCGCTTATTTCGTTACATGTGCCATGCCACACTCATTCCTGAATGATTCTGGGCGACTTCAGAGGCGTCTGTGTACAACAGTTTTTACGAGGCTCATATTGTTATAAGATTGATAGGTATTATTCACATATTATTTTGATTTATTTTTATTACCGATAATTTGCTTGAAATAAATATTTAATCTTTTATCACTATTTGGGGAGTATAATCATGACACGCTGGTTCTGTGAAGGGAAGTGTTAACTTAAAAGAAAGGGTTTTTCTAAAACCTTTGCCTACACCTCTGGTTACTAATGTGCTTTAACCCACATGAATTATCTATATGAATAATCTCTGTTGTACGACGTTCAACCGTCTAGTAACACTATTCCCCTGAATATATAGCTAGCTAATGTGAGCTTTTCTATTCAAAAAATTGATTGTCGTTCTTAGCTTTAAACTACCTATCTTGACTTTAATTGGGTTTATACTACCTATCTGGACTTATACTATACATATTTGTGTTATATAAAAAAAGTTTACTTATTAAATTTTCTTTCGCTGCATCCAGTTTTCTGATTCAGGCTCCATAATCGTTATCTCCGTTTCACGTCTTGGCCAGCTTGAAGATTGGAGAAGTTTTGGCTTCCATTTTGTTCAAAAATAGAAGGCACGCTGATATAACTCGTGGGTGTACATTTTTTCCTTGAAATTCTTGAGGAAGCTAGGGTACGTCTTGCCGTATCACTTGGCTGATCCAAAAAATGTTTATATGAGTACCTATTAGTCTTATCTGACTTCTAGCAGCCACGTTGTATTCACATAGAAGGTAAGGTCAGAATAGTAATCTGCAATATTTTCAATTATGCGTTTAATTATGTGAAGAAATTTTTGTTTTATTTACAAGTAAAGAAATTTGTTTTTTATTTTGCTGTATCTGGATAATTTTTTGCTATTTGAGTAGTCCAACTGAAGACCCTGAAATACCAGATGAAACGGGAAATGTTACCCACTAAAACTACTTAAAAGTATGACTTAAGTGTGAAATTCAGACGTTAGAATACAATCAATAAAGTTTATGACTATCGCGTCCTGAAACTTACTAACGTTTTTGAAGAAATCTATCTATATATATATATATATATATATATATATATATATATATATATATATATATATATATATATATATATATATATATATATATATATATATATATATATATATATATATATATATATATATATATATATATATATATATATATATATATATATATATATATATATATATATATATATATATATATATATATATATATAATATATGTATTTCTCCCACTGAGCCAATGGTTGATGGGAGTGGACCACGAAAGGGTTGGGAAGAGGGTTCTATTCATTCAATGTGATTATTAGCGATGAATTCAATTGACAATAGCTTCCACTAAGGAGATGGTCATGGGGTGGTTTTTGTGCACGATGGGGTGGGTGAGAAGTACCTAAGCCGAGGAAAGGGAGAGGGGGTGTACTGAAGAACTTTTTTTAGCTGTATATATTATATATGATTTGGCATACGTATTTCTTCCACCAAGAAGGTGGACATAATTGTTGGTTTCGGAATCTGAAGAAGAGGGAGGGTTTCTGGTGCAATATCTATCAATTACTTCAAAAATCTAAAATTTTGTTGCATGTTTGTTTACCAGCACATAAATGGAAATGTAAGAATTTATTTGATAGAGATCTATTACGCGAATAACAATATAATACTGATGAATTGCATGAATTTGTCGAAATTTATATTGAAAATTGCAAAAAATTCCCTAAAATAGCCACTCAATCTTGCGCTTGCGGAAAACGTTACTTACAATGTCAATCAAAATTCGAATGTAAGCAAAATGCTGACAGAACGCAACACTGTTATATAGGACGAATTCACAATGACCCATAAAAAGAACCAATCGAATATTTGGTGGAGTGGTCGGCGATCTTCGTCAAATTTTACCCGTTAGTTGACACCTACTGATGAAATCCGTTCTTACTTAAGGGGGTAGGATTATTGTTGAAAAAAATATCGTATCCAAAAAAAAATTGGCGAGAACTAGAGTGTTAGTCTATTCAGTCAATAGTGCAACATTTAAGCAATATTTTTGCCTTTCTCAATAGAAAGGTATTGCAATTGCTCTGAAAACCGACTTTTTAACGGAGGCCCGGAGGGCCGAGTGACATATACCATTCGATTCAGTTCGTCGAGTTCGGCAAATGTCTGTGTGTATGTATGTGTGTATGTATGTATGTGTATGTGCGTATGTGTGTGTATGTGACCGAAAATGTTACTCATTTTGCTCAGAGATGGCTGAACCGATTTTGACAAACTTAGTCTCAAGAGAAAGGTGCAACGTTCCCATAGGCTGCTATTGAATTTCTAATGGATCCCACTTCCGGTTCCGGAATTACAGGGTGATGAGTACGAACACGCAGAAAATGTCGATTTTAATAAATTCTGCAATGAATGTATAAAGGTGACAATTTTTCCAAAATATGACCACAACTGCTTCGATTTGTAGTATTAGGTCACTAACATCCATTCAAAGTCTATTTGGCCACATTGGCCACCATCATCGGTTCCGGAAGCCCCGGCGGAAGTATCTAAATTCAGAATAACAGTCACATCGGTTTCTCGGAGATGGCTAGACCGATACCACTAAACTTGGCCTAAAATGAAAGGTATTACGTCCCCGTAAATGGCTATTTAATTTCATCCCGATCCGACTTCCGGTTCCGGAGTTACAGGTTGTGGCGTGCGATCACATAGCAAATTGTGACCGATACTCCAATGAAAGCAAAAAAGGGTAAAAATTTCGCTAAAATGTCTCTCAAACAACTTAAATTTGCTGTTCTAGGTCACCGACGGCCAACCAAACTTTCGTTGACTACATTGACCACCATAAACGGTTCCGGTAGTGCCCGCAAAAAGCAAAAACCTATTTTAATCCACCTAGCGGTGCAATTGTGCCTTTCTCAATCATGAATCACGAGAATGTGTGCGTTGTTTATATTCATTAAAAACTTTTAAATGCATATATTACATTTTATTATTATACATCACATGACAACTATATACAGGAAAATATCATTATTCGAGTTCTAAAATTTTGAAAAAGAAAAAACAGCCACGGTAATATTGAACTGAAAAAAGGTGCGAAATCGGCAAAGTCCCAAAAAGTCGATTTTTATAAAAAAAAATTTTCGAGATAACATAAAATCTCGACGTTTCATGCATTTTAAAGATGTTTGGCATCAAAAATACGAATTCGATTTCTGAAATTTCATGAGGTCCCCCCTTTGAAAAAAATTTTGAGTTCCGGCTTATATGGGAATTTCATATGTGACCGGACGATTTAGTCTATATTTCCGGACCCATATAAGCGATCAGTACGAAATTTTATAGACATCTATGGGGATATTATAGCTATCATTTGGGACTAAGTTTGTAAAAATCGGCCCAACCATTTCCGGGAAACTGATGTGAGTTCGTAAATTTTGAAAGATGGCCGCTTTTCCCGGGCACCTCCGGAACCGTCTATGGTGGTCAATGTAGTCAACGAAAGTTTGTTTGGCCGTCGGTGACCTAGAACTGCAAAGTTAAGTTATTTGAGAGACATTTTAGCGAAATTTTTACCTTTTTTGCTTCCATCGGGGTATCGGTTTGAATCACAATTTGCTATGTGATCGCACGCCACAACCCGTAACTCCGGAACCGGAAGTCGGTTGGGGATAAAATTTAATAGCCATTTACGGGGACGCAATACCTTTCATTTGAGGTCAAGTTTAGTCGAATCGGTCTAGCCATCTCCGAGAAACCGATGTGACTGTTACTCTGAATTTGGATACTTCCGCCGGGGCTTCCGGAACCGATGATGGTGGCCAATGTGACCAAAGAGACTTTGAATGGCTGTTAATGACCTAGTACTACAAATCGAAGCAGTTGTGGTCACATTTTGGAAAAATTTTCACCATTATACATTCATTGCAGAATTTCTTAAAATCGACGTTTTCTGCGTGATCGTACTCATCACCCTGTAATTCCGGAACCGGAAGTCGGATCCATTAGAAATTCAATAGCAGCCTATGGGAACGTTGCACCTTTCATTTGGGACTAAGTTTGTAAAAATCGGTTCATCCATCTCTGAGAAAAGTGAGTGAGATTGTGTTCGCGTACACACACACAGACGCACATACATACACACACACACAGACATTTGCCGAACTCGACGAACTGAATCGAATGGTATATGTCACACGGCCCTCCGGGCCTCCGTTAAAAAGTTCGGTTTTCAGAGCAATTGCAATACCTTTCTATTGAGAAAGGCAAAAAGGTGCGAAATCGGCAAAGTCCGAAAAAGTCGTTTGTTATAAAAAATTTTTTTTTCGAGATAACATAAAATCTCGACGTTTCATGCATTTTAAAGATGTTTGGCATCAAAAATACGAATTCGATTTTTGAAATTTCATGGGGTCCCCCCTTTGAAAAAAAATTTTGAGTTCCGGCTTATATGGGAATTTCATGTGTGACCGGACCGTTCAGTCTATATTTCCGGAACCATACAAGCGATCCGTGCGAAATTTTACAGACATCTGTGGGGATAATATAGCTATCATTTGGGACTAAGTTTGTGAAAATCGGCCCAACCATTTCCGAGAAACTGATATGAGTTTGCTAGTTATGAAAGATGGCCGCTTTTCCCGGGCACTTCCGGAACCGTCTATGGTGGTCAATGTAGTCAACGAAAGTTTGTTTGGCCGTCGGTGACCTAGAACTGCAAAGTTAAGTTATTTGAGAGACATTTTAGCGAAATTTTTACCTTTTTTGCTTCCATCGGGGTATCGGTTTGAATCACAATTTGCTATGTGATCGCACGCCACAACCCGTAACTCCGGAACCGGAAGTCGGTTGGGGATAAAATTTAATAGCCATTTACGGGGACGCAACATCTTTCATTTGAGACTAAGTTTGGTTGATTCGGTCTAGCCATCTCCGAGAAACCATGAAACGAGTTCATAGTCGTTTCATAGAAGCAATAGTTTTAAGTAAATTTAGCCTACACGTATGCAACGTGGAGGACAGTGCTCGAATCGCAAATATAAATTTTCGCGTAAGTGTAATGTGGGAGAAAGGGGGGAAAACTAATATTAACCAGTTGTACCGGAAACCTTGTTTTTACAACAAAATATCGAGTAGAGGAATAAAATCAAGCAACCGGAAACACAATCAAACCGGAAATCTGTTTAGGGGGAAAATCGAAGAGAAATTTAGCTGGTAGATCGTCGTTCACGGAAGATCGGCTCTTTCCCTTGCGAACCGCCGAGTGAACAACAGTAAATTTTTTGTGCTGAAAAAAGTGCAGTGAGAGAAGCTAGTTATTTAGCCCGAAGTAGGAGATAATCGCTTATTAAAAAAAAAGTCTTCTCTTTGATAGTTTATATTTGATAATTTCAGAGTTTCTTTTCGTGATCAATCTTTTAAAAAGTCGTGAGTGAGTTTAAAACACAATATATATTTGAGATGTGAGTAATTTAATTTCTGAAATAAAAAAAAAATGTAATTTGTTATTAATTGCTTTAGGAAAGTTTAGGTAGAGAATGAGTTGAAAATAAAGAAGAATAAAAAAAATAAAGTGTTTAGGAATCGAGAATACTCAGGTAAAGTGGGAGAAAATATTTGAAAGTTCGTATTCTAAAATTTTGGTTGTTCCACAGCGGCCACGTTGGTGGTCAACATCGTTGGGTTTTCCGATTGTTTATTCGCTGGTATAAGGACCTACTAAGTACAGGAGTGCAACGCAATTTCACCCAGCAGGGCGGCGACGGACTAATTCTGCTATTTCTGGTGAGTGCAGTGACCTCGGGTATTCTTGGCAATCCCCCGGATGTGACAATCGCCTCGTGGCTGCGTGCTACTATTGGCACATCTGGAGTGCGTTGGCTGCAATAAAAATCTCGGCCTCGCGGCACCACCCGCCATTACCGGTTGCCACGAAAGCGAGTCGTGTTCAAAGGGAAAGATTTTCCCCAACGCCAGAGAGATTCGCCTGCTACTCACGCAGCTAACAGCCCAGAAGCGACGCTGTACCGCGTCCTCGTCGTGCGACCACGTGTGCAATCCTTGGTGCACGCCATCACCGCCCGCAGTGCACCGGCTGTCAAACGCCGTCCCCGCCGCAGCGAACAGCATCAGTTCCGCTTCGCGCTGCTCGAAATCATCCAACCGCAGCATCAGCAACAGTGAAACCAAAGCAGTACGCTTCGCCACTATCCATTGGTGGCCCGCATCGACCGCCGTACAAATCGTCCGTGGGCGAACCGAAGCAGCACGCTTTGCCACCACCCACTGGTGGACCACAGTGAACACAGCATCGTCCGTCGAGCATCGATACGGTGCAATTTACCACCCACCCACCGGGTGGCCTACAACGAACGCCTCGTCGCACATCGTAGCAACGAACCAGCATCGCCGGTGGGCAGCGAATCCATCAGCACCCGACGGTGAGCCGAAACCATTGGCATATTCACCACTCGAGTGCGAACCAGGTAACCGTTCCAGTGCCTGTAAGTACGACCAACCACAACCATACATACGAACTTTCATAGTGCGCGTTAAGAGTAGGGAATTGGAAATTGTAAAGTAGGGTAGAAGTGAGAGAGAGATTAGGCCCCGCACAGTTCGGGAGAAATTAAGAAACCAAGGTTAGATGACGTCACGAAGGTAGGATAGCGATAGGAGAGAAACAGGAAAATAAACTCTGAAACGATATTAAAGTCGACGAAATTTGCAATTAAAAATAAAAGGGTTTAAATAAAAAGTTTCTGTAGACTGTTTTAAAGCAAGATAATTTGAATTTCATTATTTTGGAAAGTTTTGGGAATATTCGTAAAGACTGGTAGGAATAGGTATTGGGAGCTTTGGAGTGGGAGATGAACTGGAGGCGGATTCTGCGGTAGGGTTAGGAATTAAAGCTAGCCAGGGCAAACTGATTTGTAATCCCGGCAGACGACTTCGTCGTCTGGCGCATAAGCCGGGTATTTAGAGGCCCTACCAGAATCCCCCTTACAACCAATGTGACTGTTACTCTGAATTTGGATACTTCCGCCGGGGCTTCCGGAACCGATGATGGTGGCCAATGTGACCAAAGAGACTTTGAATGGCTGTTAATGACCTAGTACTACAAATCGAAGCAGTTGTGGTCACATTTTGGAAAAATTTTCACCATTATACATTCATTGCAGAATTTCTTAAAATCGACGTTTTCTGCGTGATCGTACTCATCACCCTGTAATTCCGGAACCGGAAGTCGGATCCATTAGAAATTCAATAGCAGCCTATGGGAACGTTGCACCTTTCATTTGGGACTAAGCTTGTGAAAATCGGCCCAGCCATTTCCGGGAAACTGATGTGAGTTCGTATTTTTTTGCCTTTCTCAATAGAAAGGTATTGCAATTGCTCTGAAAACCGACTTTTTAACGGAGGCCCGGAGGGCCGAGTGACATATACCATTCGATTCAGTTCGTCGAGTTCGGCAAATGTCTGTGTGTATGTGTGTGTGTGTGTGTATGTATGTGTGTGTGTATGTGCGTCTGTGTGTGTGTACGCGAACACAATCTCACTCACTTTTCTCAGAGATGGATGAACCGATTTTTACAAACTTAGTCCCAAATGAAAGGTGCAACGTTCCCATAGGCTGCTATTGAATTTCTAATGGATCCGACTTCCAGTTCCGGAATTACAGGGTGATGAGTACGATCACGCAGAAAATGTCGATTTTAAGAAATTCTGCAATGAATGTATAATGGTGAAAATTTTTCCAAAATGTGACCACAACTGCTTCGATTTGTAGTACTAGGTCATTAACAGCCATTCAAAGTCTCTTTGGTCACATTGGCCACCATCATCGGTTCCGGAAGCCCCGGCGGAAGTATCCAAATTCAGAGTAACAGTCACATTGGTTTCTCGGAGATGGCTAGACCGAATCAACCAAACTTAGTCTCAAATGAAAGATGTTGCGTCCCCGTAAATGGCTATTAAATTTTATCCCCAACCGACTTCCGGTTCCGGAGTTACGGGTTGTGGCGTGCGATCACATAGCAAATTGTGATTCAAACCGATACCCCGATGGAAGCAAAAAAGGTAAAAATTTCGCTAAAATGTCTCTCAAATAACTTAACTTTGCAGTTCTAGGTCACCGACGGCCAAACAAACTTTCGTTGACTACATTGACCACCATAGACGGTTCCGGAAGTGCCCGGGAAAAGCGGCCATCTTTCATAACTAGCAAACTCATATCAGTTTCTCGGAAATGGTTGGGCCGATTTTCACAAACTTAGTCCCAAATGATAGCTATATTATCCCCACAGATGTCTGTAAAATTTCGCACGGATCGCTTGTATGGTTCCGGAAATATAGACTGAACGGTCCGGTCACACATGAAATTCCCATATAAGCCGGAACTCAAAATTTTTTTTCAAAGGGGGGACCCCATGAAATTTCAAAAATCGAATTCGTATTTTTGATGCCAAACATCTTTAAAATGCATGAAACGTCGAGATTTTATGTTATCTCGAAAAAAAAATTTTTTATAACAAACGACTTTTTCGGACTTTGCCGATTTCGCACCTTTTTGCCTTTCTCAATAGAAAGGTATTGCAATTGCTCTGAAAACCGACTTTTTAACGGAGGCCCGGAGGGCAGTGTGACATATACCATTCGATTCAGTTCGTCGAGTTCGGCAAATGTCTGTGTGTGTATGTATGTGTGTGTATGTGCGTCTGTGTGTGTACGCGAACACAATCTCACTCACTTTTCTCAGAGATGGATGAACCGATTTTTACAAACTTAGTCCCAAATGAAAGGTGCAACGTTCCCATAGGCTGCTATTGAATTTCTAATGGATCCGACTTCCGGTTCCGGAATTACAGGGTGCTGAGTACGATCACGCAGAAAACGTCGATTTTAAGAAATTCTGCAATGAATGTATAATGGTGAAAATTTTTCCAAAATGTGACCACAACTGCTTCGATTTGTAGTACTAGGTCATTAACAGCCATTCAAAGTCTCTTTGGTCACATTGGCCACCATCATCGGTTCCGGAAGCCCCGGCGGAAGTATCCAAATTCAGAGTAACAGTCACATTGGTTTCTCGGAGATGGCTAGACCGAATCAACCAAACTTAGTCTCAAATGAAAGATGTTGCGTCCCCGCAAATGGCTATTAAATTTTATCCCCAACCGACTTCCGGTTCCGGAGTTACGGGTTGTGGCGTGCGATCACATAGCAAATTGTGATTCAAACCGATACCCCGATGGAAGCAAAAAAGGTAAAAATTTCGCTAAAATGTCTCTCAAATAACTTAACTTTGCAGTTCTAGGTCACCGACGGCCAAACAAACTTTCGTTGACTACATTGACCACCATAGACGGTTCCAGAAGTGCCCGGGAAAAGCGGCCATCTTTCATAACTAGCAAACTCATATCAGTTTCTCGAAAATGGTTGGGCCGATTTTCACAAACTTAGTCCCAAATGATAGCTATATTATCCCCACAGATGTCTGTCAAATTTCGCACGGATCGCTTGTATGGTTCCGGAAATATAGACTGAACGGTCCGGTCACACATGAAATTCCCATATAAGCCGGAACTCAAAATTTTTTTTCAAAGGGGGGACCCCATGAAATTTCAGAAATCGAATTCGTATTTTTGATGCCAAATATCTTTAAAATGCATGAAACGTCGAGATTTAATGTTATCTCGAAAAATTTTTTTTATAAAAATCGACTTTTTGGGACTTTGCCGATTTCGCACCTTTTTTCAGTTCAATATTACCGTGGCTGTTTTTTCTTTTTCAAAATTTTAGAACTCGAATAATGATTTATTTTCCTGTATATAGTTGTCATGTGATGTATGATAATAAAATGTAATATATGCATTTAAAAGTTTTTAATGAGTATAAACAACGCACACATTCTCGTGATTCATGATTGAGAAAGGCACAATTGCACCGCTAGGTGGATTAAAATAGGTTTTTTCTCTCGATTTTCCAGTGCCGCACAGTGGGACGGAATCAAAAAAGCCGGACATTTAAATTTTTGCGACGAAACTATTGGTTATGGCACTTTGATGGCTTCGGAAAGGTTTCTTAATTTTTTTAGTAGTTGAATATAATGTTATATTAAACTGTGTATATACCCACTTAAATAAAAATTTCCCAACATTATATTAAACTACTTAAAAAATAAAGAAATCTTTCCGAAGACATTAAAGTGCCTTAACCAATAATTTCGTCCCAAATATCAATGTCCGGCTTTTTTTGATTCCGTCCCACTGTATGCCGTAGTGCAATGATTGCTGACAGTAAGCCAGACTGTCCATGGAAAGCCTACGCCTGTTTTGGTCGCTGCATTGGATGATAGGGTCTGCGTTCGAACTGTACTCTAATGATGTTTATGAAAATATAAGTTTCCGTCTAGCAATTCGAATTACGGAGAACGCTCAAGAGGGAACTAGAAAGCTGCTAAAGAAGTATTATGAATTAATCAAGTTTGAATGTGAATGTCAGTGATAGGTTGGACTCCAATGAGGAAGATATTGGTGCTGAAGTGCTTCATGATTTTACCACCTTTAACATGTAGCCAACTGAGCTGTAGTAAAAAGCCTCACGAGAGGGAAAAAGAAACTAGTTATAACAAAAATTAACTCTTCCATATGGACCCAGTAGATTCGCAAAAATAAAACGCCAAAATACTATATAATGCATATATTTTTCAATTGAATCGATGCCTTTTGGTCTAACGACCCATTTGATCAGGTTGTGTTCTGCCGCTAGAAGCATAACTGTCCCGTGTGCTATGGGAAACCCTATACACATGGGACAATTATGCTTCTAGCGGCAGTGTTCGACTCTCATTTTCTTTAACACCAGTTTGATTATCTAGAACTACGTTTTTTCCAAAAATCAATCCGTCGTATTGTTAAATGTCTAATTTGTTATCTTTTTTGTTTGCCCCCTAACAACTAAATTAAATTTTTTCTGCCGCTAATTTGTTAGAATGCGCCGTTCATCTGCGTGAAAAATGAAAGTATGTAACCAGCGGTATACATTTAGGTACTCTTGAAAATACAAAGTTAGGAAAATTTGCGAGATTTTTTTTTCAATTTTTTCTACCATGTTGTGGAAGATAGCAGGAATTTTTTATTTTTCTGGCTAGATTCTGTAAACTTAGCAGGAAAAGGCGGGCCCTTATATTTGTTTACCTTGCTAGATTGTGTGATGTTAGCAGGTAAAGGCGGGCCATACTGTTGTTTTCCTTGCTAGATTGTGTGAAGTTAGCAGGAAAAGGTGGGGCATATATTACTTTTTCCTGCTAGAATGTGTGAAGTTAGCGGGAAAAGGCGGAGCATATATTATTTTTTCCTGCCAGAGTGTGTGAAGTTAGCGGGAAAAGGCGTGGCTTTGTAGTTTAATTTTTGACATGTAGGTGGCGCAGCGATCGTTTTTCCTGCTGGCCTTTTTTCCCCGCTGTGTTGATTCCAGTTTTTTCCAAGCAAAAAGTCTCTTCTTAATTTTTTGACCCCTGCTGAAAGTAATACAGCATTGTTGCCCATATGTTGGTTTTGCCCTGTACATAATTTGTTTGGATTAAAAATTTATTTTTTAACTACAGCACTGTTTTGAGCGACTTAGTGGAATGTTATATTAAACACTTTTACCGTTGTCTTCCGTTTTAATTCCACATCATAGTGGAATTAAAACGGAAAGCAACGGTAAAAGTGTTTAAAAAATTTATTCCTAATGACTTTTTTTTACGAGAAGTGGAATAAATGAATGATGCTTTATGCTTTATAGAAGAATCGAAACTCTTTTTGATGTGGTTTTCGAAGTGTTTTGGTAAACAAAGCTTATTTCCCATCATCTAATTGATCACATAAATGTAAATATAAGTCACAGAATATCGTTGAAGACTTAGTCTTTTTATCCCACTCACAAAGAGATGACAAAATAGGAGGTTAAAACATAAGCAATGTGTTTGTTTCTTGCTAGCGAAATTAATCATGGCTTCTAGACCGTTGGTGAATAAAATCAACAAAAACAACCTATCGAAAAAGAAAAGCTTCTCTTATGCAGTTCATTGTATTATTTTTCAGAGTTTTCGACAAACATTACAATTCAACCAGTAAACTTATAGTAGTATTTATTTCAAAATCATAATGGCTGGATTTCGAGATCAGCCGGATTTTCAGAATTTTTTTTAATCTCTGCTCACAAAATTTTGGAATGACACTGACAAAAAATCATTGTGCCATTTGTGCCAGTTGTTGTCATTCTCCTTATAACAAACTCAGGTAAAAACTATTGTCAAGTATGACCGGTGTCTAACAAGGACGTGATTAGATATTCGTTGAAAATCTTTTAAAATCATTCTCAACTTGTGAAGGTTGAACATTACACACTTAATTTGAATTACTGGATAAAGTAAAATTTTACTGGGGTTTTGAGCAGCAAATGATTCGGATTTCAATCAAGGGGCCATCTATTTCTGTTGGGGATATTTCTCCTTTTATTTTATTTGTGATCATGTTTCTCAAATACGCCAGCGGTGCCATCGTAGGTGCTTAAGGAGCAGCTTTCTGAGCTGATTGATGAATGATTCGAATTCTTTGGCTCTGAGGAGGTTTTCGGTTGAAAAGGTTCCGCATACTCTTCCTTTCGTTGTCCTGGTTGTACAATTCGCGGAGGGCGCTTCTGCTTCGGTTTCTGGCTGGGGCCCTCTGGGTAGTGTTCTCCATTTTGGACGTATGGCCTTGCGCCCTCGTCGATTTCGATAGTAGGTAGGCTTGAGAAATTTTCTTCCGACAAGTTTGCGACCGATTCGTCGTTAATGGGAAGGAATGCTCCGCTTCTGCAAAAGGTAATCGCTGTGTTGCCATCTCCTTTACTATCGCCTTTCTTCTTAACCTTTCCGAGCATTCTCTGTCGGCAGCTCCATGGTTTCTGTTGCGGCTTCTGCAACGTGGCAATTATTAGGCATATGTGCGTCGCCACAGTTCTGTCACGATCCCTCCAACGATTGCTAGCTGATTTCCACCAGTAACTGATGCTGTAGAGGACTGTACTTGCCCCGCGAGGGAGCTGTTTATTTGAACCGCACTGAGTCTATCCTTTACTGCACTGAACCTGGAGCCGGAGGTTTGATTATGATTAGTACTGGCTGGCTTCGTCGTTAAAATTTTTTGATCGCCCCGCACCGGGAGTCGACGGCCCGTTATGCGGGGTTTTCACTAAAAACACTCTACCGATCTTCTTGGTTAGGGGCCGTCCATAAACTACGTAGATTCAAAGGGGGGACGGGGGGGGGGTTAGCAAAAGTCTACGTTTGTCTACGAGGAGGAGGGGGGGTCTTTGAAAAATTCTACGTAGACTTTTATTTTTTTGTTATTCTCGTGTCATTAATTATAAATGGCATTTAAAGAGAGTTGTACTCAAAATATTGGTCTATTCAGCTAGGTGTATTTATAGAGACACTTTAAAGCTACACGCAGAAAAAATTAGCATATTTAAACCAAAAATATGTGTTATTGAATCCAATCATTTATTGTTTATCACTTTAACAAACAAACTTATTGGTTTGAAAATATTTTTTTATTAGAACAACAAAAAATTTTTGCTTTCAATAAATACATTTTTAGTATCAATAATTTTTTTTTAATTTCAATAAAATAATTATAGAAAAACGGAACGATAACCTTGTTTTATTGAAACAATAAATAAATTTTATTGAATTCAATAAATAATTTTATTGTCTCCCGACCAATAATTTAATTTATTGGATTTAATGCATAATTTTATTGAACCTACAAATCTTTTTTCTGCGTGTAGTACACTTTTGCGGTAACTCGTCGCTGTTGTGCTATCTTATGATCAGCGCCATTTAGCACATTTCGAGCAAAACGATTTTTAAAGTTTGAGATTGAATATCTTATAACTTATAAATGGTAGAGCCAATTCAGAGAAGACAATTGATGCTTCTATCTGTTCTGTATTAAACTCCCAAATATGACGTAGATCGGTGAACTATATTGCGAGTTTTTACTAAAAATGTGTGTCATAGGTGTGTATTAATGACAAAGTTTGTATGGCGTGTCATAATCGTGCAAGGAATATTAGAAAAAAAGCATCAATTATAAACTTTTTTTTCATATCTTTAGTTTAATTTGGTTTATACACAATCGATTAGATGCATTTTGAAGGAAATGAATCAGAAAATCTAGAAAAAATAGTAGCCTTTGGTTAGAGCGATGCCAAATGTGCTATATTTCCAGTTTAAAACTTAAACGGTGTTTTTCTCGCAACTCGTGTATTTTTCTTTTGAAAATTTTTATGTCATCCTTAGACAGTTTTACATATAAAAACATCTAAAACTTCAATATAACTTGAACACTTGAGCAAATCCCAAGGTACAGTGATTTGAAACAAAAAACTCATAGTTTCTCATTATGTTTCTCGCTATGTCTTAGTAACCAAGTAGAATTTCAAAATTCTAATAACGCCACTTTGTAGAGATCTTTCAGACAAGTAATGTGGCATATCTAACTCAGTTTGCCCCAAAATGGCGTTTGTCACAAGATAGCACAACAGCGACGAACTACTCATTAAGCAACCACTCAACCCAGAACCCACGATTTTTTGGGCAACCTCACACGTTGTTGTTTCATTGCGTATATTTTGATATAGTTTTGATCAGTTCTAAAGATGATGGCCCAAAATTCCTCTCTACGGAAGATTTTGACTGTAAAATCATCTGAGACACATGCATAGACCATTAAATGTATGAACCATAAAAAGTTAAAAAAAATGGTCAAAATTAAGCAATAAAACCACCATTATAACAACAAAACACCCGACTTTTAACAGTAAGTGGCTTGATTTTTTTATTCATTGATTTCGCTGGTTAAATCAGTGGTGTAGTTAAACTTCTACAACAAAGTGTTTACTCGAGTTAAGCAGTTTCTTTTGCAATTATTTACACTGATTTTAAAATCTTCAAACACCCGTTAAATTTTACGTCTTGACCCTACGCAACTCGTGCAAACCGGTTCTAGTATATTTATCTTCAAAAATATTCAGAGTTAAGCTTTGATACATTGCGATAATACTCTCAGGCTATTAATTACATAACAAAAATAAATATTTTTGGGAAGATTTAAAAAGCTTCGTTCCCTTAATCAAATAAGGCAATTTACATAATCTTATTACCTTAGAAATATTGAAATTAGTTCACGAAAAGTAAAATTTGTGTGCATGTTTGGTTTATTATTTTAGTCTAGATGATAGTACACATCGACAGCATTATTTTGTAATTGCTTCTTATAATTTAACAATTTTGAATACACCAGTAAGGCTCAAAACGTGTTTAGCAATTGTGCATTGTTGGATTAGGTCTCACTTCGGCCAAAATTTGAACTAGTTATAGCAATGTATCTTTTTACATATACTTGAGTGATAAGAAACCAATGTGAAAAACCTTCCTTTAATATTTAAAAAATTTAAAATAAATCTGAACGCTATTTATTAATTGAACATTATAATGTGCTTCTTGCTAATTCCACGTTTCCCGCGTATAAAAAAAAATAAAAGTCTGCGTAGACTTTTGGCGGGGGGGAGCTTGGTAAAAGCAAATACAAATTAAATACGTAAAGGTCCCATACAAACGGGTTATCACTTTTTGGTTCACCGATCAAACAAATTTCGCTACCCTATTCCTCTGTGTCGCTTTGACAGTTTGGAGTTTTCCGATTTGGCTATTTTCATTTGTTTATAAAGCCATAAAAAATGTTGTTACCGTCGTCGACAGCTTCTGCTTCAGTGGAAGTAGCCAATACAGGATTCAAAATTCAACCAGACTTGTGGAACTGGTGAAATAAATGTTCATATCAAAATATTGATAACTAATTTTGCTCATATTTTCTATACAGGTCACGAGTTCGGAATGTTACGCGAGTTGAAAGGCTATACTAGGTACTTTTCGCTGCTCCTCGGTAAAACAACTCGAACAATATGAGCACACTTCACAGTTCCATAATTATGAATGGCCATTTCCTTTCAGGAAAAAGGATTTCCCCGAATAACTTGTTGGCGGATAGCGCTGATATAAAGGTACTGTACTCATCAGGAATTGTGTAAACCCAACCGCGGAAAACTTCACGAACTTTAAGGCGAGTTTACTATTCGGGAAATGTGTCACGGGATTTTGGCTCCTATGTATTTTAAATGGAGCACGGGATTTCAAATCTCGTAGCAGGAAATGAGCCTTCACAAACATGACCGTTTTAATGAAGTTTAAACCCAACAGCGGAAAACGTCACGGGATTTTAAAACTCCACACAAAAATCCGTCCGGGAATAATTCAACAGAAATTGTTTCCTACAGGGAAAAGGGTGTTTTAATTTGGTTTAAAATTGGTTTAAAATTTGATGCTGCTGGTATTTTTAGAAGCAGTAGAGCTTTTGGTTTGACAATTTGGAAAAATCTCGGCGGAAAATTTTCGCTGATCAAATCTCGACACCAATCCCGTGACCCATTTCTCGAACTATAAACAAGCCTTTAAGGCTACTGTACACTTTGATCACGGAATTTGGGCCGGGATGTTGCGCCGGATTTTTGGCGCGGAAAATTTTCCGCTGTTATCTCTAGAAACTGTCAAACCAAAAGTTCTACTATTTCTAAAAAAATACCACCGATTTCAAAATAACACCGAATTTTGAACTTGATAAAACACCATTTTTCCGTCGGAAACAATTCATGTTGAATTGTTTCCGAGTGGATTTCATGTGTGGAGATTTTTAAAAATCCGTGACGTTTTCTAGAATTTGGATTTACACTTTACGAATCTTGAGTTTTTCGTGTAGACTTTTTCCCGTCGCGGAAATCCATTTTCCGTTTAAAATACATGGAGAGCAAAATTCGCGATCAGATTCCCGGGGTGTAAAGTAGCCTTAAAGGCTACGCGGAATTTTGTTCCCCATGTATTTTCAATGGGAGATGAATTTCAGTATTCCCGAGGTATAAACTCAATCGCGGAAAACATCACGGATTTTAACAAATCTACACACAAATAATCCGGCCGGGCAATCCAACATGAATTGTTTCCGACGGGATAAACGTACATATTTATTAGTTTTAAAATTCTGTGCCATTTTAGAAAGATTTTGTATTTTTAGAAGCAGCAGAACTTTTGGTTTGACTGTCTAGAGAGATTGCGGCAGAAAATTTACCGTGATCAAAATCCGGCGCAAAATCCCGGCCCTGGAGTACAGCAGCTTATAGTCTTCAAGCGCCAATCAGTGGATCGCAGAGACAACGAAAGCAGCGCATTATGGATTGACGATTCTGTCCACAATCTGCTGAAGTTGACTTTTCAGTGGAGTTGAGTACAATAGGCTATTGGCAAATCAATGCTTCAACGGAAAAGTACACGTTATATAATTCAATATGTACTACCAATTATTACTGAAAATGAAAGGAAATAAATTCACATATTCATGCTCAATTCATATCTCAGAAGTTTTTTGATAAGTAAGCCAGCTTCATAAAGGGAAGCTTCCCAGAATTCCATTGAAATTAATCAACCAAATGATTTAGCTCAAATTGCCAGCAAGTTCTTAAAAGTTTGATAATTTGCCTCGTCTTGTGGCCTAATCGAGAAATTTTACTTCTGTATTACTTAAGACTAACAACCTGAGGTAATCTGCGAGAACATGTTGACGAAGCATAGAACTACCACCATACAGAAAGTAACCTAACTTTTGTCATGCCGAGGCTTCGAGGTATCCGAAGTTTCATTAAATATTCCCCTTTCAAATGCAACACAACGCCGGTTGCTGACGTTAGTAGTTGGGGTAGCATCGCTTGACATGTAAGTGGTTCTTGTGCTGTTACTTAATTAGAGTTGTAAAAACGTTACGCTCGATAAAGTAGCACTAAGCAATTAAGTTTTATGTGAATCTCATTAAAAAAAGGACTCAAGTCCTTCTTTTAAAGGCCTACGGACATGCAGTTCCGTCCTGGTTGCAAACCTACCAGGGGCACAAGGCCGTCAAGAACAGCCGGGAACAAGTCGAAGATGAAAGTCGCCCAGGAGAAAACCATTCAGGTTGAAGCAAAATAAAACGTGGGCGGAGCTAGATCCAAATTTGCCGCACCGTATTGTGCAACAATTTGCTATGCAGGACATTTCGATGTCGACAGTTTCCGCGAGTTGGTCTTCGATGATTTCCCGGCCGTCCTCGAAGGATTTGTGCTACTGATAAATTCACCACTAATTTGAAAAATTAGCACGTTGGTCGTCACAAAGTATTTATTTTTGAATTCCCATCACACATTTTCAATTGAAACTCTCTATTCGATATTTTCTAAATAATAAATCTTATCCATGGTAACGCTGTTATAGATTGTTTATGCGGTCTACAGTGGTCCTAGTTTTCTATATATTTGTATCAAAGTACGCTGTCACTTTGACACTGTACCTTTTCAGGTACAGGGTAGCTTAAAACGTGTCCACGAAAAATCATCAGAGCATTCCGTATTAACATATTTGTATTTGGTAAAAGTCTACTAAGGTCTACTAGGGGGGAGGGGGGTTAAAAATTCTCAAATTTCGGTCTACGTGGTTCATGAACGGTCCCTTTAGCCCGAACTGAATAGCTCGATTAATTTTTGACAACCCGATTGACAATGAAGTGACAGCGACTATTCTAGCAACGACTCGACCGAACGAATACTTTAACCGATCGTGTAAAGCTAGAGAGTAAACGTACAACTAAATACAAATATGTATTTGGTACAACATACAGTTCTAGAGTAATCTCAATCTCTGAATCTAGATCACTGCTACCGATGCCTCTTGGAAACCGTGAAATTATTAATCGTTTTCGATGACAACTCAAAGGATATAATTGCCTTCATCAAACCAAACGAATTCTGTTAGTATGCTCTAATTACCGCAATGTTCTACTGCATCGATTTTGTTGGCTATTATCAGCAAATTTAAGACAAAGTGAAACGAATTTGGAAAAAAATGGCAGTAAAAAAGACAAAAAATGCATATGAACAGGGTTAAAAATATCCCGGTAAAGTTTATAATGTATAGCCATATAATGTGCAGTCCACATTTACCGTGTAATCGTTCCGAGTCTCTGATTGTTTGACAGTTCTCAGCGGCGGCAAAAAGAAGTTGAAAGCGTTCTGAAGGTGTTGAATGTTTGTTATTCATTTTACTTTTGCATCTCCATTAGCATCGAATAAAATCTCGACAATAATACAAATTATTTTCATTCTGAAAATAGAGATTCGCTTTGTTCTAACGTTTAGATAAAAATTGGTATCTACCCGCTATCGATTCGTTGTGTTATGTAGAAGATTGTTGGGAGTGATTAGATTATTAGTCATTGTTTGAAATCGGACACCAAATTTCGAGCTTGTGTTTTTGCTTATGTTCGTAATTATTGTGCTTCAAAAGTGTTGACTGCGAAGTGTTTCGACCTTGAAATTGTAAAAGTGAGATCCAATCAGTTGACTCACAGCTATAATCAAACAACACGATACTGGTGACAATAACCGCAAAAATCCTGCCAAGATGCAAAGTGACGAAATATTGGCGCATCTGACTGATATGTTTGGCGATTACATCGACCAGCATCGAATTCAGACGACGGTGCAGCGATATAACAACGATCGTAAGTGTTTTCATAGAACTTTGATCCACCTTGAGTATTGAGTCAGTTGATGACCTCCGCTCGGTAAACATTATTAATGATTTTACTTCCCTATCTATTGTTTTGAAACGATTGCAGTGGAAGAATGCATCGAAGCGCTTCTCAACCATCAGGAAACCAGTGAAACCAAAGACCAACTGTGCAGAGTAGAAAAAGATTTGCTGATTATGCCTGCCTCGGAACCAAAACCAACTGTCTCGACCGGTGCCATAAAAAAGACGGTACTCCAAACAGCAAAAGCATCAGAGCCACATAGTTTTGCGTCATTTATTCAAAAAAACAATCAAGGTTTTGGCGGTGCCTCACAACCACAACGTGCCTCTAAAAATGCCGGTCGTCGAAACGATCTATGGCCACCGAATTTTGAGTCCACAGTGGAAATAATCAATAAAGGCTACCGGGTTATGGTGCTGATGCGCGGTGCTCCCGGTTCAGGCAAATCGCATCTTTCGCGAGCTCTGATCGATAAGACAGTCGGAAATGGTGACTATCGAAATCACATTTTCAGTGCGGATGACTATTTTCTAGTCAACGGGGTGTACCGGTATCAATCGGACAGAATCGAGGATGCCCATCGGTTCAATCAGAACAATGTCCAGGCAAAAGCCCGAGACGGATGGAGTCCGATCGTGGTGGACAATACCAACATAAAGCTGTGGGAGATGTACGCGTACGTACAGATGGCGGCGGAGCATGGGTACTATTTGGAAGTGATGGAACCGGTTACCCATTGGAAGAACAACGCGAAGGGACTGTCAGCTAAGACCGTACACGGGGTGCCGGAGTACAAGATTAAGATTATTCTGGGAAACTACGAAAAGTTGAAGGATGTGACGGAGCTGTACACTCTGTGCAAGCTGGAACACGCACTTTGTTTGCCTCCGAAGAAGAGGCATTTTCCAATCGTGAAGGAAGATTTGCTGCAGAAGGTAAAGGCAAAGGGGAAGCGTCAGTGAGCGTGAGTGTGAACTTGGTTTGCGCAAAGTTGTTTAATCCGAATTCTTCCATGTTAGCGCAGAGAAAGTGACGGAACCGAACGGTACAAAAATATATGCTTTGAATTCGTACACAAACTGGAAACAAAACTGTTTGAATTAAAGAATGGTCATTTCATAAAATTTCAAAATTATTTCGCCGGGAGATATGCTCGATGGAAATCAGTTCAATTTCACTGTTCACTGATTTTCCTACTGATGATTGTAATCTTGGTAAAATGTATCTCTCTTTGCAGGAACCTGTCGTGGAAATTGTCCAGTCGGATACGGAAAACCAAGATTGGACGACCGTCGATTGGGATGCTTCGAACGATGGACCACCTTTACCTCACGACCCTAACAATGGCTCCACCAGTCAAACGGACAGTCCCATTCCGAAACCACCACGGCAAAACACTCCAAAACACGTGTTGGCTGCCTCTGCCAGCACCAGTGTTCCAACGTTCGAAAATCCAAACACGAACCAAGTACTTGCCGTTCAATCGATCCCATTATCTGGCGAAAGTGATAACCCCCAGTGGAAATGGCCATCGGATACGGAATCTAGCTGGAAACCGTACGACGAGGAAAGCGTATCATTCTGGCTGAAACCGGACTCTGGTGAGCAGATTACGAATTCGGTTCCGAGCCCTCCTAAAACTCCACGAGCAAAGCCCTCCGAGCAAAATTCGATTTCAGATCGAACCTCATTTCTGCTGGCGAATGTGACGATCCCTGTCGAATGGCGTACACCGGAAAATTCAACCGGTGTCACCCCGGTAAGGCAGAGTAACAAGAAAAAATCCGATGAGAGCAGAATTGCTCTGGTGAAGCACCGGAGGGGCTGTCAGAACGAGAATGCTAGTTTTTCGGAAATTTGCAACCTTTACCCGCAAATTCCAGCGCACTATTTGTGGGATTTGTTCGAGAAGTGCAACGGAGATGGCGACTGGACTGCCAATTTGCTATTGGAGGAACAAAAGATATACGACTTTGAACAAGGCAAAGAAGGGTTAGAGACGGAAACCGACGGCGGTCAGTTTGACTGTAATTGTAATGAAACACAAGCTTTGCAAGTACCGTCTACAGGAGGTTATGAAACGGATCGATCCACGGTGAGTTCCGGTTCGCCACGAAATACTATAAAAAAGAAAGAAAAACCATTATCGGGAGATTTACAGCAAGCAAAGAAACAACTGGAAGCGTTCGTAGTTCTAGGGAAGGAACACTATTCGGACCATATTCAGCAGATTCGAGCCGCAAAAGGAATCATTAGTAAGGAGGAAGCCAATCGCAATTTTGCAGAGCCTGAAATAACCTGCATAGAGGAAGCTACCGAACCGGTTCCAGAAGTGTTGGAAGTAACGCTAGGGGTAGATCTTGTGAAACAACTCCACGAAATTTTTAAAGATAAACATGCCTTGAAATCGGTTTCAATCGATGAACTAACTGCAGAACAGACAAAGGTGTTCGTGACCAACGAAATGGCCGAACAGCTGTATCTTTCCTTCATGGACTCCGCTTACAGTCTAAGCGAAGAGAAGAAACTCAGCACATTGAAGAAAGACGTTCACATGGCTCAACAATTTGAAGCTCGACAACGATATCCTGCCTTATTCATCGACAATCCCTCGGATACCCCTAATCTAAACGACATAATCGAAATGGAGCATGCTCTGGCGGCATATCGGAACGAGATCAATGGCTGGATTAAGCATGTCCCCCAAGATCTGGCATCACAAATGACCCGCCAGAAACTAGCTGAAATGTTCCCCAGCGTAGAACACACCGTCCTGACCGAAATCCTACACGCGCACGACAACAAATTCCACGATACGGTGAAGGTACTTAACAACTCGATACCGGAAGAACTGCGCAACCAAATTGCTCGCGAAAGAGAAGCTCTGCTAAAACGGGCAGAAATTGAAAAACACAAACCACCTTCCCCACCGATGGCAGTACCTGCCGAAAACCTAGCGGAACAGGACACGAACGGACGAATCACCGGCGAGGACGCCATCAACCTGCACTTGAGAACGGCAGAAGAGTGTCGCAATTTGGCTCAGCATCACCAGGAGCTGAAAAACGAATGTCACGAGAAGGCACGTAACGCAATCCAGCGGGGGATGGCTGGAGTGGCGGAGTACTACGCCCAAATAGCCCGATTGCATCGGACAAAGATCGATATGTTCAACAGTAAGGCTTCGAATGCGATCATGGAGGTGCACAAGCTGACGCTGAACAACGTTGACGTGCTGGATTTGCATTATCTGCACTCGGAGGAAGCCCTCCGGTGTTTGGAGATTTTCCTGGCCGAACAAGCTGGAAGGCTAAAGCATCGACAGCAACAGTACAAGGAGCTGTTCATCATCACCGGTCGAGGGTTGCATTCGGCTGACGGTATTCCGATTATCAAACACCGAGTGAAGGCGATGCTGCGTGATTTAGGGTTAAGGTGAGTGGTTTTTACTTTTTTTATATTCGGTAATTTTGCGTGACTTTTTTTTATTGTTCAAGAAGATTGTTGTTAGCCCTTTGGTATTGTAGCTGATTGTCAGTATGCCGTAGATCTGATTCATTCATTTACCTTCAGGAGAGCAGTGTTTGTTCCGTTTGAAGTAGAGTCGTGGTTTGCTTCAGGGTGTAAATATTCTCTTATTTTATATTCTAGGGATAATCTGCTAATTGCGACTAAGTATATCAAGATCACCGTGTTCTCAAAAAATCGGGAGTAACGTTTCGACTTCGTTTTATCGGTATGATACAGTTGACTATGCCACCAACCGTAGACGTTAATCGCCATTAGGAACATGCTCACACGATATCAGCGCATTCTTAGTAAATCATGGATGAAGTTTTGGCACTTCGATTATAAGGCGATCTAATGCCGAATAATTTATTTGTTTCGTCATAGGCTGCTAGGGCCTAGGGTGGGGACTTTCGGGTTCCATTCATTCTTAACAAAGGTACTAGAATGTGGTGTCGTATATGAGCAATATCAACGCAAAACAATGACGATCAACGAAATAACAAGTTCTACGTTTGGAAATGTACTTCGATTGTTTTCAGTATGTGTGCGAGTCTGCGACGTTTAATGAGCGTTCGTTTGCTTGTGCGCTTTGGTATGTGTCTGTTTGAACATTGCGTGGACGTTTCTTGATTGCATAAGCGTTACTTTTTTAATGTTTCTGTGTTAGAGTGTTTCACATTGAGCACGTACGTATTCGATTTTGATTAGTGGTTCGCGTTCGCGAAGGGCTCAAGCGATTGTATGTTAACGTGTTTGATCACGTCGCGTTTGCTTGTCGCGTGTTAGCATCCATGTAACTTCGCGTATATAAATTCGTTTGTAAAGCCATGCGGTCATATGTACATTCGCGTGGAGTTTTGAATGTTCGCGCGGACCTCGCTTCTGATGTTTAATTTTGAGCTTGCGGCTTAGATGGTTGCGTATTTTTCCAAGCACAATCGCAGTATTCTAGTCAGGGCACTTACAGGATATTGCAAACTCAAATAGCACATGACCCCTATTCAGCGTGCTGAGTATTATTCGTGTGATCTTTGTGAATCCGATTAGAGAACCTCATTTTTTTGAAATATTACCGCCCTGCAATAATGCAATTGCGTATCCGAATTTTTGGTTCTTCATGTAAAGATACGTACAGGTAGTTAAAACCGAAAAAGATATTACCGAACAGTTCTTCGGGTTCACGCACATGCGGTTCGTGTTATACCAATCAGCAAAGACATCAAGCTGCAATCTTCAATTGAACGAATTAGTTGAAACATCTTGAGGTCATCTGCGAAGGACAATCGTGGAGTCTTCAGAGCTAGATGTACATCAATGAAGTATAGCAGAAACATCAACGGTCCCAAGTGACTTCCTTGAGGTACTCCTGATGTAGAAGTGAATATAGGGGCCTGGCAGTCTCCTATGACAACCGCTATCTCTCAGTCTGTGAGGTAGGATAGAAACAACAGAAAAACACTACCATTTGTTCCAAAGCTCTTCATTTTTGCGATTGCGATATCGTGATCTATCTTATCGAAAACAACAGATAAGTCGGTTAGATGCTGTTGACCGTCCGGACGTGAAGCCGTGTTGTTCGTCACTTAGGTACTGCTTACAATGAGCCTGGAGAGGTTCCATAATGACCAGCTCAAACAACTTCGAAACAGCACTCAATGAAGTTATTCCACGGTAATTATTGACGCCTCGCTTATTACCCTTCTTGTGGACTGTGAACATGTTCGCGTATTTCCAGCAACATGGGAAAACTCCTCTAGTAATGGATGCTCCAAAACTCAAATCAAAGCTTCGATATGCCTTTTCAGGATAACGAAGGGGAATCCGTCGGGTTCCGGATTGAAAGATGACTTAAGCCGAGAGGAAGGTCTGGTTGCATCGACATAGATAGCACCCAAAGCTTGGCCTACAAGTGGAGCTCTGCTAGCAGCGAGTTCGATTTGCTCAATAGTTAGAGGTTTTCTAAAATGTATGTTATTTATGTAAAAATGTCTGGGGAATCGATTGAAGCTATTTAATCGCTCATTTTACCCCAAATCTCCCTTTTGTTTGAGTTTATTTTCAAGGTTGACCTTATATCTCGGGAAAAAACCTAATGCGTCTTACCAAAGCAAGCATTAATTATGTAAAAAAGTCCAAGGAATCAATTGTTACTAGTGAAAATGATTGCACGAAACGTGGGACGCGTTTTACCCCAATTCTTCCTAAAACTAAAGTTTGCAGTTGAACTTGGCTCTACATTTTGAAAAGTGGTTCAATGCGGCTGATCAAAAGTACTACTTCTAATGTAAAATAGTCCAAGGAATCGAATACAAATAGTTAGAATGACCACACTTTACGTGTGAATCCGTTTTACCCTTATTCTTCGCATAATTTTCAATTAAACATCTTGAATTGTGTGCTGAATGCTGTTGATCACAAGTTGTATTTTTCTATATGCAAACGTCTATTCAATTGATTGCGGATAGTCAAAATAACCGTACTAAGCACATGAACCCGTTTTACCCCAATTCTTTCTATGACTCAATTTCGTAGTTAAACCTGACTCTACGTTTCAGAAGAGGCTACACCCAGCTGATCAAGACTAGTGTTTCTTATGTAAAAAAGGCCAAGGAATCTATTGCCGAGCGCAAAATAACCACGTGAAACATGTGAGCCCGTTTTACCCCAATTCTTCGTATAACTCAAGTTAAACTTGGCTCTACATCTAAGAAAACGATAGATAACGGCTGATCAAAAGTATTACTTCCTATGTAAAATAGTCAAAGGAATCGAATGCAAATAGTTAGAATGACCACACAATACGTGTGAACCCGTTTTACCCCAATTCTTTGTATGACTCAAGTTCGTAGTTAAACCTGTATCTCGAAATACGACTAATTGCGGCTGATTAAAAGTATTGCTTTTTATGTAAATAGTCCAATGAAACAAATGTAAATGGATGAAATCTCGACTAACATATGATTAGGGCCGTAAAGCCAAATTCATGTTTTTCGTTTTATTGTATAAATAGCATCCTTATTATTCATTCTTTACGCTATTGTGAGTTTATATTCGAAAAAAATTATCAAAATTATGTTATTATAGTTCACAGTAAACGGCGCACAATCCATATTAAACGAATGGTTTTCACGCCCTTTGCTTCAGTTTACGGCTTAGCTGCATTAAGCGCTTGAATTGGCATTCCGGACCTTTACTTTTTGTCCTTATATAATCTTGTGAGTTATTTTAGGAGGATTTTATTATTGTATAGGCTTTATTGACTTTATTGATGTCGATTTCCAACCAAAGAGTTATCGTATCAAATGTAAAAAATTTAATATTAATATTTAATATGTCAAATTTGTGGTTGGTCGTTTTTTCCAATTTTTGTACATAATTGTTATTGCCTGATCCTTCAAACAATAATGGACTTCTTGCATCACTATTTTTTTTGTAAGTAACCTGTGCAACATTGCTAACAAAAACAGTAAAACCAATGAAAACTTTGTTATAATATTATATATTAAAAGACTCAAACGTGCTTACGTTATATTTGAAAGTCAGTGAAGGACTCAAATTAACGGCTGCAAAACCAAAACAAAGCAAACATGTTGAGGTAAACGGCGCAAAGCAAAGGACTTGAAAGCCAAATAATAAAAATGATTTGATTTGGCTTTCAAGTCCTTTGCTTTGCGCCGTTAACTTCACATGTTTGTTTTGTTTTGGCTTTTCAGCCTTTATCTTAAGTCCTTGACTGACTTTCAAATACAACGTAAGCGTTTTTGAGCCCTTTAGTTCAAACCACCTATTAGTAGATCCCAGTGACAAAGCTTTTTTAAATAGCTTAATTTTTTTACAATTTAACAGTAAACGCTTACGCTATATTCAAAATTCATTCAACGGCTCAAAAACTGTACGAAAACAAACATAAACAAACAGAGTGAACGGCAAAAAAGCAAACCTCCCGAATACTACTGATCGATTTACGATTTGTAATAATGTTCTCGTCAACAGGATTCGACTTACATCTTCGTAAGTATTACCTCAACTTACTGTTTTGTCTATACACAAAGCAATGTACTATTTTCTTTTTCAGTGGCCGCTGGTATTTCTGACCCTCCAGTTGGGGAAGAGGTGGCAAGTATAGTTGCTGATACTCCCACGGTTGCAAATTTCGAGGAAGTAGAATTTGTAAACAAAACTACAAACAACACTTTCCTCGAAGGTGTTTCGATGATTATATCGTCAACGCCGATAAGAAGAAGCGGAGTCATAACATTCACTGATCCCCGACAAACACTTCCACTAGATCTGTCAGTATCAATGATTGAGAACGAGCAACCTTTAAATTTAACGATCCACACTAGCGATGTTCCATTAGATCTGGCTATGCCGAAAAGTAATACTCCGAAGAAGTTAGCAACGGAAAAGACGATAAATTTGTGTGGCGATACCCGAACAGAACCAAAGCTTAACCATATCATCTCTTCCGTCCACTCATCAAGGGATTCTTCCCGAATCTGTCGAATATCTGGAAAAATCTTCAAACGCTCGGTTTACTTTGCCGGTGATTTGGACAAAATGTTCAAAAAGCCTTCTCCTGATAGTGATGGTAATGGTTTAAGATTTCAAAAAATTATGTGCTTCAGGTACCAAACGACACTTCCCGGATGTATTGAGCTCAAATACGATATATCAAATCCAACCTGGTCACAGTTCATATTTGGGAGTGCTAATATAAGAACTGTTGTTTGACCGGATCCAATTAACAGAAAGCCAATCGCTTTGCCACAAGCTAAGTTGGATGATTTGAGGAAGCAATTAAAATATATTAAAAACAAACCATACTACGAAACGTTCCTCAAAGAAATAGTTCCCAAAAAAAAGAGGTCGGAAACCAGTGAATAAGCTCCCGATAACTTCGATATGGATATGGACATGGAACTTCATGAAGAAGAAATTGATGTAACCCTTTGTTTAGCGAGTGTGATCCTCTCATATGATTGTTTGTGTATATGCTGACAATAAAAATAAAAATGCAACGTTTATTATTTTACATAAAATACAACAGTATTATATATATTTCAACGGTAAAAGGCTTAAACGTGCTTAAGTTGTATTTGAAAGTCAGTCAAGGACTCAAATTAACGGCTTCAAAACCAAAACAAAAAACATATGTTGAAGTAAACGGCGCAAAGCAAAGGACTTAAAAGCCAAATCAAAATTTTTGTTTTGATATGGTTTTCAAGTCCTTTGCTTTGCGCCGTTTACTTCACATGGTTGTTTTGTTTTGGCTTTTGAGCCGTTAACTTGAGTCCTTGACTGACTTTCAAATAAAACGTAAGCGCGTTTGAGCCCTTTAGTTTAAACAACTTATTGGTAGATCCCAGTGACAAAGTTGTTTGAAATAGCTAAATTTATTTACAATTTAACGATAAAACAGTTCTACTTTCGAATAAAACATTTAATACTAGATTTTGGACGCTACCCAAAATGGTCAGTAACGATATGCTTTCTGATTTTTCGTGCCATTAAAAAGTAATCCAATTGTAATTTGAAATTTATTAAGCGAACGAGAGTCTGGTGGATGAACTATTTGTCAGGAGCAGGACAAGGAGAGATGTTATGGAAAGTTTTACATTAAAAAATTAATTACAAACTAGAGAATCGGTTAACGAGAAAATATAATCATAAAATTCTTACACTATCCCGCTAGGTGATTCCCTATTTCATCACAAAACTCCTTCAACTCTTCGTTAGATTTATATTCCACGGCTAATATCGCTTTGCCGACCGCAGTAATTTCCATTACTGTTTCGCCAGCACTTGGACTACGAGTTTTCCGTACCAAATTGATGCTGCAACCAAAAATGTATTCCTCGCGAAGTACACCAATTTTGCCTTTCTTCCGGCGGGAATCAACACAAATCAGTTCCGGTTCCAAATCCCGATTGGTTATTAGCAGTCGCGCACATATGGCATCTCCTACGTTAACATCCAGACGGCTCCTCGATGGCGCCCTCGAAAGCCATGGTATTGTAGAAACATATTATCCATTCCCATAGTCGATCAGTCTGTTCCCTCTATTCAATTGTCACACTATAACTAAAATAAAATTCAACCAATCAACACCCATTCCGTTGAAGATAAACCCGTAAGCCACTTACCTCTCCCTACGCTACACCTCCAGTTCCAGTTACTCCCATCCCCGGGCAGCAGATTGTTCGTTATTAATAGCACGATATCGACAATCCACCAGATTCCGACGCCTCCCAGCGTGAGCAATTTTTCGACGGCGATACCGATCTGACCGAGACAGAATCACTAAATGCCCAGAAATTCCAACAGTATACTGTACAACAGTGTGGTCACGAAGAAAATGGTCCGTGTACTTGACGCAGGGAAACCCGTCCCGCATAAACTCCCGCGGTTCGGCACATTCGATATTGTCGAGCACTACGTACTAAACTCTGGTGGTCTCCACGGCATCGTAATAGACACCGTCAAAATTCACAAACCCGTGGCCCAGTTATTCTTTGACTGTACGGTTTCACTTGTGATCCACCGGGCGATTTGGGCCGTTTCCACAATCAGAATGCTCGTAATCAGAAGCAGGAACAAGCAAATTTTTTATAACTTTTGCACCGTTAACTTGCGGCTCAAAAACCAAAACAAAACAAACAAGTCAAGTAAACGGCGCAAGGCAAGGACTTGAAAGCCAAAACAAAACTAATGCATTGATGTAAACGGCGTGGAGCAAACGGCCGATAATATACCAGGGATGCCAGTAGTGCGCAAAAAGGACGTAAATTGCATTTTGTTAAAAAAAGTGGTGATATGTAATGTTTTGCTTCTATTTTGTATTTTGATGTGAAATAATAATGTTTTATCTACCAAATAGCGATATTTTTTCATTCGGCATAATAGACCACTTTAATTAATGAATAAAAAAAGATATGCTAAACTTCATTCCCATTTTTCTCGGTTTGACATCGTTGGCTTTACGGCCCTAATCATATGTTAGTCGAGAAATGAACGTACAATACATGCGAATCCGTTTTACCCCAATTCTTCCCATAAAATCGTAAAGAATTTTTCTAAGTCCATGTAAACAGTACAAGCGAACTATCAAAAATGAACACTCAATTCATTTATGACGTCTCCGTAAAGTATTCAATGGAATTGTGGGAAAACAGGTTAAAACGTTCCGTGCGATAATCTGCAAACGTTTCTCTAAGCTTTTTACATAAGAAACACTAGTTTTGATCAGCCGTATTCAGTCTCTTTCAGGAATATAAATTCCTATTTAATGGAAAACTTGAGTAATGGAAATATTGCTGTAAAACGGATTCACACGTTTAGTACGGTCATTACTATTGTCTGCAATCGAATCACTGAGCTTTTTTACATAAGACACTTTACTTTTGATGAGTCGCATTCAGCCTATTCCCGAGATGAAGATCCATGTTTAACGGCAAATTACAGTTATGGGAAGAATTGGGGTAAAACGGATTCAAACGTTTCGTGCGGTCATTCTAACTAATTGAAATCGATTCTATGGTCGTTTTTATATAATAAACACTACTTTTGATCAACCGCAGTCAGCCTACTTCCGAAATGTAGATCCTTGTTTAACACCAAATTTGAATTTTGGGAAGAATTGGGATAAAACGGGTCAAAATGTTTCGTGCGGCCATTCTAGCTATGTGCAAGAGATTTCTAGCACTTTTTGACATAAGGAATGCTATTTTTGGCCAACCGCATTATGTTGTCTTCTAATTTATGCAGTCATTTTTCGAAATATTCTAATACTTTTTGGTTTACTTTAGTCGGCCTGTTCATAAAAAGTTGCGTTTTGGGTTCATTTTTTCCCACTGTGCAACGGCTGTCAGGATTCCTTACGTTGCTCGTTCACGTATTTCCAGAAACGTTTAGGATGCGACTTAAGATTACGCTGATTATTTTGCTGATATCGAAAGAGAGAGTGTTGACTGGCTCGTTTATGTTTTTCCGTAGACTGACGAAGTTTTCACAAGGCGAAATAAGGCACTTTTGCACTAGAATTAGAAAACGATAGGTATAACACACATAAAATTGATCTTTCACTTGAGCGAAAAAGCATGAACACCTTGTAAACAAACTACACGGTGTAAAAAGATGTGGATACAATTAATGGGGTTTATGGATCGTTATTACGTAAAACTTCTTCTCAGTTTGCTCAGAGGACCGAGTATTTTAAATTACCCCTGGTAGTGTAAAAATGCTCTACAAACTCGTAAATAAACTTTCCGAAGTATCTCGTATCAAATCATCGACAGAATATCATAATATCAGCATGCAATAAGCCAACACCATCTCCTTTACACAACGAAACAACCAGTGCTTATCTAATCGTCAATCGCACCCGAACTACCGCTTGCCACAACTCGAGTCAGCCCACTGTACCTGTACGGAACAGTAACGTACGATCTCGCGTATTTTTGGTTTTATTGGCGATATTTCGCGGGTGAATCACAGTGAAAACATTTGAGCGGTATTAAAAAGTGATTTAGATGCGAGAGATAGTGAAGATTTGGTGGAAATAGTGTTACAAGTGGTTAAAAACGGTATAGAAAACTTAACCAGTGACACTAACGAAAATAAACAATCGCGCGCCATTTCTCCTGGCGGGAGTGTCTCGTTCAGCAGTGCAGTTGTAGGCGATAACACTGTGGGCCGAAGCAGACAATTTATAGTCGAAAAATAATAGTGCGTCGGAAGATCAAAAAAAAAATAAGAAAAGTTTTTTAAAGTGTCGGCAGCGACTAACCAAGAAGGACAAGTGTTTTTTTAGTGGCAAATCCACCCTGCAGGGCTTAAAAACTTTCCTT
Source organism: Topomyia yanbarensis (assembly GCF_030247195.1). NCBI lineage: Eukaryota > Metazoa > Arthropoda > Insecta > Diptera > Culicidae > Topomyia > Topomyia yanbarensis. Next base: position 462,908,034 of record NC_080671.1, on the reverse strand, counting down.
TCAAGGCCCCTCTTTGGGAAAAAAAATTGTTGAAACAGTGTTGTTTCGCCCCACTGTGCGACGTAGAGGAGACAACCATAAATAAGCCGGCACGCCATAGATATGCCACCACCATCCCCCCTGACTGGGGCGGGGATCCTCCCATCAGTCATTCCCTCCCGAGTTACCTAAATTCCGGGGATGTGATCGATCGACGAACCCTGCTGATGAAGGCAGCTAACGAAGACGGACAAGAAGAACAACGCTTGCCATCGGATCCGTTCTTGATCATGCGTTCGGTACGAGATGTCCTTCAAGCCGACCCGACCAAACTGGTCAGCGCCACCAAAGAAGCACGAGGATCTAGATATGTACTCCGTACTACCTCTAGAAAGGTTTACAACGCCCTACTTTCCAAGAAGGAGCTAGCAAATGGCCAAAAAGTTAAGGTTATACCTCATCCTACACTTGATATAGTGCAAGGGGTTATCTATGACCCTGATACAATCAACATGAGTGAAAGTGACTTACTAAAGGAACTGCAAGACCAAGGCGTAGTTCGGATCCGTAGGATCACCAAAATGATCGACAAGAGCCCTACGAACACGCCACTCGTAGTTCTCTCTTTCGCTGGTTCCAATCTCCCAGAAAGCATTTACCTCGGACTTCTTCGTACCAACATACGCCCTTACTACCAAGCACCCATGATGTGTTACAACTGCGGATGCTTCGGACACGGTAGTCGGTCTTGTCCGAATCAGGCGGTCTGCTTCAATTGTAGCCAAGCCCACGAATCCAGCAAAGAAAACCCTTGTGTCAACACCAGCAAATGCGTAAATTGCGGCCAAGAACACCCAACTCGTGACCGAAAATGCCCGAAGTATTTGGAAGAAGAAGAAGTCATCAAGATCAAAACCAACAGAAACCTGACATTCCCCGAAGCCAGGGCGTTGCTAGCTAAGAAAACCTCCGGCATGAATTTTTCCAATGCAGTCCGCGGAGAACCCAAACCCGACAACCGGGACAAAACCATCCAACTTCTCCGTGAGGAAATCCGACAACTGAAACAGGTCAAACAACAACAGACAGAGGATGAGAAGGACAAGGAGATCAAGTATCTCAAACAACAAGGCGCGAAGTTACAAAAACAGTGTCAAACCACCCTTGCCGAATTGCAATCCCTCCGTCACGCGTTCAACAAACTCAGCATGAAGCTCGACAGTGGTTCCCGTGACCCAACCCCCCGGGGGAAATCGGCCTAACCGGAACAAAACCAAAAAACATTATGATCCGATGTGCCCTAAGATATCTGGAGAGGACATCGGGCAACGACTGCAGCTTACTACAGTCCGCCCAAAACATATTTCGCGAGTATACCGGTACGGAACTTCCCCAACTGGCTCCTCTTCATAGAATCCGGGACCGTTCCTGGTAAGAAAGTCGGCCGTGCACGAACACCAGCTTATCTAGGTCACTTGGCGCTGGACCCTCCCCAGAGGTAGCCCGAGCTAAGTTCCACCAACTAATGAAAGATCGGTTCACAAACCGCCCGGATCTTCACAGATGCGTCCAAGCTAGTCGACAGAGTTGGAGTGGGAATCCGGGGGATAGGCACAGGCCTCGCCTTCCGCCTCCCTCCAATCTGCTCCGTATTCTCAGCAGAAGCCGCAGCGATTAGCCTTGCGCTGGCCAACAAAACAGATGGCATCCCGACCGTTATACTATCCGACTCCCTGTCGGTAATCACCGCCTTGGAAACTGGTACATCCCGCCACCCGTACATACAGGCTATCGAGAACTACTGCGATTCGCTGACTACAATTTGTTGGGTTCCTGGTCATTGTGGGATCAGCGGAACTGAAGAAGCCGATGCCCTGGCAGCGCGCGGGAGACGTACCGTGAAACTTCTTACCAAATTGGTACCCTCCTCAGATATAGTCACAGAATTCCGGAGGAAAACAAGAGAACATTTCACCACCCATTGGAGGAACCAATACGGTCACCCCCAGGAGGTTAAAGGGGAGCTAGCATGTTGGATTGACCGCCCCACAAGACTCGAGCAGAGAGCCCTCTCCCGATTGCGAACTGGCCACACTAAGATCACCCACGAACACACAATCACCAGGGTCGATCCACCTGTGTGCCCTATATGCCAAATAAGGCTTACTGTGGAACACCTCTTGGTGAACTGTCCGGAGTTCGCCAACCTCCGTATCCTCCACCGACTCCCACTCTCCATCAGGAACATCCTAGCAAACGATCCAGTGAGCGAAGACACTCTAATCTCCTTTTTAAGAGATGCGAGGCTACTCGAACGCATCTAGTACACGAACATCGAACGCACTAAACATCTCTTGCAATCTAATTTGTACAATCCCACGGGCCCTCCGCCTCACTCGAACCGAGTGTAGGGGAGGTTAACCGCGGCTCACAAACAACAAACAACCACGACCACCCGCAACATCCATGATAACTACAAACCATGCGGGCCCTCCGCATCACCTTTAGCGCGGGTGTAGGGGAGGTTTCCCGCGGACCATCAACACTACCGAGCATCGACCCATCGAGCTGCAACCAATGCGAAAGAAGGATGAAACACTGCGGACCCACCGGTCTTAAGACCCACATCTGCACCGAACAAGATACGACACAAGCAATAACTAAATGACATACACTTGTTAATGCGATGTAACATACCTTTTCTTCCCTAATGGGCGAATGACCTTATGGTTAAAGCCCAAATAAAAAAATAACTAACTAACTACCGCTTGCCAGAGGAAAACATACCAAAGAGCACACGCCAGTTATAACTTCATTGTATACACCACAGTGCACTCTAGAACGCGCGCCGTGGTGAATTTATCTATACACGCACCTGACGCCACATATAATTCCACATACGGTTCTCTCGCACCAAACCACCCCATCGCCAATCCATTTCTTTAGCTCCAAAAGAAAGTATCTTCCGTGTATGCATGAAACTGGCACGCCAGTGCATCATAAAAATGAAATGCTATCAGCACCTGGCAGCAGTTATGCAATGTATTACCTATCACTGAAGAATGCGAGCGGACATGAAACGCAGCAGCTGCTACGCTTACAACGTCAGAACACAAACTTACGAATATTTTTTAAGTTCCCTTTTTATATGTGTCGTGGTTCATTCGATGAAAAAGAGGCAGTCCTAGCAACGTTTGCTACTTGAGCGAATTGTACCGACCAATTATGGATCAGATAATTGCTACTTTCAAGAATCCTTTTTTTGTTTATTTGTGGCTTTAACATTTTTAGGTCATTCGCCAGGTTCACTTTCAAAAAATCCATTATTTCTGTTATTTTTAGTAATTGTACGGTGCGGAAGCTCTACACTGAGTTGCTGACGAAATCGCACTGTCTCGAAAGTCTCGTAAGCGATGATGAGACTTAGGTGAAAGCCATTTAGCCAACGAGTCCGCTCAGACCAGTCTCCTTGCATTACGTGCATTACTCCGCTGGTTGCATTCCACGTCCTCAGTCAGATTTATGCTGATGGGGATCATCCCGTCGATAATGCATATTGCCTCCGACAATATTGTTCTTTACGCGCTCGCGACTCGTACGGCCGTTAGCCGGAACGTCTTGTTCACCTTTTCACGGTTCCGCTTGGTTTTCAGCGCAGCATCCCAAGCAGGAACCCTATATCGAAGGATCAATGACGAAACAGTAGATAGCGGACGTCTCGGGTTGCTTCTCGGCCGCCGACGTTTGGCACGATTCTCGCTATTGCGTTCGTTGCCTTCGCCGACTTTTCGCAGACGTAGTCGACGTGGTTGTTGAAGCCTAACCGGTCGTTGATTATTACTCCCAATTGCTTCGCTTCGATGTAATCACGTGCCCTCCGACGTCGATCTGCATCCGCTGAACCGCTTTGCAGTTGCTGGTTGCAAAGCTATTTGCAGCTTGATCCCGTTCATCCAGCTCGATCGTATCTATTGTCTCCGTCACTGACACCTCCAATTCTTCAAGTGTCTCACTCATCAGCGTTAGTGACACGTCGTCTGCGAAACCCACGATTTTTCCTGGGCAACCCATCGTATATCGAGTTGGACCGAGAATGGAGCTCTGAGGAACGCCCGCTGTAATTCGCATTGACTTCTGCCCTTCGCTCATCTCGTACAGCAGCACTCTGCTCTGGAAATAGCTCTTCAGGATCGTAGGTAGTCGGGAACCCTCATTCTGCGCAGCGCTGCATCGATGGCTTCCCAGCTGGCGCTGTCAAATGCATTATTCACATCTATCGTGACTACAGCGCAGTATCGATTTCCTCTTCGCTTCTTTTTAGATGCTTTCTCAGCACTCTCTCAGCACTGTCCGAATTGCATCCACTGTCGATGCTCCTTTTCGGAATCCGAACAGCATATTGGACAGCTCGCGCTCACCTTCCGTGAATTTCATCAACCTGTTAAGGACGATCCTTTCCAGGAGTTTTCTGAGTGTATCCAGTAGATGAGGCTGGATCGTCAAATGGCTTCCCTGACTTTGGCAGCAACACCACCTTCTGAACCTTCCACATTTCGGGAAAGTTGTCTTCATTTAGACACTTCTGCAGCACCATCCTGAACATGTCCGGATATGCCAGGATCGCAGCTTTCAGCACCACGTTTGATATTCCATCCGGACCGGGGGCTTTCTTTGATTTCAGGCGCTTCGATGTTTCTGCGAGCCTGTCGTTAGTCACTTGCCGATTGTCCGTGTTTGCTCCTTCTTCTTCGACGTACGGTGCCGGTGGCCAGATAGTTGGATCGTGCTTCGAGAAAAGACCCTCGACGATTATCTTCAGCTTGCTCGGCCACTTTTCGGTTAGCGTCGTCGAGCCCTTCATTTTCGCCATCACGATTCGCTATGCGTCGCCCCAGCGATTGGCGTCTGCTTCTCAGCACAGCTTCTTGTGGCAATCTGACCTGCTAAGTCTGATCTCCCGTCTCGTTCCACCAGTAAACTGGACGCCGTTTATTGCGTGTTTCCAGTTTTCGCGCCACAAGCCGCCACAATCCTTGTTAGGTCAGCCGCATCCACGTTCCCATCACGCCGTTCGGCCGAAGTGCCCTTAAACGAAGAGGTCTGTTGTTGAAGGTTTTCGTCTTCCACTTTCGCTCACCGGTCATCCTTTTCCGTGCTGCAGCAGGGTTCCGTTGACCGATACAGTAGCGAATCGCCTGGGGGTCACTATGCGTATACGTTTCGCATACTCTCCAATCCATGTTCGCCGTCAATGAAGGACTACAGAATGCGCCAACTGTCAAAATTCTCTTTGAAAGGAAATTCCGGACAAACTGTTACTCGCCAATCATAGATGTTGGTAGTAAACAAAAGAGAAAAGTTTTCTCTTTCATTAACTGCTATGAACTGTGGTTAGCCAGTAACGGTTTATCCGGAATTCCCTTTCAAAGAGAATTTTGACAGTTGGCTTTTAAGCCGTAATCATTTGCCATCGTATGAGAGTTCTATCACTTCTTGAATGGGGAATCTGTCCATAACTTGTATGGCAGCTTTTCCCGATCTATCCGCCACCCAGTTACCGTTATCAGAGGGGACTTGGTACGGCTCTGCAATCTAAGCGACATCACGCATTGTTTCTCTCGTAGACTGCCACAACAGTTGTTATGCGGTGTCACAGCGATTAAGATTTATCTGGCTTATCTCCATTACCGTTGGCCTGTAATCGCCTTCTTATAGGTAGGGCATTTAAAGCACTTCGGCGTCTGCGTGCAGTCTCTCGCAAGACGGCCCGTCCCCCCGCATTCCAGCGCATCCCGGATCCATCCGGACCTTTGAAAGCCCCAGCCAAATGTCCAAAACCCATACACTTGAAGCATTTCTCCGTTTGTTTATTCAATCGTGGGGCGGTTCTCGATGGACATCTCGACCATCCAACCGTAACCTAGCCTACCTCCAGTGCCTTATCGGTATCGTTTACCGGTAAACGACTCATCGCTGTCTGAGTTCTTCAGTATCCCTACTTAAGCCGGATCGTCATGCGCACCTCGCTCAGGTTACACTGCTGCTTCAGTGCACCTCTCAGCTCGTCTTCCGTCGTGATTTCATCAAGGTCTTTGCACACAATCACCATCTCCGAGCTGAAGACTTTAACTTCTACCTTTTGACCCATCGATTTGGTTATAGTCTCCTGCAAGGTCTAGCTACTAGTCGTGGAATCCTTCTTCAACTCGAAGAGAATCTCGCCTTATTCAAACCACGTTTCCCCCCAAATATTTCAGCTCCGGGTCTTCTCTGACCTTGCTGAGTAGCGCTACATACGTCGTTGCTTTCCTGACTTTGACGAGCACGGCTTCTCTCTTTGGTGCCTTCTGACGACCCCGAGGTTTTACTTTTCTCTTCTGTTCTACTTTTTGCTCTTCCTTCTGCATTTGCTGTTTCCCGTGTTTCTTCTTCTGACATACAACGGTACTCCAGCTTTCTCCATACGTTTGAATAAACCGGGCGAACGAGTGGATCACTAGTTTACTTGCGAGGGCTATTTGGTATACAAATTCAAAGAATTGCTCATGTCTGAAAGAAGGACTCAACACTTATGTTACTGACAAATATATGTATATATTTGCCAGAACCACAAAGGTTGATTATTTCTTTCAGTAATGAGCTGTTCTTTAAATGTATATACCAAATAGCCCTCGCAAGTATGCTGGTGATCCACTCGTTTGCCCGGTTTCCCAAAACTTAGGTGTTGAATCCTGGTTTCAAACATGAGCAGTTATTTGAATCTGCTTGCCAAGTAAGTTCGCAAGCACACTGTTATATTGCTCGTTTGCCCGGTTTACTTAAACATAAGGGATGATTCTTCTTTCAAACATGGACAGTCCTTGAACCTATGTACCATTTTACCCTTGGCTTTGTCGCATAAGCGAGACCAAAAATCCGAAGCGGCGCTCCGCCTGGTTTGGTGGCCGCCGACCCGCCGTTGGAAGCGGCGGCCCCTTGCAAGCAAACCTGTGATCCACTCGTTTGCTCGGATTATTCAAACATACTAACTACTTTAATCACTAAACTGAAAGCGATGTGGCGTAGCCACGTTAGGCGCCAACGCCTAATAACAGATAATTCAATGCATACTTCAAATTATGCCAAACGATCATTATGCCAAAAGTAAGCAAGTGTCAGCTGCGGTTATGCCAATTGAACATTATGCTAAACGAGCTTATGTCAAACGACGTGCTCCCGAAAATTAGGGGACGTTGTTTTATTGGATAACGTCCCGGGTGACGAGAGGGGTTCAGTTTCACAGTTGAAGATTTTACGGATGTAGTTCTCTCCGTTGGTATCATTGTCGGCGGTTACCAGGGAGCCCAAATACACGAATTCGTCGACCATCTCGATTTCGTCACTGTCAATCCGAACTCGGGATGGGAGGTTCACATTGTCGTCTCTAGAACCTCTTCCTCTCATGTACTTTGTCTTCGAAACGTTGCTGGCAAGTCCAATCTTGCTGACTTCAGCTTTCAGTGTGATGTACGTTTCCGACATCGCCTCAAAGTTCCGTGCCATTATGTCAATGTCGTCGGCGAAGCCAAGAAGCTGGACGGACTTCCTGAAGATCGTGCCACTCGTGTCTATCTCCGCTCTCCTTATTACACCTTCTAACGCAACGTTGAACAACAGGTACGATAGAACTTCACCTTGCCGTAACCCTCTTCGAGATTCAAAGCGACTCGAGAGTGTCCCTGATACTCCAACAACGCACATCACCCGATCCATCGTCGCTTTGACTAATCGTGTTAGCTTATCCGGAAAACCGTACTCGTGCATTATCTGCCATAGCTGATCTCGACTTCTTGGAGATTAGAGGCCGGCAGCCTATCGTCTTCTGCGCGTGCTCCAATATCCGTTGCCTTCGTCCTCTGCTGCTTTACCGTTGAGGTGCTCGTCATAGTACTGCTTCCACCTCTCAATCACCACACACTCGTTCGTAAGAAGGTTGCCGTCTAAGTCCCTGGACAGATCGGCTTGCGGCACGTAACCTTTGCGCAACCTGTCCAGCTTCTCGTAGAACTACCGTGTGTCGTTTACGCGGTGCAGTTGTTCCATTGCTTCGCGATCTCGTTCTTCCTGTTGGCGCTTCTTTCTCCGGAGGACCGAAGTTTGCCTGTTCCGTGCTTGTTTGTATCGCTCCACATTCTGTCTCGTTCCGCAGTGCAGCATCCTCGCCCGTCCTGCATTATTCTCCTCTATTAACTGCTTACATTCGTCATCGAACTAGTCGTTTCTTCGATTCGGAATCTCTGTACCTAGTGCCGCTATAGCAGTAATTCCTATGGCGGAACGGATCTCCTTCTCTGAAGATGGCTTCAAGAGTAGCTGCGCCCAGCTGTTCTTCCGTGGGTAGTGCTACTTCCAGCCGTTGTGCGTAGTCTTGGGCAACCCCGGCATCGCGAAGTTGCGCGATATTGGGCCTTGGCGTCCGACTACGACGAGTGTTGTACACCGTCGCGAGTTTTGAGCGCATGCATTCTGCAATTAGGTAATGGTTCGAGTCTGTATTCGCACTGCGGTATGTACGAACGTTGGTGATATCAGAGAAGAATCGCCTGTCGATTAGAACGTGGTCGATTTGGTGTTCGGTGCGTTGAAGGTACTTCGGACTACCATGCTGCGGGAGGCTGCGAAGTTCACGCATCGTTGGCTATTGCCATTCGATACGGTGTGCAAGCTGTTTGGCCCGATTGCCGGTCTAAACATTACCTCACGTCCTGCCTGAGCGTTCATATCACCGATGACGATTTTCACGTCCCGTTGCGAACAGCCGTCGTACACCTCCTCCAGCTTTGCGTAGAACGCTTCCTTCTCGTCGTTGGGTCTCCCATCGTGTGGGCAGTGTACGTTGATGATGCTATAGTTGAAGAAACGGCCTTTGATCCTCAACTTACACATCCTTGCGTTGATCGGAGTCCATCCAATCACGCGTTGACGCATCCTACCCAGCACTACAAAGCTGGTTTCCAGCTCGATCTGGTAGAAAGTAGCCGCCCGATGCCCGCTTTTCCATACCTTTTGTCCTGTCAAGCAAAGCCTCGTAGATTATCCTGTCGAAAGCTAGAAAGCAAAGTGACCTACAGTTCCATGTTCCGAGTTTCCAATCGTAGTCCTTATTTCGTCGCGTAGGTCTTTGCCGATTGTTCCGATTCGTATTTTCTTCTGCATTGTTCGTAACGGTTAGTTTTCCAGGGCGGCTTGTTGGGCCTTCCCCAAACCCCTGTCTCGCCGGAGGACCATCGTGTCAGCTCTGTTTAGAGTCCCAATAGCAACACCTAAGAACCAAAATGTTGACTAAACCCGACATAACATTGGATAAAGCAAGGGATCTATGCCAAGCAGAAAAAATCACGGAAAAAAGTCCCAAGAATTGACATATACAACTGCAGAATCAGAAGTCAACAAGGTCAGCAAGGGAAAACCTAGTTCCAAACAGTGGAAATCTCCCCGATGCAAGTTTTGCGGAGACGCGCACGCGTTTTCGAAGGGGACATGCCCCGCTCTTGGTAAACGATGTCACCGATGTAATGGAAAAAACCACTTCGAGAAGGTATGTAGAGCTACGGAAAAATCAAAGAACCGGAGATCTCGATCTGTCCGGGAGGTGAAGGAAGATAACTCTAATGATGAGTATTCCGGAGATGAAGAGTCGTCGAACGAAAGTGAATAGGAGTACGAAATATCTAAGATTTTTGATAACTCGGATAACGGAGGTGGTGTAGCAGCCGAGCTGGATTTGAAATTCAACAAGTCTTGGAAATCAGTACTCTGCGATCTGGATACTGGAGCTAGTACTAGCCTAATTGGTTTCACTCGTCTAGCGGAGCTCACAGGTAAACGTAAACCGTCTTTGCAGCCATCGACGGTTCGACTGCAAAGCTTCGGTGGTAGCCCAATAAAGGTACTGGGACAAGTAAAAGTGAAGTGTCGTCGTTTAGATCGCAAATATCGTTTGATATTGCAAGTCGTGGATGTGGATCATCGTCCGCTACTGTCAGCCAGGGCTTCTCGAGAGCTTGGTTTCGTTGAGTTTTGTAAAGCAGTTGAATTTAGTACGCCGGAACCAAGTACTTCGTCAGTAAAATTACTTTATGCTTATCGAGTTGAAGCGCAGCAGAACATAAAGAGCTTTTTGAAGGATACGGAAAATTTACGGGAACAGTGATGCTCGAACTTGACGGCAACGTGACACTATCAATCCAACTGCCACGTCGTACACCAATTGCATTGCGCAATGAGCTCAAGAAAGAGCTAGTCATTGGAGGAAAGCGAAATCATCGTCAAGGAAGCCAACCACACCGAATGGGTCAGCAATCTAGTCTTAGTACAACGAGGCGGACCGGGTGCAGGCGTACGAATTTACTTAGATCCGGTGTTATTGAACAAGGCACTGCGTAGACCGAATTTACAATTCACTACACTGGACGAAATTCTACCAGAACTTGGAAAAGCTCGTGTATTCTTAACAATGGACACGAAGAAAGGATTCTGGCACGTGGTTCTAGACGTGGACAGCAGTAAATTAACAACATTCTGGACTCCCTTTGGCAGATATCGTTGGACCCGTCTACCGTTTGGAATAGCATCCGCACCAGAACTATTTCAATTAAAACTGCAAGAAGTTATCCAGGAGTTAAAAGGTGTTGAGTGCATTGCAGACGATTTGCTTGTTTTTGGCGTAGGAGACACGCTAGAAGAAGCATTATCAAATCGCAACCACTGTCTAAAGGAACTTCTTCATCGACTCAAAGCAAATAATGTCAAACTGAACCGTTCAAAATTGAATCGTTGCCAGACATCGGTTAGGTACTACGGTCACGTTTTAACCACCCAGGGTCTACGACCGGATGAAACGAAAATAACAACACAGATTTGTGGGTATGGTCAGCTACCTGAGCAAGTTCATTCGCAACTTGAGCGTTAATCTCACATGTCTCCGCAAGCTTATCTTGGAAACCGAACCTTGGCAGTGGTCGTCAGCTGAACAGAATGAATTTGAGCAGGTGAAATCGTAGGTATCCGATATAGGCACTTTGAAGTACTACGACGTGACAAAACCATTAACCATCGAGTGCGATTACAGCTGCTTTGGATTAGGAGTGGCAGTTTTCCAAGAAAACAGTGTCATAGCTTACGCATCACGAACACTGACATCCACCGAACGAAACTATGCCCAAATAGAGAAGGAACTCCTGGCAATTATCTTCGCTTGCACCAGATTTGACCAGATAATCGTAGGGAACCCTCGAACAATTACCGAAACGGATCACAAGCCATTGATAAACGTGTTCAACAAGCCTCTTCTTTCATCGCCAAAACGTTTGCAACATATGTTATTGAAATTGCAGCGGTATAACTTGACACTGGAATTTGTAACCGGGAAAGATAACGTGGTGGCAGATGCGCTTTCTCGTGCCTCTGCTGTAAATCAGGAGATTTCGGACACGTACGAGAAACTAAATGTATACACAATACTCGATGAAGCTGCCCAAATGAAAATCAGTAGCTTTCTCAGTGACTCGGATGCAAGAGATCGCAGAACATACGGCACAGGATCAGACAATGCAGATCATAACCAAGTTCATCCAACAAGGTTGACCTAAATCAGTCGACCAAGTACCCGATGGTGTAAAAATTTTCTTCAATCATCGACATGAATTCTCATCACATGACGGCTTAGAGTTTCGTAATGATCGCACTGTCGTTCCACACTTATTAAGAAGATAGCTTATAGATAATTGTCATGCAAGCCATAACGGAATGGAAACCACTTTGAGGCTGGCACGAGCTAACTTGTTCTGGGCTGGTATGAGCTCACAGGTTAAGGACGTCGTAAGGCAGTGCGCAGTATGCGCAAAATTCGCCGCATCGCAGGCAAATCCACCGATAAAAACCCATCAGATTCCAGTGTATCCTTTCCAGATGGTTTCGTTGGTTTCGTGTTCTTCGCGGACTACAAAGGAATAAAGCATAAATTTCTCGTAACGGTGGATCACTATTCGGATTTTTTTGAGGTCAAAGTACTGAAGGACTTAACGCCAGATTCCGTGGTCGCTATCTGCAAAGAAAATTTTGCCCGTCGCGGCATTCCTCAACTAGTACTGTCTGACAACGGAACCAATTTCGTTAACCGCAAAATGATTCAATTTGCTTCCGACTGGTGCTTCAAGTAAGTCACGTCAGCGCCTCATCATCAGCAGGCAAACGGGAAGTAGGAAGCCGCCGTCGAAATTGCAAAACATCTTTTGAAGAAATCCGAAGAAAGTGGGTCGGAATTTTGGTATGCGTTACTTCACTGGCGAAATAAAATCGGTTCGAGTCCGGTCGCACGCCTATTTTCCCGTTCGACTAGGAGTTGAGTAGCAACCAGCGCAAATCGTTTACTCCTGAAGGTGGTAGATGTTCCATCTATGATAGAAATACAACGTAAGCGGAACAAGCAGCATTACGATAAAAAGATTCGCTACCTACCGGAGCTTCAAGTTGGTGCACCTGTGTTTGTACAGCTGGATCCGGCATCATCAAAAATATGGACTCCAGGAACCATAAACAACCGCTTGAATGAACGCTCATACCTAGTAGATGTGGGAGGTAATAAGTATCGGCGAAGTCTTGTACATCTGAAACCGCGAACATCGCAGCCACAGCATTCAGCAAATAATCCAGAGAACTCAGCAGGTGGAGAACAACAAAACAATAAAGACGATGACAAAAGCACACGTCAAAAAGATTCTACCGATTCAACTAACACACCGGTTGCTGTGTTGGATTCGAACAATTTCCCGCAGAGTGCGTTTAGTACAGTGAACAGTGATGACAGCGATACGCAAACCAAAAGCAAACCAGCTCAGGAAAAGAGTCTTCGCCCGAGAAGAGAGACACGCCTGCTGGCCCGTTTGATGGAATACCAACTAAATCTTTAAATTTTATTGAGGGGAAGATGTTGCGTTATGTAGTGACCCCTCGTATGTTTCCTGCAGTAACATTACACACACATCATCATAACAACACAGGTAGTCATTCAAGTAGGAACAGCCAGCCGAATAAGACGCTATCGCATAAAGTTAAATATAAAAGTATAAAATATTCGAACCAGTGTTTTATATCATAACAAAACAAGGCTTTGAATGGATAGCCCATATCTTCATATAACTGCTCAACGCAGAAAATTGCCAAACATTTCTCTGAGACGAGAGATGTGCTAGATCTATCTCTCTGCTCTGACAGTATTACGCATCTTTTCTCACGTCTAACGAGCTCTAACCTTCATTATCCTATAAAATCTGCTGACCGGGTCCTTTTCTCGGGGGTCAACTTATTTAGCAATGTAATTTTTAATTTTAATCTAGCTGACATTGGCAGGGCCCTTCTGAATATTTGTAGGACCAAGCGATGTGTAAGATTGCGTCTGTTCTTGCGACTTGAAATCAAGATTATAACAATCATTTTACTTGTTGTTACTGCAGCAAGGTCCTGTTCGGTAACTGTATAAGAATAATCTTCCGAATAGCAATGAACACACATCTGGTTCTTGAGATATATATATCGGAAAATTGCCTTTTTTAGTTGGAGAACGTCCCGGGTAATAAGTAGCGATATTTAATCTTACTTGAAATTACTCAAGGAAGCCACTAAGAACCACTGATGATTGTTTAATTCATAACGTTTTCTTCCAGATGTGTCGAACTGAATCCAGGATTTCTGAAGATCAAACTGTACAACAACACCGACATGCTGGATCGACTCATGGTATCCAATGGCTAGCGGAACCGGACCTCAACCCACAACCACCGTCAGTGCATTGGATTCGTGTAAGTTATATTTTAACGAGAATGGGACAATCAAAAACCTATTTTATGATAAGCATTTGAATTGATTGACATAAATAACCAAAAACCAAGATTTCTTCCGCATTTAGGAGTGAAAGATTTTTTTTGTTTCTTAAATAGTTTTAACAGTGCTGCCATTTTGTTTGTTGCTCAGGTGAACTAAACTTCATTGTTAAGTAATATAGACGAAAGCTATGCACTAGCTTCAAAACCAAACACGTGTACCTGATTTCTAAAAATTTCAAGCGAAGGCAATGGTTTTTTTCACAAACGTTTCATTGTGCGATGTAAAATTTATTTGCGCTTGTAAAAATGCGCCAAGCGTAACGAAATAAAATCGGTCGGATTAAGTATAAGAAATAGAGGAAAAAAAATATGTGCCTACAAAAATAAAAACTTGTCACTTGTCAACCAGAAAAGAAACAGCCCCTCCATCAGCTTGACCTTCCCTTCGTCACATTCTGCTGGTATGTATCTGCAGACCTAGGCGCGTTTTCCCCGGACCAGGATTCATGCCCCACATTCGTTCAAGGTTTTTGTTTTTCATCATTTCCAGAGTCAGCGTGCTCTTGCAGCTGTTGGTAGTAGATCGGCAGCTGGTATAGGTTGTCAATATACTACTGCCACTGCTACGAAGCGTTCGATCCAGAGATTCGGTACTACCAATTGACTGGATCGTAGAGATAAAGAGGCATCTAGATCAATTCTGATATGATGATATGGTAAGTGATACTTACACTTTTTGTACTTTTTCTACGAGGGCTAGACTTGTTGTGCTGGCCATCGCCACCTTCATCCAGACACTGCATGGAAGACGAAAGACGGGAGTGTTTCTTGGTTTTGCTGAGAGAGGAATATTCGTTAGAACAGAACCCAGAACTGAACGAAATATTTAGGAGACTACCATATGTCCTCAAAGTACAAATGCTGCATAAGTTTGGTGGTGTTTATTCTCGCTTCCGGCACGTAGGTCAACATCCTCGTCAGCACGTCCACCCCATAGTGACTGAGAAGCGGAATGTGACTTCGGAAGTCGATGGGCTTTCGTTTCGGGAAATCGTAACTCAACTGATTTATATGTTTGAATTTATCCAACACTTGAACGGATGGTGAACCAAGAATCTCGTGGATCCGATCCAGTTGGTCCAACTCATTTTCGCCAGGAAAAAGAGGGTTAAGGGTCAGCATTTCGTAGAAACAACAACCAACTGCCCAAATATCCATCTTCGGTCCGTAGTAGCCGGACGTGAGCAGACACTCCGGCGACCGGTACCAGCGGGTTGAGATGTACGCGGAAAACGGTGGCTGCTGAGTGATACTACAGATCGAACCGAAGTCTGCTATTTGAACCAGTTCCTAAATTAGGTATAATTTTCTATGAAATCTTTCTTTTATTCAAATATGGACTGTACTTACACTTTCCTTTAGCTTGTGGGGAATCTTTATCAAAATGTTCTCCGGTTTAATGTCCCGATGGAAAATACCGTTCCGGTGAAGATGGTGTAGTCCGCAGACGATCTGAAAAAGAAACCGCCTGACACGTTTCTCCGACAGGCACCGTTTTCGATTTTTTATGTAATCGTACATGCTCATGTCCATCAGTTCCATGACGAGGGTCAAGTTGCCGTTTAACTCATCGCTGAAAGTAATTGGGAAATTTATCCGAATAAGGCTGATAATTCCTTCAATTCAATTTAAGCAAAGCCCACGTGCACTGCTTCCCAACTACTCGACAATATTTTCAAAATGCTTACTGCAGTATATCTACGAAGCTGACCACGTTCGGATGATAGTCCAGCACCTTCATAACCTGAATCTCCGAACATTGCAGCGCCTCAGCCGTGTCCAGGTAGATCTTGTTGAGCTTCTTTGCCGCATAAAATAATCCGGTTCGTTTGTGTTTCACACGGTAAACCTCAGAAAATGATCCTTCGCCGATTTTTTCCAAAATCCTGTAGTCTTATTCGAATACATCGTTATTCGCGGAAATAATTCCGGTACTTTTGAACATCGTTACTTACCATTTAGGTCAATTTCCGGCATTTTTCGCCGTTCGCGAAAAGGTTGAAAACAGCAGCATAAGATGACAGATGCCCCAAAGTAGGCTGGGTTTCTTTTGAAAAATAATCGCACACCTCTACCAACAATGCACCCCATCTTCAAATATAAATTCATCTTTTATTTAAAAAAAAGTGTCCACTCATTCAATTCCGGACAGAAAAAGGCTCTTATAAGCTAAGTGAAAATTATATCTAACCTTACTGCACAACCTAGTCCAAAGATAATTTCCGCTTTCCATCAAACTGTTTGTTCAGACCTCCCACCGGAGAAGACGGGGACTTATCGGACGTCCAGTTTCCGGCCGTTACCCCTAGCAGTACCCGATTACGCACCGATCGTCGCAAAAGATTTCTACTGTTCCGTGATTCGAACTCCTTGCTCGGAGGGGTTTCCAGGAACTTGTCCTCGAATATCGTCTCCAAATTACGCGACCGGCTCCGGTCGGCATCCGCCGGCGGTGTAATTCCAATGCGAGCGTTTATTTCCTCTAGCGTCACGAAACCATTCCCTGGCGCTTGCTGGGCGGGACTATCCACCGGTGTGCTGCAGAATGTGGAACTCCAGGATCTGCGCGGTGGCGATGAATCCAAATCGATCGGTGAAAGGGATCTCCCGGAAGGCGACAGCGATTGGGTGGAAAAAGCTGGCAGTTCATCTAGCAAGCTGCGGTGAGATCGATCGGGCTCTTCGTCGCTCGAACAACAGTAAGGTGATACGTATCCTTCCTCTTCTGATGAGGAATCGGACTGAGCTAACCAATCCATCCGGTTTTCGTGCACTGGCGAGGAATGTTGCTGAATGTTACCTGGTTCGGTCATGATTCACAGGGGGCGGAAGTCAAATTAAATAGTGCCAGCCTATTTCTGGAATGAGGAGAAAGGAAACGTGTAACCGAGCAGGTAGTTTTCGAGCCAGGATATGTTATAAATCCTAAATTACTCAGCGCAAACCTTTTGCATCCTCTTCTGTACACTTTCTGTCCGTGTCGGCATCCAGGTAAACACAATCGGCTAAAAACGATGTTTTGACGCATCGGTGACAAAAAGGGGTTGGGCTGAAAAGTCGAACGTCGACGCAATTTTTATCTACCTACCTTGTGCAACAAAAATCGAACGTCAGGTTTGTCGTTTTTGTTTGGTACGAAATTTCAGGGTCGAAACTAGGTTTGATTATTCGAACAATTTTTATTTTTGATGCATAATCGGGTTTTGAATCTCACTAATGGCGATTTCGCTTGAACCTGAAACTGAGTCAGGTTCTAACCCCAACTACTGTCAGTTCATACATTTTGACAGCAGTTGGGGTTAGGAACTGACTCAGTTTCGCCTCAAACAAAAACCACATAAATTAAGCATGAAATTTTTAAGATTATTTTTCAAGATTGCATCTACCGTACACAGTCCATCCACCGATCGGGTTCCATTCACCAATCATTTTGACGCAAAAGTTTCGTATATTAAATGAAACCAATTCAATTCATGCCCGCTGCGATGAATGAAATGTTTGGTTCGTTTCCCTCGTCATTCGTTCCCCCGACGCAGCGCGTTCAGGTTCGGACATGCTCGGTTTCAGAAGCAAACTGAATTTTGTTTCCATGCTAGCTCTGAGAGGGATTATTGAGCAAAAGTGCCCCAGATATAGATTACGCAGTTCACTTATGATTGAGAGAATGTAGAAGATGCTAACTTCTGGCTTCAAATTTTGCACATAATAACAAATGAATACTTTGGTTGGTGAATGAATTTATATTTCCTTCGCACTCAAACATTCGATTCTGCGTAAAATTACAGTCAGTTGGAAAGTTAATGAATGAGGGAAGCGCTGAATCTGAATGTCGGTTTCGGTAAATGCAAGCAGAAATAGGTAACTGATTTTGAAATTTTGTAGCGCTGAATGGAACTAAGAAATTAAAATTAAAATGAATTATGGAAGCAGTACTTACAACATCGATATAATATAAATATTCAGTATGCAACTTTTATTATTTCGCCAAATAGTCATTTTTGTATGATGCATTGCATCAAATGCCATTTTTGCGCTTCTGTTATTTTTGTCGCCCAAAAAGCTATCTTGCAATTTAAGGAGATAAACTTGTTTTATGGCTAATATTTCAGAGTAACCAACTTACAAACAGTATGCACAAGGCATACAGAACACGTTTTGATCTAATTTTCTGCGAATAAAAACTTATTAACCCACATGCAGAAGTATCAGGCCTTTTAGAAACAACAAAACGTTTAGTTGAATTTCAAATTTGACGAATGATTGTTTCAAACTGAAATGGGTGTTTCTCGAAAGCACGTATTTGGTTAGGCTCAACAATGCCTCTGAACAGAAACTTTGTTGAAACAAAATAAAATTTGTCAGATCCAACTGTTCCCTTTGTTAAAAACCAACAGAATCCTTGTTTGATTTTAACTAAATTTGAGTTGTTTTCTCCTTTGGTTAGGGTACCCATTTCATTTCCCACAGTATCACATCTCCTTTTGTATCATTTTTTTATATGAATGGTTAAGTACATAATATAATCTTTATATTTATTCGGAAGCTCACGAGCTCGTGGTTTTGTTTTTTAGAAACTGTCTTGAATCTCTGTCTTCATGATCAAATCCATAAACATTTTCAGGATCTAGACTTGTATTAGTGGAAGTTAATTCTATTTCCTTATCTGGGGTTTTTGACGTTGTTGGAACATTTGTTCTTGAATCTTAAACTATTTCCTTTGGACTTGTTCTTCTAACAATCGTATATCTGTTTTGGTTAAAGGTTATTTGCATTTTGTTGGATGGTGTCAAATGTTGCATTAAAACGGCTCAGATAACCAACGAGCAATAAAGAAGCATAAAATTTGCATTTCATATGCTTCTTGCAGTATACTAGCATTCGTTATGCATAACTGTTGTTAATCAGCATTCAAAAAACGGTCAAAAACTTCTTGCTAGTAAGCAGTATTCTAAATGCACAACAGCAGTAAAAAAAAACATTTTCATGACACATCAAAAATGTATCCGTATATTTTGCCAAAAGCGACTTTTAAATATCATTTAAAATGACTTAAGTGCTTATCAAGTAACCATTGAAACGCACTGAACATGCTTATTGGTTACCTGAGGGTGTCGCCTGTCTGGACATCCGATTCCGTTTCGCGTCGCCTGGTGTCCTCGCGTTTTTTTTTTAATGTAGAATACATTTAAGCTTTCAATATAGGGGTCCCGTTTCAAAATATCGGCTGCGGCGCCGCGTCAGATTTTGAACGTTAATAACTTTTATCATACTTAACAGAATGATTTGATTTTTAGGCCAATTTGTTGCAAATATGTTCCTCTATGCTGTATTAAAATTTGAAGTATGTATAACATGCACTAATAACAAAAAAATGTGTTTTGAAAAATCTTTCGAAAACGACTCGGAAAAGTGAAAATTTTCAGCCCATCCCGCACAGAGCCGTCAAAATGGTGGACCAACCGAACAATAAAATAATGAAAAGTTTATATATAGGTCCACTACATGTTTGTTCCTATGGTTATTCGCATTGGGTTGCTTGACGAGAGCAGTTGGTGGGGGAAAGACGGCATATTCCTTTGGTTAGGCCATTAGAAGCCGGACGGAAAGGAAAGGCTCATGCACGGCACGAGAACGAGCGAGAAAGCGATAGTAGTGCATATTAGCGCGATTATATAAATATCTGTCGGTCGGTTTTTCTCATCATTCGTATTCGTTCAAGCACTAGCAAGTAGCCAGTCCACCGAAGGAAAGCAGTTGGCAATGACGACGGCGGAAAAAGTGCCCCAGCTACTGGTGACTCATCGCAACCCGATCAGGAACTGTCGACCTGCAAGAATTTCGCCCCAACTAAAGGGCATCAGAGTAGGCTATCGTTCCAGCGTCTGGGTCGTGAGATTGTGCAGGACTGCAAAATCGAGCCACGCTTACAAAGCTCAGTCGTAATGATGCCCCGAGAAGCCAACGATGCCTACTTGGTCGGTTTGTTCGAGGATGCAAAATAGTGCTTTGTGGCTCACCGTGTCCGCGGGGAGTGCGTCCGAATTATGCTCCCGCAATAAAACAATAAACGGTTCTTTACAGGACCAATTAATTGTGTTGTAATAAGAGTTAAACTGAAATTTACATTTTATGGTGTATAACAAATAATTTTCAGAAAGCTATATAAAAAATACGATGTGTGGAAAGAAAGAAAGAGAATTTAAATTATCCTCTCTTGCTCGTTTTCGTGCACTGCTTTTCCTTTCCTTTCTGCTGCTACTACCATCATAACTAAAACGAATGTGCGTGTTCCCCCAGCCAGCAATTGGCCAGTGTTGCCACAATTGCATGTCGCTATTACAATTTGAATTATTTTATTGATCCTCTCTAGTATTGATAAAATATAGAACGTGCAAAGTACACTAGTCGCATGCTTTTATTCGAACTTTTTGGCAGCCTCCGTTGATTAACTGCATAAATCGATTTGTTTGTGCAGCTCCTTGCTAGTAGCAAACTAAATAGCCTTTATCAGCGCTAACAAATAACACGAAAGAATTTAAATTTGTGAAAATCATTTCCTTCTTTTCAAATCTGCAGCATTCTTTGAAAATATTGTTTGAATGTTTTTATTGAAAAACTGAACATGCAAGTTTGCTAGCACTAGATTGAAGGCGATGGAAAGACAGAATATTCGTTTTGGTTATGCTAGTATTGGTAGCCGAACGGAAAGGAAAGGCACAGGAATGGCACGAAAACGAGCGAGAGCGATAGTAGCGCTTTCTCGTGTGTTCATATATGAATATTGGTCGGTCGGTTTTTCTCATCATTCGTATTCGTTCAAGCACTAGCAAGCAGCCAGTCCACCGAAGGAAAGAAGTTGGCGATGACGACGGTCGGAAAAAGTGCCCCAGCTACTGGTGACTCATCGCAACCCGATCAGGAACTGTCGCCCTGCAAGAATTTCGCCCCAACTAAAGGGCAACAGAGAAACTAATCTGTGTTCTAATAAGAGTTAAAGTGGTTCACCGTGTCCGCGGGGAGTGCGTCTGAATTATGCTCCCGCAATAAAACAATAAACGGTTCTTTACAGGACCAATTAATTGTGTTCTAATAAGAGTTAAACTGAAATTTACATTTTATGGTGTATAACAAATAATTTTCAGAAAGCTATATAAGAAATACGATGTGTGGAAAGAAAGAAAGAGAATTTAAATTATCCTCTCTCGCTCGTTTTCGTGCACTGCTTTTCCATTCCTTTCTGCTGCTACTACCATCATAACTAAAACGAATGTGCGTGTTCTCCCACCATCTCATGGCCAGTGTTGCCACAATTGCATGTCGCTATAACAATTTGAATTATTTTATTGATCCTCTCTAGTATTGATAAAATATAGAATATGCAAAGTACACTAGTCGCATGCTTTTTTTCGAACTTTTTGGCAGCCTCCGTTGATTAACTGCATAAATCGATTTGTTTGTGCAGCTCCTTGCTAGTAGCAAACTAAATAGCCTTTATCAGCGCTAACAAATAAGACAAAAGAATTTAAATTTGTGAAAATCTTCTCCTTCCTTCTTTTCAAATCTGCAACATTCTTTGAAAATATTGAAAATGTTGTTATTGAAAAACTGAACATGCAAGTTTGCTAGCACTGGCCACTAAATTGAAGGCGATGGAAAGACAGAATATTCGTTTTGGTTATGCTAGTATTGGTAGCCGAACGGAAAGGAAAGGCACAGGAATGGCACGAAAACGAGCGAGAGAGCGATAGTAGTGCTTTCTCGTGTTTTCATATATGAATATTGGTCGGTCGGTTTTTCTCATCATTCGTATTCGTTCAAGCACTAGCAAGCAGCCAGTCCACCGGAGGAAAGCAGTTGGCGATGATGACGGTCCGCAAAAGTGCCCCAGCTACTGGTGGCCCATCGCAATCAACTACCGATCAGGAACTGTCGCCGTGCTAGTATTTCGCCCCAACTAAAGGGCAACGGAGCAACTAATCCGCTGGCTAACATTCCAGCGTCTGGTTCGTAAGGTTGTGTATTACTTCAAAGTCGAGCTACGCTTACAAAACTCAGCCGTAATGAAGCCAGTGATGCCTACTTGGTCGGTTTGTGGGAGTGGGCGTAAATTACAATAAAAGTAACGGTTCTTTTCAGGACCAATCAATTGTGTTCTAGTGAGAGTTAAACTGAAACTTTCATTTTAAGGTGTGTAGCAAATTTTCAACAAGCAACATAATACGTTGTGTGGAAAGAAGTAGCTTGCACACGGAACAAAAATTTAAATTATCCTCTCGCTCGTTTCGTGCACTGCTTTTCCATTCCTTTCTACTGTTATTATCAGTATTACCAAAACGAATGTGTTGTTGCATGTGTTTAAGAGAAACGTTGAAGTCGCATGCTTATATTCAAGCTTTTTGGCAGCCCCCGTGAACTAACTGCATTAAATGGTTTTTTTGTGCAGCTCCGTGCTAGTAGCAAACAAAATGGCCCTACTAGTGTCTGATTCGTGAGATTGTGCAAGATTTCAAAGTCGAGCTAAGCTTATAAAGTTCAGCCGTAATGGTACCCGAAGAAGCCAGTCTTGTCGTTTTGTTCGAGGCTACAAAACAGTTCGCCAGGCACGTAACTATCATGCCAAAAATATCCAACGATCCAGCGCATCACCATCAACACCAACGCCGATACCAAAGGTTCTTTTCAGAACCACCATTATTACCATAGAGAATTATTTGAAAATTTCCCACTCAAACGTGATTCTGTTGAATATTATTAGATTTAAATTAACGTCTCGAATTGAAATCACGACGCTCCGGTTATGTGACAGACATTACCCACCCATCTTTTTTTATTGTGACCACGACTAACGGTTTAATATAGACACCCCATTTCAATATTTCTGAAGGAACAGAAGGTCGAGTTTGGAAAGTTTGTAACTTTCATTGTACTTAACCAAATTACACAATGTTCGCACTAATGATTCAGAAATATGATCAGGAATCTTCTGTTAGATTTGTAAGTATGTATAATTTACATGAATAAAGAAAAATTGATTTTCAGGAATCAATTATTATCTGTTCTTCCATTGGCCAGTACTACGCGACTTCCTCATGCTAACAATTAATTTCATCGTTAGCCATCTCCCTCACCAAGGCCAACAACGCCAACAAAACCGGTCCTTTTCAGGACCACCATCATTTTTGTAAAGAATAATTTGAAATATTCCTCGCCCAAATCACCTTTTGTCCGAAAATTCCAATGAGTATCAAAATATTTAAAGAACGTGTTCCTTATGTATTCTACATCTCTCCGGTTATGTCGCAGACATTACCCACCCATCTTTTTCATTGTGTTTTCTAATGCAATCACGATCACGATAATTCGAAGTAGGTGAAGCAGGGTCTATGTCTTCAATACATGGAAGTTTAGAGCATATGGTTCGACCGTAACACAGTTCTGTTGGTGTTTTTCCTGTAGATGAATGAGGTGTCGTATAGTACATGATAATCGTTTAAATATTTCTTCCAATTGCTTCCTAAAGCATGACTTATCTGTAGTCTCTTCAAGAGTGAACGACTCTGACGTTCTACAAGTCCATTTTTCTGTAGCCAGTAAGGAGTAGAATGATTTAGGCATATTCCATGTACTTTACAATATTCTTCAAAATCTCTTCCCATGAACTGTTTCGCGTTGTCCAATATGATGAATATTGTATTTAGTCTGTCCACCGTTTCTCGAGATGTTGTTCGTGTCATGATTTCTACCTCTTTGTACCTGCTCAAAAAATCAAATATTATCAGTAAATATTCTCCTGATGGAAGTGGACCCATAAAATTATTCGCCACATCGACCCACGCTTTCACTGGCAATTCACGACGACTCACTTGCAGCGGCCACAACATCGAAGTATCGCTTCCATCTTAACCATTCCTTGCGAATTTTGGTTTCTGGTAGATGGTTAAATTTAAATGAAGCTATATTCCAACTTTCCATAATCTTTTCTGCAATCTTTTTTATGAACATCAATCCACGTCAGTCATTACTTTATATCTGCCTTTTATATTTCCTATCTAGCAAAGCTTACTCATTTAATTTCCCACACTATCATAATCGGTAAATGGGTCTTTGAAAATATAGAGTGTTCTATTTACCGATCACGAAATGATTAATCGTAAAACATTCAGTCTGCAATTTCCAAAAGGTAGGAATAATCCAATAAGAAATTGTAGCTGGTATTAGCTGCAGTTAGCATGTGGCATGTTAATGTATTTTTTTCAAAACATATCTGGTTGAAATTCGGACAAAATATGCGGAAAAGTAAGGGTATACCCAGAAAATAACCAGTGCTTTTCAGTGATAAAGATTCAAATTAGTAGGAGTAGGAATCTAGTTGTTATTTCTGGAATACGTGAACGAGTGCTACTATAGATTTTCCTGATGTGTTAAGCTATTGCTCTTTGATCACCGGGGAAAGTTT
The DNA here is from genome assembly GCF_030247195.1 of Topomyia yanbarensis. Taxonomy (NCBI): domain Eukaryota; kingdom Metazoa; phylum Arthropoda; class Insecta; order Diptera; family Culicidae; genus Topomyia; species Topomyia yanbarensis. Next base: position 462,883,677 of record NC_080671.1, on the reverse strand, counting down.
GACCGCATAAAGCTTGTTTTAGTGTTTTTCTCTGTAACGAAAACATCGAATCAAAAAAAAAACAATTTCGCAGAAACTTATGGATATCCCGTGAATGAGAGGTTGATCCAGAAAAATCTTCACGTCGGACAGAAGGGACTACTAGTTAGTATCATGCAGCGATTTAGGCCGTTGCGCGCAAAGACAACTTTCAGAAATGTAACTAGAAATTGTATCAGTTACTTTCGAGCAGGCATGGGCGATCTACCTGCATGCACGGTAAGTCTAGATGCACGGTAAGTCTAGAGCTATTTCATTAATATGCTTCACAAATTTTTGAGAATACCATTTATACGTCAAAAAGTGATTAAATTTTAGTTATGAACGAAGAGTATGTTTTACACATTTTCAAGAATGTCAACTCTAAAGAAAAAATCGTAAAAAGAATATCTCACAGAGAAGAAAATTTACACTTCGACGTGAGGCCATTTTCTATTCTATTCTATTCTAACCCTTACACAGCCAGTATTGAAAAGCATCCTGGAAAACACTGCAGATATTCTTTAGTGTTTTTCTTGTCAACATTAATATTTGAAGCATATTACAATATGTCGCAAATATTAAAACAGCCAGGCCTACGGTGCAGAGTTGGGTTTGAAGATGTTTCAATATTATACGGCAATTGAATTATTCATTTAATGAAACTTGAATGAGGAAGAAACGAGGACAACCGTACCGACCGCTTCAGTTTATAGGGGGTTAGGATAAAACGTTGGGAGTGACTTTGCTAAGAAGGTTAATGTCACTCCTTTGCTCCTTCGGGATGGGACAGAGGTATTTACACCTTGCCCTGGCTCATCAAGCCTAGGTTTAAGCGCCTTTATTCGCTCTCCTCCAAACGAATGCTGACATCGGTTTTAGATCCGAATCGCTCCAGGTGCGCTCTAATATTTACAAAAGCCATATTAAAATGACAGTTCAGAGTGAACATAGAGCGACCGCGATCCAAAAATAAAATCAGCATTAGCATGCACCTGTGCTTTAAACTTTCCTTGTCCTTAGCAGATTATTTCGAGAAAAAAAATATATGTGATTATTTCCTAGTTTTAGTATTTAAGTATAAATAGATTGGAGCGTGGCAGAATGGTTATTTTCGTTCAGTTGATGACTAACAGAAAGGAAACAAGTGAAACAAAAAGATGATTATACGTTATAGAAGTTATGAGCTTAAAATGAAACTCTCAGATATAACCTTAGACTCCTGACAGTAGGTTTACATCTAAGTCTAGTTCCATTGTCATAATTGATTCTCTCTAGAACATCAACAACTGGTCGCATATTTTCATTAATAGAACCTTCGTGAGCCATTAATAAAAATTATTTTGACACAAAAATTACGCATCGAATCAGATTTGGTACGAATTATATGATATATAACAAAAGTTTTGCATACTGTTAACGAAGGTTACGAAATAAATATATAAAAAATAATAAATTGGGTTGATCTCACCAAATTTTTTTGAATGCCCTATAACAGGTTCAGTCGTTAAGCACCAGGTTCTATCTCATTCTCCGTGTATGCCAATGTTAGTTTTTCGACAGCTGCATTCAAGGTCGGGAAGGCAAATCATTTTGCGCTGTATTCTTCAATCTCGATAAAGGTGCACTGGGATAAATCAAATGTCAGCCACTCCGGGGCCTGGATAGTTATCTTCCCACATCTCTGATCTAGGGGCTTGATTGGAAAAGGGCTCCTTATTTAGTCTTACTATTCACTGGAGTCCTGAGAAAGGTATAGTAGAAGCAGCGAGTTGCCTCAAAAAAGTGTCATACATGAAGGAAAGAGTTTCGAGAATTTACACTTTCGATAACAGATGCCTTATTCATGCCGCTCGCCTTGGCGACGTCCTAATCGTGTAATAATCTTCAGAGTACAGGACTATAACCGCTTTCACATTACATGTAGCCATTGTCGGTTCTACGAAGAAATCGTTCTTATATCAGTGAAAAGTTGTCACCGATAATTCTTCTGTCTTGCAGGATAGCTTGAACTCCATTTGTACACGGATAATTCCTTTTCCAATCGCAGAATATCGAAAAGGTAGTTCCTTTTCAATATTCTACTGACTATTTAATCCTGAGCTAGGCGAAAAATCACAAAACTTTTACAAAATTGACGACAGCGAAAATTTGGTGCACCCAACATGCATGGCTACTATGATCCGTCTTTGTTACACTTCGACGTGAGGCCATTATCAAATAAGTGTTTGTGTTGCAAACAACGTTTCATTTTTACTTCCGCGGTTATTTATCGAAGGCAGAGAAATTTCTAAACCTCATTATAAATCATATAATGGTGCTATGGTATGTATGTTTTCTTGTTGTTAATTTTATTTGAAATATCAAGTTTCTTCGTTTGTTTCAGTTTCGAAAGGCATACGAACGCATACGAAGTTGTATGTTACAAAGTTAACAATAACAGCACCCGACTCTCAGTTTAATGCTTGAGTCGATTACAGCACATGACGACTATCGACTATTATTGACTGTATTTAAATAAATTAGATAAATAAAAATTAATTTGATTTTTTTACTTCTTGGAAAATTTAAAACAAAAGTTTTACAGTGTTTACGCATTAACTGACTTCTTCGAAGAAGTAAAAAATAATTATACATTTAACTTCGTAGGTATGAGTATAAATTCCCCATTTTATACTTCGTTGAAAGAGTCAAAACTATCATTTTTTACTTTGTTGTGTGGAGTAGAAAGTATGCACTGAAAATAATCAACACGATTAAATCATATGCAATTAAACACCACTTTCATGTGAAAAGTAAAAGAAACGATTTCCCTTGGAATTTCACATAAAAATCCATTAAAAAGCATTTCATGTGGTGTTTTAAATTAAATTCAAACAAATTCCACGTGAATACGACATATTTATCCATTGAATGTTCATTGCCATGCTATTGACTTTCGCACGAAAAACATGTAGTGCATTTCTACCTGTAAAACAATTGATTTCACCGATTCTTCTGCCAATGAAATCTATGAGTAAAACAATGTGATATTCGTGTGTAATTCATTTGGAAATTTTAGTCAATAGTATTTCTTATGATGTTGATGTGCTTTTCGCACCATATTCGCATGAATTTCATTGATTGATTGATTGATTTTATTGACCGGGTTTTAGCCTAATAGGTCATTCACCCGTATGAGTTACATTTGAAAACCATATTTCCCACACTCGAATGGATATTCAAGTAGCAACCTTGTGCATTTCATGTGTTTGTGGATTGAAATAATTCAATAGATTCCCACATGATGTTAACGTGTTAAGTTTTTTTCAATGTGCAGATTCTGACGTACATTCTGTTTACACAAAAGAGAGTAAAAACCGAGGGGCAAGCACTAGCAGGTTTGAGTGCATCGTATTGAAAATACCAACGTATTTTGAATATAATTGAAGTAAGTAATGAAAGTATTTAAAAATACTTCTACTGTATTTAATAAAGTACTTAATGTAATTAATGTCGATGTGTACGTACTTAAAATACATCTTGACGGTAATAAAAGTATTTTGCGTATTTAAAGTACGAAGGCGCTTTACTTAAAATTGTTTCAGTAATTAAAGTACAATGAATTTGACAATATATTCATTTTATGGGTAGTCCCATAGTTTCCCACCAAAATGCGTACTTCATAGTTATAATAAAGTTTGTTGTGATTACCGCCCGGATAGAATTTTACAATAGCCTTTACTCTACAAACAATCATAAAACAATAAATAAATAAAATCGATTTTTTTTAAATGTTAAGATACATAACCACCCCCCTTTTTTACAGTAAAAGTTTATTTTACATAGAAATTTGCTGTAAAAACGTTAAAGTTTATTGTTTTTGTAGTGTAGAATAACACTAAAACTTACTGTAAATTAATGTAAAATTACTGTACTGTCACAGTGACAATCATGGTTTTGCTGCTGTACATTTCTATTCGGGCGTGTACCGAGTCCGAACTGCGTCGAAGGGGAAGTTGGAAAAAATCGTTATTTTTTTGATAATATTATTAAAAAAAATTTTTTTCTTAAAAATGAAATATTTTCTACACGGTTAAATAAAACAACCTGCAGCATCAGTTCTTTTAACTTACTTTTGAGTTGTGCGTCGCTTTCGCACTTATTAGTGTTGTCAAAAACAAAACGCGAGATTCGACTCAGTCGAGGTCTTCCGTGGAGGAAGGTACTTTTGAGTTGTTTGGGGTATACTCAAAATTAGGTGAATTCAACTTAAATTTGAGTATGAAAAACCTATCAATGAGTTGTAATTTTTGCCGTGGTTAAATGGAAACTACCTTCAACACGGTTTACCTAATTTTAAGTTCCCCCACGATACCACGAGATTGAGTCAAAGGAACTCAATTTTAGGTAGTTTTTCGTTTCCGTGTAGATAACACAAAATCTCGACTGTCGTGACTTCTGCTTCGAGCGGACGCCATTTTTTGCCGTTAAATAAAAACGCGTATGTCCTTCCTTTCCGCAATCTATCACAAGACTGAATTTATTTTACAGACTATCAAATGTATATTGCTCTATCTTATTTCTCTCTTTCTCTCGTACTCTCTTAAATCCTTTTCTACTCTCCTACTTGCCCCACTCAATCCCTACATTCTCCACCTTATCTACACTTTGCTGAGAAACTTGATACATCACCATATCCCTATATTTTTCGGGTTTCCGAATTTCTCTGGTGGGTCTTGATGCTTTTTTTATATCTTCTGTTGGTATTGTTGTTAAGGTATGGGGATGAGCTCCGGAATGTCCTATAAGCCGGGTGTCGACGCTATCTTCCATTGATTGATCTGGAATAAAAATGTATTTTTACTGAAATATGAAGATTTTATACTTGAACTACTTTGGAAATTGTCGATGGCTGATGCCACGTTGTTATCTGAGTTAGATTGATCTGGAACACGTTTCACGTCTTGAATATTCCGGGTCAATTTGATGCCATTTTCTCCACAGATGACTACTTTTGCTCCTTCTCTAGTCAGAACTGTATACTTATCCTTGGAAAAAGTTGGGTCAGTCTTGGTTCGTTGCGCAACAGCGACTATGACCATATCGCCTGCAGCTATGCTGCTTTCTTTTGCCCTTCGATGTTTGTCAGCATATTTCTTGCTCGATAGCTTATCCACCGCATCATTTTCTTGAACAGCATTTCTGTCTAGGATCCTCTCTGAACTCCACAGGCTTGGGAATGTCCCGCGATAGCGCCATCCCACTAACAATTCAAACGGCGTGATACCCAATCGAGAGTGATGCTTTCTAGTGTTGTGAGTGTGCACATATTCATCCAAAGCCTCCTTCCAGTTCCTTTGCTCACTTTTTGCCGCTGCCATGGCCTTGATCACGCCTTGATTTTGTCGTTCGATGGCCCCGTTCGATTGAGCACTTAAAGGAATCGATTTGCGAACTCGCACACCTTTCGCTTCCCAATAATCAATAAACTCATTGCTTTGAAAAGGAGGACCGCTATCACTCTGAATTATCAGCGGTAGTCCCCAAACAACAAAGATTTTACATAAGGCAGCATTTGTACTACGGGCGTCCGTGTGTTTCATTTCAACGATGTGCAGGTAACGAGAATACGTATCAACACTCACCAGAAATTGTCCAGATCCGCATCCATGTATAGACAAAAAGTCTACCTGCAGTATCTCCCAAGGACCGTTTGGAAGCACACGGCTAGAAAGGGGAATCGGTGGATTTTTTTTTGGAAATTGTTACCGTTTACGGGATCGTGGCTGCTCTCAGCCCCCGAGGATGGACGATGCAGTTCCTGAAGGGAACCTGCTTAACGCCTGGTATGGACGTTCCCGGGGTGGGCACGGAAGGCCTCTTTTTGGTCCTCGGGTCCCAGGGTCGTATATTGTTGTGGGAGGGTTTTCGGATCTGGTCGAAGGGTGTGAATTGAATTTAATTTTTTCTAGATTTATTAACTTACTCAATTAATTTGTTCAGCTTCCCAATTTGTGGCGGCGGGCGGATGGGCAGGGTAGGGCGTGGTGGTGCACTGGCGGTAATCTCTGGTGATCGCGATAGGGCAGATCGTGCCTGGTGTCAATCTTTCTGCTGCGGCGGGCCCTCGAGCCACGCGGTCGTCCTTGGCGTTTAGCGGGAGGAGCGATTAACGACACACGGTCGATGAAACCCGCGACGACGGCCTGCTATCTCTTTTACGGTTAGCCGTATTAGCACTAGCACTGATCAGGGCGAGACAGGCAAACTCTTCGCTGGTCCTTGATAATTAGCCGGCGACTTCAGTCAGACCGGCGACCAGGGCTAAGCAAGCCGGTTTCACCACTTCTGGTTAACAACAATAACTTGAATAACTTTTATTTTGATCCACTCGCTTCCGTGGTTGAAACCCAAGAGAACGGCTTCCCGTCGTGCAGCTACTACGAACCTCCTCATTCCAATTTCCTTCTGTTCCTTCTTGTACCAACCCTTCCCAATGCAGCCAACCACCCTCGTAGCTGACTCCTGCCAGATTTCCCAAATTCCGCCCACTGAAGTTGTACCCACAAGGCTGATAGGGTTTGGTTTTATTTTTTTTATATATTATTATTTACATCGGTATTAAACCTTCCACCAGATTAAACAAAATTGCATCTTAACTTAGAAATATTTATTATTTGTAACCGAGCGGTTACAATCCGCCCGTGGTTGGTTGAAAAAAAATGAACGATTTTTTTTAAATTTACACTTACTCTTGGTTTGTAATATAACTGGTGCAACCATTCTTCTAACTGGCTCATTAAAGAACATTAAATGGTTTAACGACGTCGACAGTGAATTCTCCTATGAACACTCATCACGACAACCACAAACTCAAACAACAGCGGGTTTACACCGAATCTAATCAAAATTCCATGCGCTTATAATGAGAAATAACAAAAACTTGAGACACTTATAATGAACACTAATATTAAATAAATATCGATCTTCTTAAACACCATGGGTTTTTCTTGCCCGACACCCTAATCGCGCGCGTCGCGGGTAAAATTGCCGTAAACTGGCAGAAACACTCCAGCGAAGAGTCATACGACGACTGTCGGGCCTAATCAATCTCCTCTTATTCTATCCTACATGTGATCTATTCGTGTTTGGCAGCGACCGATCAACCAACGAAGCGCATACATTCAGCCTTACACTGAACCGAAAGTCGTTGTTGTGGTAGTTCGCCTACAGCAAAGCAACTAAGATTTGTTCTATTGGTAGTACAACCGTATTATTTCCCCTTTATTCGGGTTTGCGATGTTTTCTTCCATCGGGTCAAATTTTGATTCGCGAATCAATCGATTTAGATCGGAGTTTTAACCGAGAATAGTTCCAAATTACCATTTGGTTATTATGGATGCGAGTCCGCGTGAGCTTGATTGACTAAGTGATATCACGGTAACGCGGTTTTGTTCCTCACAAGTTAACGCATCTACTATGAGACCTGCACGTGTCTATTACACTTTCCAACATATCTACCCTATCCCACACTCCGCGGTTGTGCTTACAGGACCTGGCAGCTGAGGATCAGATCTGACGGTGAGTTTCCCGATAGCTATAGTTTTATATGAGCAACGATCATGAGTCTATTGTCTTATCTTTAATTTTTTTTTTTAGCTTCAGCCTCCAGAGACTGGGAACGCAAACTATGCAGGCTTTAATAGATTGGCAGGCCATATGCCTAAGTTTCGGCCAGCCGAATCAGTCAGTTCATATGAGGATGAACCGTGTCGGGCGATCACTGTGCAAGGTACATATTGGGGACCTAATTTAGCGTTATAATGATCATTCGCGTTTGACAACCTGGTATTGCGCTTGTAGACAGTCTCGCCCACCTCAAACTGTTTGGCTGCACGGCGGTGGCGCAGATTATAATTATGGGTGGATGTTTTATGTGCTTTAATTAGGTTGTTAGTCACAATTTCGAAAATTTTAGGCGAGTTCTCTTTTATGCGGGCTACCCGTGACTCGATTGACATTTCGTCTTCATCCTGAATAAGATTGTAGTCCGTACCTTTTAAGACTACTTCTTCGCAACGGGTAACGAAAAACGGGCTGAAACCGGTAGAACTGTGAACGGTGGAGTTGATCACCAGTTCTATTTCGGACAGTCGTGTGTCCCAGGACCGTTGATCGTTTCTAGCGTACGATCTGATAGCCGTGTTTATTGATCGATTCACGCGCTCGACGGGATTAGCCTGCGAGTGATATCTGGATGTGAGCCAATGCTTTACTCCATACATTTCCAGTAATGTGCCGAAGTCTTTGGATAGGAATGTGCTAGCATTATCAGTGAGAAGAATGGATGGAACAGAGTTCCTGAAGAACCATTGATCTCGCAGTACTGTCTTAAGGGATCCAACCGATATAGCAGGGAATGCATGCAGCTGTGTCCATTTACTGAATAAGTCCATAATTACCAAGATATACTGTTTTCCAGATCTGGTTCTTGTTAATGGCCCGATATAATCGAGCGCAATGATTTGCCACGGTTGGCTAGCCACTCGCATATCACCCATCAAGGGGGTGGTTGGTATGTTTGCTGGTATAATTTCTTTGCACACCTGACATTTCTGCACATAAGCACGTATTTCGCAAGTCATTTTAGGCCAGAAATATTGTAGGCGAACTTTAGCGATTGTTTTATCGGTCCCTATATGCATGGAATCATCGTGTGCAGAGGAAATGATTAGTTTGCGGGCTTCGGGACTTGGAACGGTTTTCCAATCGAATCGAGGATCTGTAGGATCGTTTGAGAAGACAAATTTCATGAGACGATTATCTTTAATTCGAAAGTCTGGATAATCCTCCGGTGTATCCTCGATCTTTTTTTTCAGTTCGTTGTACCAAGCCGACTCCGTTTTGGCGTCTATGGTTGCTACACTCCGAGAAAGCGCGTCAGGTACAACATTTTCTTTACCACGTCGGTGCTGTAAGGTCAAGTCATATTGCTGGAGCGTTAAACTCCAGCGACTTAAACGTGATGAGGTTTTCCACTTCGTTCGCATCACGAATGTTAACGCGGATGAGTCGGTTACCAGCGTGAAATGGCTACCTTCCACGTAACCACGGAAATGCTCAATCGAGAGAAGGGCAGCTAAACCTTCTTTCTCGGTGGCGTGATAGTTGCGCTCGGGTGTAGTTAATTTTTTTGAGAAGTATTCTATTACCTGTTCGCACCCATCAATTTTCTGAGTTAAAACTCCTGCAACGGCATGGTCGCTGGCATCGGTGTGAATAATGAACTCGAAGTCAAAATTAGGGGAATTTAGAATGGGAGCAGTAATGAGCCTGGATTTAATTGCTTGGAATGATTCTTCCGCGGCTAGAGTCCATTTCAGATTTTTTGATTGGGTTTTCAAAAGTTCTGAAAGGGGGGCGGTGATATTACTAAAATCAGAAATGAATCTCCGATAATAGTTGGCCATACCCATGAAACGGCGTAATTTTGTAACCGTTGTGGGCGGCTCATACTCCACGATCGGTCTGATCTTCTCAGGATTGGTGTGCAATCCACGGGAAGACAGAATATAGCCTAAAAATGGGATTTCTGAAAGACAAAAATGGGACTTTTCCAATTTGATGGAAAGGTTGGCCTCTCGCAGGCGCCTCGCGACCTCTTTGAGCAGACGGACGTGTTCTTCAAACGTCTCTGTGACTATGACAATATCGTCCAAGTACACAAAGACGTTTGGTTCCAAAACACCCTGTCCCAGAACTCGATTCATTAAACGAGCAAGAGTAGCCGGGCTGTTGATGAGACCGAAGGGAAGGCGGGTGAATTGGAACATACCCTTTCCTTGCACACTGAACGCACAATATTTTCGCGAGGTTCGAGCCAGGGGAATTTGCAAAAACGCTTCCGTGAGGTCGATCGTGCTTAAAAAGCGGGCTCGTGGCAACCTACCGAGTATGCGTCCAGGGTGTGGAAGCGGGTAGCCATCCCGAACCGTCCGTGCATTGAGTTTGCGAGCATCGAGGCACAGCCTGATATCGCCCGAAGACTTTCGAACTGGGACAATGTTTAAGGACCAATCTGAGTTGGATTCTTCTATAATCCCACGGGAGAGAAGGCGATCTATTTCGGCGAAAAGACCTGCCTGGACTTTTGGAGCAATGGGGTATGGGTATTGACGAACGGGTTTTTCTGATTTACAATCATATCTTATAAGGATTTCATGCTCGATTAGTGAGGTGGTATCTAATTTATCAGGGGTGGCTACTTTGAACGTCTTCTTAACCTGTTCCAGTTGTAGTTTCTGTGATTCTGTTAGAGTGACTGGGCTTGCTTCGTTCATAATTGCACTGGGTTTTACTGTGGTGATCGAACACGAGGCCACCGTCGGCAGGATTTTATACGCACGCCAGAAGTCAATCCCGCATATACAGTCGTTCGTCAGATCGGGAACATATAGGGTGGGGATGACCCTGGTTTTTCCTTGAAACGAGTATGGTACCAGCACTTCACCGGCGATCTCTAAGGGGTCGCCACTGGCAGTCACGAGCTCTATGGGCGCGACTGGAGGTCTTAGCCGAACATTGCGTAATTGTTTGAACACATTGGAATTAAACATTGTCCGGTGGCTTCCACTATCGAGCAGTGCACTAAGTGGAACATCGAAAATATTGATTTCGACATGAGGACGGTCATCATTACCGTCGGGTGAAGTTAGCGTAATTTTACTAACTTGGGTAAAAGTGGTTTCATTTTCATTTTCATACGTTCTTGGCAAATAATGTTCGCCAAGCTCCGAAAGTAATAATGAAAATGATTCCTTAAGAGGCGCTAGAAGAGAATTCTGCGACTTTAGAATTCCCTCGGGGAGTTTTTTTTACAGTATGGGCAACTTGGGGAGGCGACCCCAGGGAAAGCACATACTTCGCAAAATAGTCTCCTTGGTAATGAGCATTCCAAGGGTTTGTGAAACTCCAAGCAATTGTAACATTCGCCATTACGCGGTGGATGGTAATTTCTAACCAGCTTGGCGAAAGCTTGGTCTGCATTAGTGGAATTATTTTTCGTAGTCGATTCACTAGGTTTAGGTTTCGAGGGACCTGGCGTAGGTTCCTTTTGTTCCAATTTTGTAGATCGATTCTGAAACGTCTGATTCGAATTATTTGGGTGGCCTTTATAATTCGGATTGGCATTTTGATCTGAGGGTTGATTTCGATTATGGAATGTTCTCGTAGGCTGTGGGGAATCACTCTTTTTATTCGCAATTGCACAGGCTTCTTTCTTTGGATTGCCAAAAACCCTAGCGAAAGCCGAGGAGTCCGCTGCATCAAGATCATGCCCTAAAGACACTAGCTGTGTGAGCGTTGTTATTCGCTTGCCTACTAGGAGTTTTCGGTAGTCGTACCTGAGATTCATCTTCAGTACTTCAAGCTTGTCACTTTCGGCCATAGGCTGCGACATGCTTCGGAACAATTTCTCCATCTGAAGATAATATTGTTGGAAGCTTTCGGTTCGCTGTTGGCGATTTTGGTAAATTTTAACTCGCAATACAGCATCTAAATCGGGGTGGCGAAACGCAGCTCTGAGCTCTGACACTAAGTGGCTCCAATTATAGAGACGGTTTTGGCTTCGCATGGCTGTATACCAATTTAAAGCGGCGCCTTCGAATAAATGTATGGCTGAGTCAAATAATTCAACTTCAGAGACATGCTCCGATATAGCCATCTGAGTTACCTTTTCCAGAAATTCGTTCATCCCAAGTCCTTGATCGTCAGCTTTGTACTTCTGTATTTTCCATTGCGAGACTGGTATAACTTTGCGAGAGTGCGTTTCAAAACGCTGCTGGTTTACCGGTGGTGGAATCAAGGGAGGTAAAACTTGTGGCGCGTAAGGCGAAATCATCGGGGTGACATTGAGAGGGTTAGCGAACGATACTGTGGGACCTGACCAGGTGATCGGTTTTGAATATCTATTTGGGTCAGCCCACGTAGGGTACTGAGCTGAAGGGTATGAAGTACTAATTTCTTGGTACAACAACGGTGGTTTAGGAAAAGTGTGGTTGGATGAAAATCTAGTGCTCTCGAACGGAGTGGTTTTCGGTGTAGCGGAAAACGTCTGATCAGCCACCGTATCGTGGTATTTTCCGATTGTCTGTGGTGGAAAGGGGATACTTTGACTTACGGCCATGGTCACTTCACAGACCGGGATTGGTTGGGAGTATAGTTGGCCATTCGCGGTATCGACTCCGTTTTCGGGTCGAAGGGTTTCGTGACTGTAACCGCTCGGTTACAAATAATAAATATTTCTAAGTTAAGATGCAATTTTGTTTAATCTGGTGGAAGGTTTAATACCGATGTAAATAATAATATATAAAAAAAATAAAACCAAACCCTATCAGCCTTGTGGGTACAACTTCAGTGGGCGGAATTTGGGAAATCTGGCAGGAGTCAGCTACGAGGGTGGTTGGCTGCATTGGGAAGGGTTGGTACAAGAAGGAACAGAAGGAAATTGGAATGAGGAGGTTCGTAGTAGCTGCACGACGGGAAGCCGTTCTCTTGGGTTTCAACCACGGAAGCGAGTGGATCAAAATAAAAGTTATTCAAGTTATTGTTGTTAACCAGAAGTGGTGAAACCGGCTTGCTTAGCCCTGGTCGCCGGTCTGACTGAAGTCGCCGGCTAATTATCAAGGACCAGCGAAGAGTTTGCCTGTCTCGCCCTGATCAGTGCTAGTGCTAATACGGCTAACCGTAAAAGAGATAGCAGGCCGTCGTCGCGGGTTTCATCGACCGTGTGTCGTTAATCGCTCCTCCCGCTAAACGCCAAGGACGACCGCGTGGCTCGAGGGCCCGCCGCAGCAGAAAGATTGACACCAGGCACGATCTGCCCTATCGCGATCACCAGAGATTACCGCCAGTGCACCACCACGCCCTACCCTGCCCATCCGCCCGCCGCCACAAATTGGGAAGCTGAACAAATTAATTGAGTAAGTTAATAAATCTAGAAAAAATTAAATTCAATTCACACCCTTCGACCAGATCCGAAAACCCTCCCACAACAATATACGACCCTGGGACCCGAGGACCAAAAAGAGGCCTTCCGTGCCCACCCCGGGAACGTCCATACCAGGCGTTAAGCAGGTTCCCTTCAGGAACTGCATCGTCCATCCTCGGGGGCTGAGAGCAGCCGCGATCCCGTAAACGGTAACATTTGGCGCCCAACTAAAATCTTGGAAAGTTTCCTAGGAGAAGGAAAATTATTCTTGAAATAATTTTTCTTTCAAGTTGTGGGGGAGTTTTCGTGAAAATAGCATTTTCTCTCAAATCAAATAAATCGCCGTGGTTGGTTATTTCGATTAAAAAGGTTTGTTGGATATAGCCAGTGCAAGTGAAATTAGTCGGTTTTACAACGCGAGTGACACGTGGTTTTCGATAAAGATATAGAGTTGCCCGAAGAAATCTGAGCGAGTACCATCCATCGGTTCGCGTTAATTTACTAATTTCCACCAAGAATTCCACGCGCTTTTGAGGAATTTCGCCAAACTCCGGATTTTCGGATAATACATCGTTTAGTAGGTTAGAGCACCCACTACAGAACCATCACCCATTAGAACATTTATTCACACTTCGAAACTTACGTGATAGACGAATTAAACTATTATTCACAAAATGTCTAGATTTTCCGGTCCTAATTTCTGTGCCTTATACCGTACAATGTGCGTCGACCATCTGGCTCCCGCCGAGCTAGACTATGAGCTTCGTCTCCGTGACATAGTAATACACAATGACGAATCGCGTTGTAAGCGCCGATGTAGACTTAATCAGATCCTACAGGAAGAAAGAGCCGGTCATGAGTTTCTTACTAGTTATGATCAAGACCCCGAAATGGATTTTGAGTGCTGTAAAACACTGTACCGGGAAATTAATAGAATTTTAGCTTCGAGGGAAAAGAATTACAGTCATTGTAAAGCACGGTTGCTACATTTAGGCCATCGTCTAGTACTAATTAAAAATCACAGCAATGAAGAATTGAAAGTAAAATGCCAGGAAGAATATAAACAAGTCGCCTTATTGTTTTCTGAGCATTTTTGGAAGGAGATAAGTTTTTTTACTGATGAAGATTTATCTTCAAGCAGTAGTGACACCCCATCAGGGGCAGCTGCTATGAAAAATAAAACATTGCCCGCCAAAACCGGCACAATACCTAAGAAAGTAAAACCCAGATATGTTACGATAGACGATTTCACTTCGGCAATGAAGGAAATCGGAAATCTGTTTAAGGATTTATCATCTGAATTTAAAAGCTTGAAGACAGATTTGCGCAAGCCCTCCCGCTCGTCATCTCCCTTGTTGAAAGACGTAGAAATATCGGACATATTCCAAGCTCCTCTGTCGCCAGCTCCAGCTATGTCACGAAACTGAAAGTAAGTGGAAAAAAACTGCATTCTTTGTTTTTTTTACCAACCACGGGCGGATTGTAACCGCTGAGGTTACAAAATGTTTTTTTGTATAAATTCTGTTGTTTATCTGGATAGTTTGTTATGGTGGTTGTGGTCGAAATATATTCGTTAGATTATTAGAAAAATTTGGTAGAAAACCGTATTGTTTAGTGGGTATAATTCTGGTGGGTGGCAGTGGAATATCTCTCAATAGGTGGCTATGTGGGTGGTTGGCTGCAGTGAGGCAAAACGGATGATCGCGGAACGGTTGGAAAATGGAATGAGATGGGTCGAGTGATCATGATGAAGAGACTCTCGGTCTTGAGGTTTCGACCGTGGAAGCGAGAAGACGTGCTTAAGTTAGCTGCTAGTTATTATACCAAACCTGGAGATACGGTGAAACCGGCTGTGATAGCCCTGGTCGCTGGTGTGGTCCTCGACCGCCAGCTAAACGCAAAGGACCAGTCAAATCGTGCCTGTCTCGCCCTGATCAGCTTTCGAGCTGATACGGCTAATCGTAAGAGGAGATAGCAGGCCGTCGTCGCGGGTTCCCCGATTGTTAGTCGGTATTCGCTCCACCCGCTAAAAGCTAAGGACGACCGCGTGACCCGTGAGTCCGCCATTGCAGTGCGATTGGTCGCAAACCATCTACGACCAACAACAGTACGACCATCGAAAACTTACCGCTGGACGGATAAACCTCCGTGACGTTGCTGAGTTGCGCATTGCTTCGCCGAGATTAATAATCACCAGAGAAAGCCATCATCGAAACCGCCGCCACCCCACCAGGCACGTAGAATAGAGTATAAACCAAATTGTGAGTAGGAATATTAACTGTTCATAACCTACAGAATTAATTATCCAGATCCGAAAACCCTCCCACAACTAAATACGACCCTGGGACCCGAGGACCAAAAGAGGCCTTCCGCGCCCACCCCGGAACGTCCATACCAGGCGTTGGGGCTTAAGCGGGTTCCCTTCAGGAACTGCAACGACCATCCTCGGGGGCTGAGAGCAGCTGCGATCCCCTAAACGGTAACAAAATCATTAGACACGTCTCGCATTTTGACACAAAATCCCCCGCTTCTTTAGCCATATTAGGCCACCAGAAAAACTCGCGGAGAATCCGCTTTGTTGCTCCACAGCCGAGGTGCCCTTGATGTGCAGCCTCCAAAGCTCTTTTCCGTAGTTCCTTGGGTAGAACTACCAAATCTCCTTTGAAAACAAGCGGATCCAACATTCTCAAGCTTTTTGCCTGGGATTCGTACCGTCCAAGATTTTCCGCCCATGTACCAGTCTGAATTCCTAATCTTACTTCCTTTAATTCTTCGTCCGCTTCCGAAACCGTTTGAATTTCCATCCATGAAATGCTCATATTTCCTACGTCCAGAGAATACAGCAAATGCTTATCATTATCCTCGTCGAATGGTTCGTCGACTTGCGACTTGCTTATCAACCGAGATAGAGCATCCGCAATATTGAGATGACCAGGAATTCTTTCTACTCGAAAATTGTAAGGGAGAAGACGTAAAGCCCAAGCCTCCGCGCGGGTTGTTGCTCGCCTACTTGTCCGATGCAATCCACCGAAAATGAATTCGTTTGCTTCCGAATCGGTCCTTATAGTGAATTGTGTACTTGTTAGATAATATGCAAATCTCTCAACACTCCAAACGATCGCAAGCGCCTCTTTCTGAGTTTGAGGATACCGTTGCTCAGTAATGGTTAAAGCTTTCGACGCACAAGCAATTATACGGGGAATCCTTTTTAAGTCAAATTGCACGAGAACCGCTCCGAGGCCAATAGGCGATGCATCAACGAAAAGTTCTGTTGTGTCGTTGTGATCGAAATATCCAAGTCTAGCAATTGACTTAAGCGCTTCATGTTTCAGAAAAACGAACTCTATTTCCTCTTCTTCCGTCCAATAAAAGTTATCCGATTTCGTCAGCGCTCTGAGCTTTTCGGTCTTCTCAGCTCTTTGAAATATAAAACGTTCTGTAAAATTCATGAGTCCGAGGAAGCTTTTTACTTCCGATAACGATTCCGGCCGACGGAAGCTCTCAATAGCTTTTATTTTATCGTCCTCTACTCTCCATCCATCGTGCGACAACTTGATACCGATGAACTTGACAGATTGTTTGCAAAATACGCATTTATTAGTGTTCAACTGGACATTGTGCTCGCGCAATCGTTGAAGTACTATTTCCAAGTTTTTATCGTGATCCTCCTTAGATTTTCCATACACTAGGATGTCGTCTAGATAGTTCACCACACCAGGACAGTCTGCCAAAACTATAGTTTGTAATAGTTCTTGAAAAATATCGGGGGCGTTGCAAAGACCGAAGGGAAGCCTTTTGAATCTGTACGTCCCGTTTCCTGCAAAAAAATTTGTCAGGTGTCTGCAGTCTTCATGTAACACAACATGAAAAAAGCGCTTGAGAGATCGATCGTCGAAAACCACGACGCTTCATTAAGGTTCGAGAGAATTGCTTCTAAAGTTGGCATTCTGAATAGGGACCTGATAATACATTTGTTTGGCCCTCTAAGGTCAACGACTAATCGAATGTCGTTCTTGCCTTTGGGGACAATTAAAAGTGACGAAACAAGATACCCTCTCAGGGAAGACAACTATATCGATTTCCTCTCGGGGAACACTATTGAACTGTCAGTGGTTTCTCCTCGGAGAAATGCACCCTCTCAGGGAAATAAAACACATGTTAAATTTCCCTTTGTGGAACACGATCACAGCTTTTTTCTTGGAGAAAATAACTATATCGATTTCACTTCGAGAAACAGCATTATCCTCTCAGGGTTACTTCTGAGAAAATACGAAACCGTCGCAAAGAAACGAACTACATGTCGATTTCCTCTCGGGGAATACTTAAGAGAAAAATAACTATTATCAAGGAACACGGTATCCTCTCGGGGAAACAAAATATTAGGTAACTTTCGCAAAACACTATTTCTTTTCACCTTCGCGAAGGAATATAAATCTCGCATACATAATGAAATTATCTATATTCTCAAATTTTCCTCTATAAACGCATTCCTCTACCGCCATTGCAGCATCGTGCAGTCTTAAATTGACAATCCTAGCCGCAGAACCAACAAACACTACGAATTGTTCGCGGAAATCCAATTACTGCAATTTTTCGTAATGATGAACACTTTCACACTTGGACACTCGGAAATGAGAGTAGCACAAACTATTCATTAATTCATTGTACTTTGAAACACCTAAACAAAATATCAGTTTGGCAGTGAACGAAAAACTGCTTTCAATACACATGGTGGCGTTGTTATGGAGACGCTACTCTCTAATTTCAAATTCTCTCGGCGGAATCAAAAGTGGTTTCTTCTCCGGAGATTCAGAGACGTAAAAACGGATACGTAACCATCGGAACCTTTTTTTTTTTTTACTAAATGCAGTTACCGTTTCTGCCGCTGTAGTCTACGGACAACGTTTCAAGAAGAAAAACGGTTTCCTCTCGGTGGATGAAAAATTCCTCCCCGATGACGTAATCGTCTTTTTTCTTGTACTTTAAAGTAATTATGTAACAAATTTTCGAAATCACACATGTCCAGGTACCGAAACTCCAGGTTTGGTTGCCCTATCTAGCAATACATGGAATTACACCACACAAATAAATTTAAAATAAACTAGATCAATTGATTTCCTCAAATGAATCAACTCTTCGCACTAACTTACCGACATGCGCCATTGTCGTGACTTCTGCTTCGAGCGGACGCCATTTTTTGCCGTTAAATAAAAACGCGTATGTCCTTCCTTTCCGCAATCTATCACAAGACTGAATTTATTTTACAGACTATCAAATGTATATTGCTCTATCTTATTTCTCTTTCTCTCGTACTCTCTTAAATCCTTTTCTACTCTCCTACTTGCCCCTCTCAATCCCTACATCGACGTTTTATGTATTTTTCAGGTAGTTTGTTAAAAAAACCTGCCTTTTCAAACTCATATCATATCTCAACCATTCCTTACTTAATTTTAATTAACATTTTTAAAACATATTTTATTGGTCGCGCTCATCTCAACCCGAATCTCATCAGAGATTTTTCGACACTTTCAAATATTCAAGTCGACATAGATTAGCCGAATCCCATATATATGAACCTTGCCATTATATCGACATAAAAACATTTTGACAGTACGAAATACTTTGCTCGTTTCGTTTTTTTGTCTCATCTGTCGTGTCGTTCGCAAAACGCCATCCACCAGTCGTCGTCTATCGCAAAGTTTCCCGTTGTCGTCAAAGGGATGGCTTGGTGAAAAATGGTACCACTATCGGCTTAAAAACAATATGATACCAGCCGCATAAAAACATCCTGAATCAGCTTGTCAACCTGTTCGCTTAGTAGTGCTAGAGGAAATACCAGCTCGGAAGTGCCAGGATACTGCCAACGGGAAACACGGAAGCTACGCTTTTTCACACATTGGATTGAAAAGTAATTATAATTAGCTTATTTTAACTTGGTTCAGCGTAAAAAAACATCAGTCTGGAAAATTCAGGATCAAGTCAGTCCGACATTGATGATACTCGAAAAGAATCGATTGTTCATGTATTGTTAAAAATGTGTTAACTTGCTTTACATCATCCATAGCCTACTAGGTACTGCTCCTTTCGGTTTTTTATGTTTGATATTTTCTTGGTAACTGTCAGGTGGAGACAGACAAAAAAGAATCGAGACACGCAATTCAAAGAAAAGCGGTATGAAAGTTTTCACTGACCGGGATTGGGAGTAGTCTCCGAAAAAAAATCAGCATCCGATTTTTTTTTGTAACAGGTTGATAGTCCATGTCATTGTGATGGTATTTGGAATGGATGATAACGGAGGTTTTGCGGCGACAAATGTCAGACTTTTGCTATCGAGTCATCACAGCTATTTCATTAATTGTGAATCGATTTATACTAGCTATTTTTTGTTCGAGCATGTGACTAATCGTGACTTTTTCTTCCTTTTCCTTTACATTAGAGCGCAATGTTCCTCTGTGTGCACTGCTGCGTAAAAGGACACTTGTGATAAGGAGACGGGAACTAGGAGGCAGACGATCGAATTGTGAACGAAAAGACTGGTTCAAAAAAAAAAGACGACAAAAGGGAGACAGAAGAACGGAATAGAATCTTAGTATTCCTTTGAGGAAAGCCGACGGAAACAGCCTTCAAAATTGAGAGATCACAAATGCCCAGAGGCAAACGCCGGTCCGCAGCGGAGATGGGACCCAGCGAAGATGATCGACATTCGTCTAAGAGGCAGCGGAATACCTATCAGAGCAGTCAGAGGTTAGTGGAAAGTTTTTGATACACGGTAAAAGAACTGTAAGGAACGTTGAATTATCTATTCCCGGAAAGTTACTTTCCGTATGTTGTTTGTGTTTGTTTTGGTTTATTTGTCATTCTTCACGTTCCGATTAGAATTGGGGTGACATTGGAAAAACATCTGTTTAGACGTGGAGACTGTTTTTGCAATCGAATTTTCCCTTAAAATATGTGATATGTGTCTGGGGCTGACTTCCAACTCTTTCTAATATAAAATGCAATGAGTTACAGTATTCGTGAGTAACGTAGAAAAATTGTGAATAACTAAATTAGTTATGGAATTTGCGTTTCGACTTCGTCTCATCAGAATCCGACACTAACTTAGTTAACGAACTAAGCTAGCGCCGGATTGACGCTAGCTCAAATAAACGGAGACCCAATTTGTGTTCCTGAGCAAGCCCCTAATCAATCGTGACGTCCCGCAAGAAAAGAAGCTCTTTTTAAAGCTGTTAAGAACTAATGAAATCGGAACATTTGGTTTCGCATAGCAGGCCAGTGCAAGATGCATGCTATATTTCTCCCTAGTTGAGAAAAATAATTTTGGTAGTAACTATTTTTTCTCCATTAGGGAGAAAATTGTTTAAAACCATCTTTGCCTTTTCTTGCGGGACATCACGCTTGACTAGGGATTTGCTGAGGAACACAAAATGTGTCTCCGTTTTTTCAATCAGGCGCTGGCTTTGTCCGTTAACGTTTTCATCAAAATTTTTCTCCACTAAGGAGAAATACATTGCGAATAACGTGAAACACAACTTATCTGAAAAATGAATTTGTTTGCATCTAGCAGGCATAAATTCATCAAATTTAAAATTATATATATTTTTTAAATCAATATTAAGATTTATCGAAGCTTCCAAAGCTTTACATTAATGATCAATCTCTATTGCAAGCGATATGTGCGAGGGCAGAAAAATCATTGTTTCTGTCAGTTTATTGGTTTGCTTTTGCTTTCTTATAAACATTGTTCCTTCTTTCAAGCATGAGCGTTCTAAGTCGCAATGTGGCATCCATAACAATTATATGACAAAAGTAACAAACGCTTTTCTATCAACTGACGTAGTCAAGGAAATCGTTTTCAGGGTTTTTGCACATTCTGGGCTAATTTATTCTTGATTTTATAACTTGTGAGGATTAGGATTTTGGCAATATATAGTTTTCTTGGGAAAATTATTTTCGCGGTAGCTTCGGCTTCGTGTATTTTCCGTTGGCCCCTATCCGCACTGACTGTCTATCACCGACGCCAGAGATGATTTCATCATATCATATCATATTGACCCCTCAACACATGCACCAGGACTTACTTCCCTTGCGAAGGAAGATGAGACCTCACGATCGATCCAGCAATTGCCGTTTTCTAATAGACACACAATCTTACATCTTTATCGTTTCTGCTACACGAATAAAGACCGCCAAATAAGAAACAACAGCTTTCCAGCTACATACAGCAAATGGTACTAGTATAAAAAATTCTGAGCCCCTTTTTGTTGAATCCAAGACCTTTGACGACGCTTTTGTTGGAGCTTCCCAGTAGCCGATGTGAGTATTGCCATAATATGGGCAGATTTTCTCATCTTCGGATTTCTCGTTGACCTCCAGAACCGTCGGTTAGTAGATAGCAAAATATTCACGGTGAAACCACCATTGATTGCGATCATCCTTTCAGAGACCTGCTTCTGGAGTTCCTGAAGATGACACTTCCATTGACTATGCGTTCAGCAGTGAAACAAAGAGACGTAAAACATCATATTCTGGCGAAGGGTTGCATTAGTTCAGTCTAAGGCACGTAGATTGGCACCGGATAAATTGGAAGCAGCTAAGAAAGAATTTCAAAAGATGTCCGAACTCATAATTTGTTGGCCATCTAGTAGCTGCTTGGCGAGTCCTTTACACTGCTTCCCACAGAAAAATGTGTTGATGGCTACGCATATACACAACCTACTCAATGCCTTTCAGGGGAAGAATGTGTTCATAACAATTGACTTGGAGCGCGCTTATCATCAGATTTCCGTTAAAAAGGAAGACATTCCAAAGGCAGCAATGATTCGAACCATTTTGAATTTTTGGCCATGCGAAAGCATTGCCTTTTTCGACGACAACTGCATTGCATTTTCTAATCCAGAAGAGCACAAGGAACATGTAAAATTAGCTTTCGAACGACTGCGGGGGAAATGGTTTTGATATAAAGAAAGAATAGTTCATTTTCAATGTCGCATGTACAATTTGTGGACAGTATAGTTCCAGTGCCTGAGAGGGTAAAATCTATACGCCAGGATAAACTTCCAGCAACGTCGATTCCTGTCGTTGGTTAACGGCTTCACACGCTTTATACAAAAAGAGACAGATCATCAGGCTGAACTACGAGCCATGATTTCTTAAAATGCGAAAACGTCAATATGAAGATAACGTGGACAGAGGAAGCAAAAAACGCTTTCAATCATAGCGGAGAATAACTTTCTAATTCAACATTTCTGCATTTTCCCTCGCTCGATAAACATTTGTGCCTAATAATCAACGCGTCTTGCAGCAATTTCTCGAGAGATAATGGAGGCCGTCCGTTTATTCTTGAAAAGTTTACAAAGGCAACTGCATGTGATTACTGTGCCAATACCGTCAAATCAGACTACGACATCATGGGCTTTTGTAAAAATGTGGTACATATGCAGTACAAAGCTCACACAAAGTACCGCGATATATCTTTTAACCCTAATAGATGGTTGTAAAGCATACTGTTCAGAGAATTCGAGGATAGCCTAGACATATGGTGCCTCTCGACCGAGCACCCCCTACCTTCACAAGAAGCATACAAGCATACAAAGAAGTGATGAAATGACCTTCTAACCCGCTTGAAACGGCAACATTACTGCGTACTGCTTCGAGATCACTACCAAAACATCACCGGCTCTTTGCTCTCGACTAAGGGCTATTGTTACGCCGTCATCGCCATAACTGAAGACGTGGCTCGACCGCCGTACTCTGTCTCGTCAGGTGTTTGATTCAGCATTTGATGCCGGTTGCTGTGACCTCAGCTCTGTTTCTTGTCGAAGGCGGATCGAAAGTGATCATCAATAGTGGGACAATCTCCTTTGGTCTATAGCCAACGATGGCGGTGCTATTAGGCAACGATTGCTTCCAGCTTAGTCCCTGGCTATGGTTCAGCCACTGGTTCTGACGATGGATCTATAAACAATCGTGAGTCGATGGCCGAGGAGGATCGACCAAGGAGTAATGTGTTGTTCCTGTCGTTTAGAACGACAGCGTCACCCCCTTCAACAGCGCTCACGATCTTATTACCCGGTGATAGCATTTGAGCGACGCCCAGGCAGTGTGGTGGACGTTCATGTCCCTCATAATAACGAAAGGGGTCTCGGAAACATCGAGGGGATAGCAGAGACGAATGTCTGGTCGTGTTGGAGGGTAAAATGGTTCGATTAACTCGAAAGCCAACCGTACTGCCTGCATTAGCAGGGTCATTGACCCTGGGTCAATTCGACTCTGATCGGTACTACACCGGACAGGCCCGCTGCATGGGAGAAGGCTTTCTTCCTAACCCCACTGTTCCTTGACGAGCTGCTTGTTGCATTTAGGACGGCTATGCCTTTATTGGTAGAGATATAGGGAGCTGGCGTGCTGCCCTTCCAGTGATTGCCGGGTGTATGGCAAGGAGTCCGCGATGGTTGGCTCGCCCAACGCTTCTTGTGGTGGCATGTTGTAAGGGGGCGTTTGATACTGAGAATGTTCAGCTGTCGAGTTTGGTAGTCGCGGCCATTATGCCAAATGGCCTTATGCCAAATGGGGTACAATCTTCCGAAGCAATAGCGGATTCACTGACGTTCAGACCAGGAGGCGACGAGTAAACGCACTTAGCGGAAAAAGACGGAATACTGGTTTTTCGCTTGACATCAATGGAGTTGCAAGTTTAGATCCCCGCGAGATTGCTGAAGAACTCGGAAGATCCTTTTCTTCCCTCTCCGCAACTGCTTCACTCCCTCACTCCACAATAGAAGCTAACCCACTAACATTCTTCCCCGATTCCCTATCTAAATGGAACCATCCCTTCTCTGGCTCTGAACTCACCCATGCTCTCAACCAAGGGCAGGATAAACCCACCGGACTAGACAATATCGGCTACCCTGTCCTTAGAAAACTACCACCATCCGGAAAGAGAGCCTTACTTAAATGCTATAATCAAATCTGGTTCGGCGACCATCTCACCGACTCATAGCAAATGGCATTGATTATCCCAATCCCCAAAAGGACCCAAGGTACACGAACAGCAAAGGACTTCCGTCCCATAAGTCTCTTACCATGCATGGCCAAAATTTTCGAACCCATGGTCAAGAGTAGATTAATTACCATACTGGAACAGCGCCAACTACTGGACAACCGACAACACACCTTCCGAAAAGGAAACGACATCGGAACTTACCTGGCTTCCCTTGGAGAAACCCTCGAACAGGCCAAGAAGGACGGCCTCCATGCAGACATCGCCGCTCTTGACATCGACAAAGTATACAACACGGGTTGGGCGCGAAGGTATCCACGGACAACTTGATCTATGGAAAATACGAGATAATCTTGGATTTTTATTACACGGTTCCTTCAAAACCGTAAATTTCGAGTTGGAAGCGTATCGAGCATATATACCGAGTTAAATGATGTACCTCAAGGATCCGTTCTGGCCGTTAGGTTACCATCTGCTCCAGACATCCGAAATGTAATAGAAACACTGCACTCTTAATCAGTGAAGCGCTAATATACAGCCGTATTTACTACGGGATTGAAATAACCGAAGGAAACATCCAGGAGATCATCCAGATTCTAGGACCACTCTATCGCGGTCATTTGAACAGCCTCCAAACTTCTACCCAGCACTCCAGCCGAAGGTGCCTGCGTTGAAGCTGGCGTTTTACCGTTTCGCTGGAAAATTGCTCTAGCAACCCTGCGGCGTGCCCTGAGTACCTTCGAGCGCACATTCGGAGGTGACGACTCCGCAACATTAAAAAGAGCCAACCTTCACCGGAACTGCCCTCCCCCCGCTTGCCCGACTCCATCGGATTTGGCCTCGCCCCTGGAACATTTGCCCCCCCCCCACATCGACACTTCCCTGGCTCAATCCATCCGGTTTCGAACGTTCCACCACCCATCTGTACTTCGCGCGCCACCCGGAAGACCGTTGAACACATTCTCCTGAACTGTCTGGAACTGCAAGAACTTCGATCAAGGCATGACATCACCCTCTCCATACGCGACGCCCTATCAAACGATCCAGTAAGAGAAGAGGTTATGGTTCACTTCGTTAAAGATGCCGGCCTTTTTGGCAACATTTAACGAATCCCTAACCAACAACCACACATCCCGATCAACCAAAAATCTTGAAGTAATTTTTTTTGTTCCTATTGCCGTCGTTGCTGCTATGTTTACTGCCTCCGATGTTTTCCTCCATTTTTCTTCAGCTGTTGTTGTTTGGTCAATGTTTTCTTCTCTTAGGCGATTATCCAGGAGCTGTTGGAACCGATCGCGACAGTCTTCATCGGCTCTCAGTTTGTCGATATCTAGTTTTAGTTTTTTTGTGGGGTGTTGTACGCTTCTTTGATGTCTGCCCTGGGGCTCGTTTTGTCGGTTTGTTTTCAGCATGAATTCTTGTATCTTGTGGTCGCTTTGTATCGTTGGATGGAAGAAAGCTTTAACTCATCAGGATATGATCGATCTGTGACCATGTATTCCTATTGGTCCACGTGTATCTCACAGATTGGAATTTATCCAATGTTAGGTAATCTCAGCAAAGTAATCAGTTCTACGCCGTTGGTGTTGCTTGTATCGTGAGTCAAGTTGTTCCCTATGAATTCTTTGTCGTTCTCTGCCTAATCGTTTTCCCCACGTGGGCACTCATATCGCCTGCGATTATGATACGACACCTCAGTGCCGCTGGAAGCCCAGTTACGTAGTTCCTTACTTTCTCGAATTCATTGTTCGTTCGAATTTCGGCGCTCCGTATGTATGTTGATATGAAGATGAATGGTTCTTTAAGCAGTTTACAGTGGTATGAGTATGAGTTATTGCTTATTTTTTTAAAGCTACCCTCTTCGTAAAGATTTTTATTGATCAGTATAGCTGATCCTCCCCCTACTGGATCTCTCAATACTCCGTCATCATTGACGTTGAACCAGTGATAGTTCTGAGTATCTATGGTACAATCGGTCATCCTAGTTTCTTGTAGGGCTATAATCGAATATTCTTTCCGCAAGATCTTCTTGCTTGGTCCTCTCTGAACATCCTCTCACTTTCAAGTTCGCTATTTTTATAATCGTCCTACTCATGTTTGTTTGTTGTACTGGTGTCCGTTCCATTGATGCTGTTCTTTGACTGATCTGGTATTCATTCGGCATTATGTTTTCCTGCCATGTCTGTATTTGTGGGATCGGTGGTATATATTGTGCTTCACTACTAGGGCTGTTTGTAGTATTGATTTCCATCTTTCTATAATTGAGTATTTGAATTGCGCTATCGTAATGGTTCCTTGCACTGTTCATGGCTTTTTTTGATTCGATACATCTTGGCAATCGGTATGCTGTTCTCAGCATTTTGTTTACAACTGCGGCTTCGTTGTATTTTATTATCGGTTCTTCTTCATTGCATACATCTATCCTACACATTAGGATTTCCGATGGGCAGCTATCGATTCCTCTCCTCCCCGTACCCTTTCGTGTTCCAGCCTGTATAGGAATCCTTCAATTGCTTGTTCCATTCCTACCTTTCTGATCCATCCTGCGTCGGTGACTGTCTGCCATAGACCTGCGAGTTATGATCGTACCAATTGTGAAGATCACTTTTTTGTTGATAGAACAAAGCAAGGGACTGGAAGAAAAATTATTTTTATTATTTAGATCCACAGTACTCAAGACGATTCTGACTCCTGCGGTAGAACACAAATGGTTACGTCGTCAGCAAACTCTAAGCTTGCTCATATGACCTTTTCCACGCTGTTCTGAACTTTCTTCCTTCATCGTCTCGCTCGTTACTAGATAAAAACAAGGAAGACCCACCCCTTGGTCGGCAGCTACTACGTGATTTGGTCTTTAATGTGGATGAAGCGGTTGCGCTATGTCGCGAAACGGATCCAATGTCGCACCCAGGATCCCGAAGCTGGTTCAGATCATGAATGATAACGTGCTCCCAATTCATCTGGAATTTGTGCAGAATCTGGAAGTATTCTGTGCTGCAGTGGCAATCGTAAGATGTTTACGATACCGACTTACACCTAGAGGCGACTCGTCTCAACATCACCGAGAAAAGCGAATATCTCCAAGGTAGCGGAGATTGGAGAGTCAGGTCTCGAACAACTCTGCCGCTATCATTGCACCTACTAAGCTTCGCATGCTGGGAGCTCGCCAGTTGACGAAAAAACACGACACACTAATACAGTAACGGAGTGTCTTCTATTATCAAATCAGCCACAAGAATCCCAATTTCAGCGAAGGTCTACCGTATATCAGCGTTATAACTTTTGAATCAGTATTTGGGAGGTCCCCGTACAACAAATGAGCAGGCGAAGAAATCGACGAGAAATCGAGCTATCTCCGTCGAACGTCGTCACGCGAACCCCGTTTATCGCCGGATTTCATCACCCGTGGTGCCACAATTCTCGTTCCCAAGGACACACCAATTACCTGTCTAAAAAGTCTGCACAAGATCATTAGCACCTTCATCACTACATGCATAAGGGCCCACTATGAGAAGAGTAGCATCCTGACAGAGGAATAGAAGGGATATAAGAAAAACACAAAAGATCAAGCCATAAACGATGCATTCATTGTTGGAGAAGTAGTGTGTAACCAACGGAACCTTAGTATGGCCTATATCGATTACAAGAAGACATACAACTCCATATCGCACTCGCTCCTCATCAAGGTATTAAAGATGTATAAAGTTGATCCTGTAGTCTAAGGTTCCTGCGGCAGGTGATGGAGAGAGTAACGACTAAACTGCTCAGCTCAGAAGTGGAAAAGACGTGTTACGGTCTAGAATGCTTCGCATCTTGAGGGGAACCTTCTAAGACGATTCTTTTATCTCGCTCAGTGGGACCTCTCAATGAGTATCACTGCATGACTGTCAGATAAGGTATCGAGAAAGCTCACCGGAAGAGACGTTCCATACTTTCTACGTGGACGATATCAAGATCTATGCTGACTCGACAGAACGACTAGGTGTAGTCATCAAACTAGCAGAAATAATTAGTGGCGTGTTTAGCCTAGAGCAATGCCGATCTCTTCAGCTGCTATCAGGGCGATTGGTCGAGACTGGAGACTGCGAGATCGACGAAGGTGAGATAATTCGAGACACGATTCACGGTGAATCATATCAGTATATCGCATTCCTGCAGCTCTCCGGGATTCGCCACACCGACATCCAGCTTAAGCTCCGAAATAACGTTCTTAGCCAAGTGAACTGCATCTTGAAGTCTTTCCTGAACGCGGGGAATAAAGTCAGAGCAATGAATACGTTTGCTGTCCCCGTGTTAGCCTCCGGTTTCGGCGTCATCAAATAGAGCAGGTCAGTTCAGCTCTGGAAAATCTCGAGAGAAAATTGAAGAAGGCGTTTAGAACCAGCGGGAATGCGGCATCCTCAGTCGACGCTGGAAAGATTCACATTGCCACGGGATGAAGGAGGACAATAAATAGTCGACATCCAGGCAATATGTGTAGCGCAGGTGCTACGGCTGCGGGAATACTTTGTGGGAAATACCAGCCGACATGAAGTATATCAAACAGTTTGTGCTGCGGACCGCAACTATAGCGCAAGCAAACTACAATCTTAAATGCAATTTGCAGACTACGGAGGAGAAGATTGCAGAGTGGAAGTAGATAGCTGTGCACGGTACCCATCCTGCATCTATATTTTTAACAGCATCTATTTTTTTAACTGCATCTATTTTTTTATCAACTTGGCGATGCCAAGGCAAGGGCCACGATCGGATTATTGATCGAAAACCATCAGCACGGACTGATTCGTACATCACGATCGGCCAAAGAAGCCTGGACAGCGCTGCAAAACAATCACCAAAAGACGAGCCTCACGTCGAAAGTGTCATTGCTAAAACGGATTTGCGATACACGTTTCGCAAACGGCGACGACATGGCGGAACATCTGTTTGAGATGGAAGAGCTGTTTTCTCGTTTGGCCAACGCCGGTCAGGAGCTCGAGGAGAATCTTACCGTCGCGATGATTTTAAGAAGTCTCCCCCGGCTCGTACGATACCCTTACTACGGCACTCGAAAGCCGATCGGACGACGATCACACACTAGAGCTCGTCAAAAGAAAGCTGTTGGATGAAGCGTCAAAACGGCAGGGTAATGTGTTAAACTCGGCATTGAGAGTCGGCAGCGGCAACTACAAGAAAAAACCAATTGTCTGCCATTACTGCAAAAAGACAGGACACAAGCAAAAGGAATGCCGTAAGATGATCCGCGATTCGGAGAAAGAAACAAAACCCAGAGGAAACTCTACCAACAAGAAGGAGACAGTTTCTTTCGCACTCGCTGCAGGAGAAGCAACGGATGGCGGCACAGCTAAGTCGTGGGTCGTCGATTCCGGTGCTACTAGGCACACGGTGGCAGATCAAAGCCATTTCCAAGAGCTGCGCGAAAGTAAAATAAAGTTTGTCAACTTGGCGGACGGTAAGCAAGCAAAAGTTTGCGGCGGGAAATGAACATTAGTTTTGCGCTTTACACCCCGAGTCTATCCATGAATCTGTTGTCTGTACCGGCACTAGTCAAGAAACAAGCTACAGTTGTTTTTGACACATCCGGTTGTCGGATTCTTCGTAGAACTGCTACAATTGCTGCAGCGCGTTTAAAAGAGGACCTTCACCAGATCAAACATCCCAAGGATATCGTGATGGCAGCAAGCGGTCGCCACAACAGGGACTGTCAGCACGTTTGGCATCGAAGATTTGGTCATCGGGACCCAAAGGCGATCGATCATTTGAAGAAGGCTGAGTTGGCCGACGGCCTAACGATTCAGGGATGTAATGTCGACGAAACGTGTGAGTGCTGTCTGAAAGGTAAGACCCCCCGTGCCCCTTTTCCAAATGAGTCCAAATTCACGTCAAAGGCGCCCATGGATCTGGTGCATACGGACGTTTGCGGTCCGGTAGAGGTGTCGTCGGTCAGTGGATACCGATACTTCATGACCATGATCGACGATCATAGTCGGTATTGCGTGATGTACCTCTTGAAAGAGAAGTCGGAAGTTGCCGCGAAGATCGAAGAGTACGTGCAGTACGTCAAAAATCTTTTCGGGCGAAAGCCGAAGGCAATCCGCTCTTTTCGATGCACAGCTAGATCAACGTTATTGGACAGAAGCTCTAAACACGGCAGTATACCTCCAGAACGTGTTGCCAACGAAACTAGTTGATGTTACGCCGTTCGAGCTTTGGACTGGTGTTAAACCTAAGGTTGATCACCTGAAGATATTCGGCTGCCATGCGTGGGTTCATATTCCAAAGGTAAAGAGGAAGAAACTGGACGCCACAGCATAAAAGTTGACATTTGTGAGTTATTCATCAGAGCACAAAGCTTATCGCTTCCTGGACAAAACCACACGAAAAGTCTACGTGAGCCGAGATGTCAAGTTCGTCGAAAATGATACAAGTGACCCAACGGAGGAACCATCCGATGGCAAGGTGAGGCGAGGTGAGGAAATTTTGTTCGATATTGGTTTGAAAAGCAACCCAACCTTACCACATGCTCAACCGGAAGCGGAAGATACTGAAGATTATGATTCAGCCGTCGAGAACGTGAATAATGAGTTTGAAGGTTTTTGGCGACAACGAGCCACCCCTCTTCAGCGAAAGTGATATTGAGTCAACCGAATCGAGAAAATCGACACGTCAAACGAAAGGTCTCCCACACGATATCGTGAGGTCACTGGCGTGACGAAGCATATAAGCGAAGAACCCCAAAGCTACTCCGAAGCAATCGCAGGCCCCGATGCGGCCGTTTGGCAGGTTGCGATGCAGGAGGACATAGAAGCTCTCCAAGAAAGCGACACGTGGGAACTTGTCCCCCTACCACCGGATCACAAAGCGGTAGGTTGTAAACGGACGTATAAAAGGAAGGAAGATGAAAAAACGGGCAAGTGGTACGATACAAGGCGAGATCAGTCGCGCAAGGATTCTCCCAAAAATTCGGCCAGGACTATGACGAAGTTTTCGCCCCCGTCGTCCGTCAAACAACCCTTCGGACAATACTCGTACTGGCCGGCAAGCAACAAATGTTGGTTAAACACCTGGATATAAAGAGTGCTTACTTGTACGCAGACCTGCAAGAAGACATGTATACGAGGCAACCGCCAGGCTTCGATCGTAACAACGGAATAGAATGCCGTCTCAAACGATGCATTTGCGGGCTCAAACATCCGCTCCAGTATGGAACAAAAAGATTGACGGTGTTTTCAAATCCATGGGATTCAAGCTACATCGAAAAGGTGATACGGCGATTCGGATACGACGTACCTCAAGCAAAAGGAGGAAAGTGTGTTACCTACAAACACGTCGTACCGTAGTTTGGTAGCGAGTTTGCTTTACGTTGCGGTTAATACACGACCGGACATCTGCGTGGCTGCCTCACTGTTGGGAAGAAAAGTCACAAACCCGACTAACCGGGATTGGACCGAAGCAAAGAGAGTTCTTCGATACCTCAAGGCTACCAAAAAGCATCGTCTGCACTTAGTGTCTGGATCAGGTGAAACGGACTGGGCCGGCGACGAAAGTGACAGGAAGTCACACTCCGGATTTCTTCTCAAATTCGGTGGAGGCCTCATCGACTGGGGAACACGAAAGCAATCGTGCGTCTATGGAAGCCGAGTTCGTTGCTTTGGCGGATGGCTGCCAGCAGCTCATGTGGTACCGGAAGTTACCCAACGACCTGCAACAAGCACCGCCCAATCCGATCGTCATATGGGAAGACAACCAGTCGTGCATAGAGATAGTGGAGTCGGAGCGCCTCGAAAGGCGTTCTAAACACATAGATACGAAGCACGCCTATACGAAGCATCTACAACAACAACAACGGGTAATCGAACTCCGCTACATGCCAACCGAGCGCATGGAGGCGGATCTCATGACGAAGCCGTTAGACAGAATCAAGCTGGAGAGGCACCGAATTGCCATTGGTGTCAAGGAGCCAATCGCGACTTCGAACTGACAACATTGAGGAGGAGTGACGGAATACACAACCATGTAACACCGTTGCCAATCCAAACTCTATGATTTTACTCAGTGTATATATTACTCATCCGCCCTTTATGCAGCATAGCGTTATTATTACACTCCTGACATATGATACACACACATGTAACTTAAATGAATAAACCTCATTCCATATTCGTCACTTTAACAAATAGCACGTACTCTCATTTTACACTGCCCTAACCGCTACTCTGCGTCAATTTCTTCATAGGAAAATCCGGCGTATCGTAATCTATGGTCTCATTTTTTGTATGCTTAAGTTCCAAATTAAATGAAAATAAACGTCGGAAGTTTCAATAACTATCGTGTGTATTGAACAAGAGCTGAAGTTGAACTAAATATGAAAAAACTTTGTTAGAAAAAACTAACAAACTAGGTAGCTATGGCAACCTATCCTTAGCGACCTAAGAGCTGGAGTTGACTTGAATGTGAAAACTTTGTTAGAAAAAGCTGGTCTCTGGTCAAACCACAAGGTGGAACATTTGCCACTAACGACCAGTGCTCTCGAGGCGTGGCATCGACGGTGAACTGAAATTGTTTGATGGTTATCATGGTCCATCACCAAGATGGTAGCAGAACTGCGATCGGAACAACACGAAATTGAAGGACGAATTCTACGGAATTTTCAATGAAACATGCCCAAGGATCTCAAAATAGTTGGAATAAAATAAGAGATATATGTCTGAAATGTGAAAATATCACTGATGAAAGTGTAGCCCTTTTGTTGTCTTCGAAACAAAAATGGTTTAATATAATTATGTGCTAAACTATCGTGCATTTTTCTGACTTTCTCATATATTCATTTCGTTTTTTTTTCTCGAGATTATGGATTTGTTCTTAGAATGCAGCATATATGAACCAAAATACGAGGACTAGTATCATCAACATAAGATCATTCGATTTCTGATGCATGTTGGACTTGCGGTTTTATATGATTTGGCCTTTTGTGATTCGGCATTTTGTGGTAGGTTAGAACATCTTCGGTCTTTTGTTTGAGAAAATTGATCCTTTGTTGTCATTTCTGTTACAGATACTATGCGATGATTACAAAATCAAACGAGCTTTTGCGTGTTCAACACAGTAATTAGAGCTTATCGGAAATCCTCATAACGCGATCATCCAACATTGCTTTCAATCTATTTGTAATCAACGCAAATGTTCCTTGCATATTCATGCACTAAAAATATCCTGCTTTGTTCACCTTCACATAACAATCAAATTTGTTTTCCTATTTCGAAAGCATTTACCTAATAATCTACTATCACCTTCTGATCTAGCTTAGAAAGCTGCATCGCGCATAGTCACCGGTATGACGCATGCATGCGACTAGCTTTCCATCCCCGTCCTACCTCTCAGTAGACTTGTCCACTCGGACGCGTTATTGTTGTCTAATGAAACCATGACGACAGAAGGAAAAGAGAAACCAGGGTATTTTTAGCAACAGAAGCAACAAGAGAAAAGCATCCTCCCAACAACGTTTGACCACGAGCTGCTCTGTTCGTTGGCGTCGACGTGTGGTTCGGAAAATTCTCGCGCGCGCATTGCATTATTTTTTCTACTCTACTCTTCCTACCTAGTTGTGGCGCTGGTGTGGGAGGGGATTTCGGGAAGGTGGTCAAATTTCCAAATGACGACAGTGGACGGACGGTGGTTTTTCTTTTTGTCTGCCATCACCAAACTATACGTTTCAGTACTACTCCGAATTAGTGATAAGCAGTACGCTCTTCGTGCTGTCTTGATTATCGTAGGATTAACTTCGCCTGTACGTAGCTTTATCGTAAAGTAAGAAGCAGATCGATAAGACCAGTTACTACAGAGGAGCAGCAAATCAGTTGCAGTAATCTCGCTTAGGCTGAAATGGGTGAAGAGATGTAAACTTTCATAGCAGAATCGCTTCTGTTGTTGAGCTTTTTCATTTTCGTTTTATTTCGAAACTGCTTAAATCAGTATTTTTATTTTTTGCCTCGTTTGTCCTTTGCAGCTCTCGGCGGTACAGCAAAGTAGATGATACATTCAGTCAGAAGCGATGTTTGACTTGGTTCCGCGAATACACAACCCCCGACGATCCGGATACGCTGGGTAAAATTTATTTTACGACACTATCATAACGACGTACATAGTTATATTGTTCGATTTTTATTGTAGGACCGGAAGGGATGGAAAAGTTCTGCGAAGACATTAGTGTCGAACCGGAGAACGTTGCCATGCTGGTGCTGGCGTATAAAATGGGTGCCCGCCAGATGGGATTCTTCACACAAAGCGAATGGCTCAAGGGTCTAACGGATCTGCAGTGCGATACCGCCGGCAAGGTGCAGTGCAAACTCGACCACCTGCGTAATCTGCTGAACGATCACAACACGTTCAAAATAATCTATAGATACGCGTACGATTTCGCCCGGGTTAGTGGGGTTTATTTGCGAAATAATTGTACAAACTCTAAGTAACGCTATATTTTTTTTATTGATAGGACAAAGATCAGCGTAGTATGGACATTGAGACGGCGAAGGCGATGCTCCAGCTGCTACTTGGTAAACATTGGTCCCTGTATCCACAGTTCGCTCAGTTTCTGGAGCAGTCCAAGTACAAAGTGATCAATAAAGATCAGTGGTGTAATATCCTCGAGTTTTCCCGTACTATCTCCAATGATCTAAATAACTACGATGTCGACGGCGCATGTAAGTATTGCATGGGTAATTGAGTACCATATTAATTTAGTTAAATGTACTTAGTAAGTTTTTAAATTCAAATTTGTTGCGTGCCATAATGGCGGTAAAAATCGTCCTGTTCGTAATATGCTAAGAGTTATTATTTTGACAATAGTCGTGTGTCCAATACGTTTGACGATGGTTCGACAAAACGTGAAATAATAGTAATAGGACGTTGCAGTCACACTGGTTTTGGTAGATGTCTGCTCCTACTTGCAAGTTGATCAATTCGCTTGGATTGGGGACATGTGGATCCTACTAGTTGTCGATTCTTTTGACCGTAGTAATGAGGCTAGTTCAGGAAAGGAGTGCAGAACTGGCACCTAAGAAATAGTTAATAATTCAGGACTATTTCTTACGATTATTTAACTCGACTAAGCACACCGGCTCTTTCGGGTCGGAGTGGTCTGTTCGAGTCGAACCAGGCAGACAATCGGTTCGAGCAAACTTTGTGGGGAATAGTGGATAAATAATTCTTATGTCGTTTATGGGCAGAGATTCTTTTTGTGAAACTCTAAAATGCCTTCACTCGTCTAGCCACTCAGGATAATAAAAATAAAAAAAAAATGTTATAAGATAGAGATGAAATAGCACAGTTGTTGGAAAAAATATTTGGGAGTAAGGACTAATATTGCTAGTAAGTTTACTGTATCAATTAATAGTCGTTTGATCCGCTTCGGACCTAGGAGACAAGAAGGAGATTAGGACAGAAGCGGATTCAATGCGAAATTTGCCAATATGACGCTGGCTCTAAGGCGATGCTAGGATGATTTTCTATAGGATTACACTGATTAGATTACACGATGTCACACGCTCTAAACTGGTGCCAAATAGTATGTATGTATGTATGTTTTTTTTTACAATGGAGAAGACCTTTACGTCCTAGCCCAGTACACGTGCTATTGGTAGGATCCAAGCTACCGCACGGGGTGCACTGGGGGCGTGTCGGGCTCGAATGGTGACGCTGCCATTAATACCGACTAAACTCCATTGGGCTCCGCCATCGTTCCCCCCAGGGACTACCTCTCGGTTTTACTTCTGGGGGGATGGCCGTACTTGATGTACTCATTCACTCTCACTCACGCGTTCATACACCTCCGCGTGCCCGAACCTGTGGAGGTACTTTCGGAAACAGCCATGGCCTGACAGGAATTGTGTCAGGTGGAAGTGAACTTCCCCATGGGGACTTCCCATCCAGCTTGATATGCTAGGTATCAGCCGGTGGGTCCACCTACCTTTCGAGGAGTTGTACCACTCACGCTGCCATCTGGCGACCGAGATCACCCTGGTGCGTTCGCGGGCTCCTATATTTCCACGTAGCTCGAAACACTCCTCATCTTCCCGAATGACCAGCCCGACTGGCATCATGCTCGCTATCACGCAGGATGCATCGTGTGATACCGTGCGGTAGGCAGATATCACTCTGAGGCACATCACGCGGTAGGTGCTCTCCAGTTTCTGTAGGTAACTTACCCCTCAGTACTCTTGACCATGACGGGCCGCCGTACCTGAGGATAGATACGGCAACGCCTGCCAGTAACCTACGTCTACTGGCGCACACCTTTGAGCTGTTGGATATCATCCTCGATAGAGCCGCAACAGCAGTCGACGCTCTCTTGCATGTATAGTCGACATGGCTGCCGAAGGTCAGCTTGTCGTCTATAATGACTCCGAGAGACTTCAGACTTCGCTGTGAAGTGATCGCGACTTCTCCCACATGGATAACTGCATGTTGTGCCGACTTGCGGTTGTTGACGATAACTACCTCCGTCTTATGATGAGCGAGCTCCAGGCCTCTCGCGCTCATCCATTCCTCCACCGTGTTGATCGCGTGTTCTGCGGTTAGTTCTACCTCAGGAATTGACTCCCCGTAGACCTCCAAGGTTACGTCGTCAGCAAAGCCGACGATCTTGACCCCAGGAGGGAACTTCAGTCTCAGAACCCCGTCATACATGAGGTTCCATAGCATCGGGCCTAGGATCGAGCCCTGTGGGACTCCGGCGGTAGTCGGAACCCTTTTCTGACCGGCATCGGTCTCGTATAGCAGTACGCGGTTCTGGAAGTAACTTTCCAGGATCCGGTACAGACCCACCGGTAGGCTAAGCCGGTGTAACGAGAGCGCGATGGCATCCCAGCTTGCGCTGTTGAATGCGTTCTTCACGTCAAGTGTCACTAACGCACAGTATCGAATGCCTCGCCTTTTCCGTTGGATCGCTATCTCCGCAGCCTTACCACTGAGTTTGTGAGTACTCTCTAAGAGGGCTGCACGAACCGCGAACTCAGGGTCGTTCCGTAGGGTGGGGATATTTAGGGTTTCTTTACACGGCTTCGAGATTCTAAATATAACAAAGCGTAAACGTGGATTACCTTTAATTTGTGGTTTATTCCTGGCCTATCAACTATCGATCTATTATTAGGGTCGCTTCCTTCACGTGCACGTGGTCGGTGGCTGGTGGTGGATGGGGATGGCTCGAGGTCGTTCAGCTGTTCGGCGTTTATGTAACGGTTCCTTGATGCTCCGGTTGTTCAGGGGCTCAGTGAGTTTGACGGGCCTGAGTGGGAAGCTGACACTTGGCGAAACCTGACAGTTGGGTGAATAAATCCTTAGTAAAGGTGTGAAGGTTTTTCCACACTGAGAGGTTCCCGTGTTGGCGGCGTTCACACCGATGGCGCTTGACGGGACCTGAAACCGGGTGAGATCGGTACGAAACCAGGTGGCCACTTTTCCGTTGTCTTCTCACCCCGTCTGACGACTTTACCTTCCGATCCTTTGTGATTAGCTGTCGTTACAGTCGCCTGCAATCTGCGATCGTGTAAGCTTTTCTTGGGCTGATTTACTAGGAATCTTAATTTTGCACTTTTAGCACGTCTGCACTACTTCGGTCGTCAGACCCTTCTGAACTCCTCTGTTCTTCCCTGGCACCTTCTTCCCCCTTTCCTGTCACTCCCCATCCACCCAAAGCTGCGATCCTCCCCATCCGGCATCTTCAGCAAATCACTCCCACTAGCCACACTGTCGTTACAAAACGTTTGCTCCTTTCCTATCCCTTAGCATGCTTATCATATTTATATTTTCAATTTCACCGTTACATTTCAATATTTTATAATTTCAATTTCAATTCGATTTAATCTAACAATCTTCACAACACATACAACTCTAGTGACCGATAATCTCGCACATCATTCAAAATTCGCCACTTCTCGTATCAACAAACCATCTATACCTGGCCTTTGAAACGGTTCGGTCACAAGTTGATAGCGTCCACCGTGGACTTTCCCTTTCGAAAACCGAACTGATTACTTGACAGGCTATCCGTACCTTCTGCGTATGGAGTTAGCCTGTTGAGGATAATCCTCTCAAGCAATTTGCCCGTCGTGTCAATCAAACAGATTGGTCTGTACGCCGATGGGTCACCCGGCGGCTTCCCGGCCTTCGACAACAGTACCAGCTTCTGCCTTTTCCATCTATCCGAAAAACGTCAATCGTCAAGGCATCTCTGCATAGCCAACCTCAACATGTTCGGGTTC
The DNA here is from genome assembly GCF_030247195.1 of Topomyia yanbarensis. Lineage (NCBI taxonomy): Eukaryota > Metazoa > Arthropoda > Insecta > Diptera > Culicidae > Topomyia > Topomyia yanbarensis. Next base: position 462,845,429 of record NC_080671.1, on the reverse strand, counting down.
GCCATGATTGCTGTCTTGAGAGCGCTGTTTGGGACTCCATCAAGCACTGGAGCTTTGCTCGCTGCTAGACAATTAGAGACCGCCAGTAGCTCTTCATTCGTCACCGGGGCTACCATGTCGTCTATACCCACCATGCCTTGCGGCGCACGGAGCCACTAATGGCTCGGGACGGGAAGAGTACTTCTATAATTCTCTCCAACCGTTCTGGCGATCGTTCGGGGGGTGAGGAGCCCCCTTTGGTCTTTGCAATCACGATCCTTTAGGCATCGCCCCGCGGATTCACGTTGGCATCCTCGCACAAATTGTCAAAACACGCTCTCTTACTACTCTTGATGGCCTTGTTAAGGGCCGATTTCGCAGCTCGAAACACTTCACGGCGGTCCGCTCTTACCTCCTCTGTGCGGGCTCACTGCATCCTACGTCTAGCTTGTAGGCAAGCTGATCGTAGGGCAGCGATCTCTGCACTCCACCAGTATACCGAACGTCTGCCATTTCTTAGCAGGGGTTTCTTCGGCATAGTTGCGTCGTACGCGCGTGATAGAACAGCTACCAGCGTATCCCCGCTTAGACTGTCGGTGTTGGCCTCCAGTCCTAGGGCCGTGGCGCAAACTTCGCTGTCGAAGTGATTGGTCTTCCACCTGCGTACCTGACAGGGATTACCCGCACTCAGATGCTGCACTTTATAGTTGATCCTAAAGCGTATTGCTAGGTGATCACTATGGGTGTAGCCCTCGTCTACCCTCCAGTCCATGTCCATCCCGCTATGCCGAACGGCTTCCGATCCACTAGGTCGGAAGAGAGCCTGTCGATCATCTGGTTGAGCTGTTCTATTGGCCACATAGGTGGGGCATAGCAGCTACAATAGAACACACCATTGATCTTGGCAATCGCGACTCCCTCCGCAGAGGACTGTACTACCTTCTGCACCGGGAACCGTCCCGTTGTACAGATTGCCGCCATTCTAGACCCGTCCGCCACCCAGTTGCCGTTATCGGCAGGGACGTTGTACGGGTCGGATAGGAGGGCGACATCTGTCCTCGACTCCGAGACCGACTGCCACAGCAGCTGCTGAGCGGGTGCGCAGTGGTTAAGATTCAGCTGTGTGACGTATGCCATAGCTTCCACTTTGCGGCCACCCCCCCCCCCCCCCCCAAGGGACACGCAGGTCCGCCCATAACATGGTAGCGGCCCTGCTTCTTACTAGCGCAGATAAGGCACTTGGGTGCCCTCTCGCGTTTCAGCGCCTTGTGTCCCTCCTCGCCGCAACGGCGACACAACTCGCTCCTGTCTGGGTCCTTACAGTCGTATGACTTGTGGCCTGGCTCCAAACATTTAAAACACCGGTACAAGGGTATGCTTACTGGGCATACTGACCAGCCGTTCTTCAACTTCCCTTTAACAGTTACTATTTTGGCTTCCGCGACCGGTAGCTTGAAGTAAGCTACCTGCGTGCCAAGTATCCGCTCCCTGAGACGTACAGAGGTCCGATCAATCTGAACGCCGCACTGCTCCTTTACGGCCGAGACGACGTCTTTTGTGACCTCGTCCAGTTGCTTGCCCTGGAGAGTCACTTCCGCTCCCAACGACCTCACCTGAGCGCCGTTTCCCAAGACCTCTTGGGCCAACCTCCTATATGTCACTCCGCTGGATTGTGCACCACGCTTCAGCACCGAGATCATTTCGCCATCTTTGGTGCGTCTGACGCTTCGCACATCCTGTCCTAAATTCGAGAGGCTTTCGGCCGCCCGCATCGATTTTAGGATCTCAGCGTAGCTAGCCTCGTTGGTTTTCACCAACAGGGCCTCTCCTCTGTCTCTCGCCTTCTTTTTCTTCACGGGTCGAGGTGCGTTCGACTTCCGCTTTCTACTGACCGCCTGCCATTCGCCATCTTCTGCCGATGGCGCCGGCTGGCTGGTGCCAGGTTGCTCCACGTTTTGCGCCCGATTGGCGAATTTCGCCTTTTTAGGCTGAGAAGTGGCCTTCACTAGGCCTAGGCCGCTTCGCGGACTTGCCCTTCATCAAGCGTTTTGTGGCCGATAAAGCGAAATCTATCGCCTCCTGTGCCATCGTCGCTCCACCGTGGAAGGAGGCCTCGGTTTGGATACCTCTATCGGCTTTCACTCTTCCCGGCAACCTCTCCATGTAAGCTTCTTGTTCTTGTCTTGCAACTCGAACAACCTGGCGGAGCACCAGCAGGTTCTGTTTTTGTTCCTTGCTGATGTTGTTTTTACCGCTTGTGAACTCAATAATACTATCCAGATGCTTGACCACCGCCTGCATCGCGGGTAGTGGTCTGCCAAGCGTGCTGGTAGTACTATCTCCTACCACACCCATTGCTCCCTCGGTGCTGTTGTTTACAGCCACCGTCGCTCCACTGTCAACCCCTGTCGAAAGAGACCTCGCCAGACCCCCAACGACAAAGGGGTTCAGCGCCATAGTCATTTCCTCCTCATCACCCTTTTTTATTACTTTTAACTTGACTCATATTAAATCCCACGAGCTGCGCGAGAAAATAGGTCCGCCACGCCAGAGCTCCGCATCAACGTGGTAAGAGACGCTTACTGTGGGGGATGCCCAGGTACCCCACAGGCTCCGTTAACGATCGGGCATCTTTAAAATCAAATTAAAAAAAAAACGATGTGATAAAAATATAAAATTCTACTACGTCGCTGCAGATAGCAATTCTGAATGCACTGTAATTTCAAAACGATCCAAAAAGAGTTGTTTGACTTACATTTCCGACGAGCTAAAAAGTGGTTTCGAAAAAAAATCGTGTTTAAAATTTTCAGTGCGTTCGGGGTATAGGGTATCCAATAGAGTGCCCAGAAAAATTAAGAATTTTTGAAAACTCAGTCTGCCCCTGAGTCGATTCCTAGTCCCACCAGGAGTACTTGCTCCAAATTTGAAGCAAATCGGACAAGTCTAGCTACCGGACCAGCGTGCCTGTAGTTTGTATAGGATTTTTCAACAATTTACATGGAGAAAAAACACTAACTCGCATTTTTGCCGCTAGGAGGCGCTGTATGCGTCGTATTATTATTGAAAGTGAAAATAAGAAAGATAATTTAATTGCCTGCAACTTTGTCGAAGACTGCTAGTGAATCCGGCTTTGTTAAAAGAAGTTATTAAACTTTTAATGAAGTGATGTCTGAGTCAGTTTTGCATGGGGCCTAGCAGTGCATGGTTGTGTATCAGTACTCGATTCCCACCAACTATACATTTTTGTGAGATAATGGTTAGATTTAGCTGTATAGTATATTCACAAGAATTGTAGAACATAATAGGAGTTATGTTTTGGTTATAAAATTTTAGTTCCACCTGTGACCGCATAGAGGGTGCCAACACTAACTTTTCATAGAAGTGAGAAAGAATATCAAGATGTTCGGAAGAGTTATTTAAAAAATCTTGATCTACAACTTCGTGGAAGACATCTAATCTCTATCTCTTTCCGTTGAAAAGTTAGTGTTGGCGCCCTCTATGCTGTAAAATGTGGAACTAATATTTTCTAACCAAAACATGACTCATATTACTTACTATAAATCTTCTGAACATTCTATTCACCTAAACCTAACCATTATTACACAAAATGTTTAGTTCGTGCGTATCAAGTACTGATCCACATCCATGCACCGCTAGGCCCCATGCAAAACTGACTCAGACATCACTTCATTAAAAGTTTAATAACTTCTTTTAACAAAGCCGGATCCACTAGCAGTCTTCGAAAAAGTTGTAGGAAATTAAATTATCTTTCTTACTTTCACTTACAGTGATAAAACGATGCACACAGTGCCACCTAGCGGCGAAAATGCGAGTTGGTGGGTTTTCTCCATGTAAATTGTCGAAAAATCCCATACAAACTTCAGGCACGTTGGTCCGGTAGCTAGACTTGTCCGATTTGCTTCAAATTTGGAGCAAGTACTCCTGGTGGGACTAAGAATCGACTCAGGCATGGGCCGATAGGGGTCATTTTTTTCCTGTCACTCTAGTATCCAACCTAATTTGGACCCCTACATATTTTGGACCCTGTTTTTGTATTTGCCTCCTACACTGCCAAATTTCTCTGCATGTGTTTGGTTTGATGCAGCAGATCAAAGTAAGCGATGGTTGAGGGCAGACGTTTAACTTTTCACGCGTCATTTTTTGCGAAAAACGTAATGCACCAAGTGGATTATGAGGCTAACTTTATTCCACGTTCAAGACGGTATTTGTAGTATTTGATGTTTTGTGATCATTCGGAAGAATTGTGTAGGTTACTCCTGATGAAACCCTCGCCTATACCCTTCAACAAGGGTTACAACGGAAGAGGCTGTTTTCTTGAATTTTAAACATGGCCATTGTCGTCTGGAAGGATACCAAGAATAGCAGATGAAGCCATCTTGAACAAGCCTAAGACGTCTGATTTATAAGGGAGTATTTTTCTGTTTGCATTTTATATCTTGCACCTAGTATTCTGATGCTATTTTTTCTACCCAACGCCGAGTCCCTTTAACCATAACTTACGTCAGTCCATACATTTTTACAGCAGATATGGTTTTTTTTTCTCCTGTTGGGTACATATTCCACTGCGACCAGTGTTTTGATCTACTGTGGCAGACTCTTTTTATTGTATGCCACATCAGGGTGTTGTATCACTATTAATCTGAGTGATTCTCAATTGCTGACTGTAGGCGCGATCCCAGTAAGGTATTATAGAACGTATGAAGTTTATTGCCTTACTGGGTGCAGTCGTCCATAAGAGCGAGTAAAGGCGCTATAACCTAGGCTCATTAGCCAAGGCACGGTGTAAATACCTCTGTCGCATCCCAAAGGACCAAAGGAGTGACATTACCCTTCTTAGCCTAGTCACTCCCAACGACATATCATATCCCTTTCATACTGAAACGGTCGGTACGGTTGTCCTCATTTCTTCCTCCTTCAAGATTCAAAATGATTCGTTAGTTAGATTATTCATTAAATGAATAATTTAATAGCCGTATAATTTTGAAACATCTTTAAACCAAACTCTGCACAGTAGGCCTGGCCGTTTTAATATTTGCGATATATTACACACAATATGCTTCAAATATTAATGTTGACAAGAAAAACACTAAAGAATAGCTGCAGTGTTTTCCAGGATGTAAGGGTTAGAATAGAATAGAATAGAATTTGTTTGGTTTGATGCAGCAATTACATTCCTTGGGTTGTCTATTAAGTTTTAATATCATTAGTTAATCTTTAATTGCTTAAAATTAAACAGAATCCATAGTTTTCAAAAAATATCACCGAAAACGTTTCATGTTTCAACGATAGCCAAGAGGAACCGGTGGAAATGATACATTTCCAAATTGGATTTAAATGTGCAATTATAATATTTTTTATCGATTTAATTAGTTTGTCTGATTTGGTTTTATGCATGTTACGTGTTTGAAAAGGTTCCTTCGTAATGTTTTATCTAAAAAATCTTAAACAAATGGTGTCCACAATATGTCTTAAAAAATCGATATTAACTTATTTTGGACACCCCTCGATTTTCTTTCTTGACAGCTATTTGTTTATCGAGTTAGAGTAATCAAAAAGTGAAAAATTTCGTAACGGTAGGTCGCCTGCTCTTTTTGGTCAAATTATTTAAAAATGTTAAAACCAATGGATGTCGAAAATCAAACGATTGAGGAACATTTCATTGCAGACCATGACCAAAGAGGAGACTTCTGAAATCCATGCTGAAGAACATTTGTAGTTCGAATTTGTTGAATTCGACGAGCTATATGTTGACAAATCTAAGAGACATATCACAGCTAAATAATGATAATAAGAGTGTACTTGCTGAATTCCTAGAATCGCCTGAAACACTCACACGAGCAGGAACATCACGATTCAAGCAACGTAGTCCTGCTGTTTTAACTTTACGCCGAACAGTTGAATACCACAAGGCGAAAACGGAAGAAAAAATGAAAGTAAAGGAAGACAAACAAAGAAAAACTGAGCTTAGAAAGAATAACAAGAAAACACCTCGTAAACAAAAGAATTAAAAATTAATATAAAGTACAAGAAGATTCCTGACGAACTTTGAACCTTGATTTATCATCCGCTTGAGGATGTTACTCCATAATACTGCTACAGATGAATTGTTACACGAAATATATTATTGTTAACTCTATTGCATAACATTTAATGCTGCTTTGTTAAGTCTGCAGTAACCTAATTGTACCGAAAGTTTTTCTATTTCTCAAAATGATAGAACTAAAAAAATACTTCATGTAGTCAGCCTTCCATATAAAGATTAATGTACCATTTTTGAATGGCAGTCACTGATTTGCTTATGTTCTTTCATGCATTAAATATACTGCAAAGAGAACGAGTCAGTAGGACAGTTTAGTAGAAAAAACTTCACTGTTTTCAAAATAAATTCAGTCACAGTCACATTCAGTGTGTCCAAAATATGCTTGGATCACTGTCCAAATTAGTGTGGAAGGGTCCGAAATGTGAAAAATTCATGCTGTGAAGAAATGTCATTTTCGAGTTTATGTCAATGTATAAAACATCCATTGACAGCTTTCTTTCAAGAACAGTAATTTTGGAGCAGACTCGTGCATGTATTGCATTAAAAACATAGGCAAGCAAATATTTTTTGACGTTCACGCAATTTCACTTCCTCTAGGGGTCCAAAATTAGTTGGTTACCCTACATAAGAGGCGCTTCGGCAACATATCATTTTCAAAACTATTTAAGCACATTTTCAGCCATTATTTTTTTTTTCGATTTTTTGAAAATTCTAGTAATGTAACCCCTTAATAACTCAATATTTTCAACAAAAGAGTACTTAGCATAGATTAATAACAACGTTTTCTAGCTTAATACTACTGCATTGATTGCATAGTTTCAATTTAATAAAAACTGTTGCATACGGACAGTTTTTAGAAGAAATGAACAATTTTTTTGGTAATGACTTTCGAATTTCACTTTTGAAGACGAGAATCCCATTAGCCGAAACTTTACTCCCATGTAATTTAAACATCAATGTCACAAGGTGGTAGAGATGTTTGTTTTCGTCTTTTAAAGTTAAATTGAAAAGCCGAAACATGTATCTTCAAAATAAAAAAAACAAGATTCATTCAGTAGATCTTTCGCAAATTATTTTTAAAAAAGCACCTCAATTTTATGCCTCGAGAGAGGACCCCCTTGAAATTTCGATGATACATGATGCAACAAACATCGAAGAATGTTATAAAAAATCTTTAATATGATAGTTCGAATATGTTTTTCCTATTTTAGCCAACTTTTTGCTCCAGCTATTCCATTCCATTTTTGTGCTGGAAAGAATGAATCAACCCCTATGTTTGAGAAAACCGGTCAGACGAGTGGATAACAAGTTTCATTCCGAGGGCTATTTGGCATACATATTCAAAGAGTTGCTCATGTTTAAAAGAAGGAGTCAACTCCTATGTTTGAATAAACCGAACATACGTGTTGATCACAGGTCATGCCCTTATTGATTCATCTGCTACATAAGGCCATTACAAATTATTTCCGAAGTTTTTGTCTCTATCCTTGTAAATAATCAAGGGGGGGGGGGCGCAAAAAAAATTACATATATATATATATATATATATATATATATATATATATATATATATATATATATATATATATATATATATATATATATATATATATATATATATATATATATATATATATATATATATATATATATATATATATATATATATATATATATATATATATATATATATATATATATATATATATATATATATATATATAAAGAAAGTATGTTTATTCAAAGATCAGGTTATTACAATCTAATTTAATTTCTTTTTGTTTGGTCTTCCTCTCGGTTGTTTTTGATAAATGTTTGCGGGTTTTGGTGTCTGGAATCTGCATTGATCGCAGAGTACAATTCGATTTGCTGCAGGTGTAACGCTTCTACTAAGACACTTCGCACATTGTGCAAAGTAGCCAGGAAGTGTAGGTCCAGCCTGATAATAATGCAGACAAATGGGGTCAAAACACGTTATTTTTGTACTCTGATAAAGTTCGGGAAACTCGTTAATATCTGCACCACAGACGAACAACTTGTCTTCGAAGAACTGTTGTATCTTCAACATCTGCTTTTTTTCAATGGCATATCTCGTGTACAACATTCGCGGAAAATCACACTCAGTGCATAGGACAATTAATCGTGCTCGGGTGTGGGCCAAAGGGATGGAGCTTTCGGAAGATTACTAGTGTAGGTTGACGTTGCTGTACTGGCACTCGGAACGTCTTTATCTGTGGGTTCCCGCCCAAAAACATCGGTAAAGTTTAAAAATTGTTCACCTACGAGCTTGGGACTCGGTAGCCAATTTATATTATCGAAAACCTCTGAAGGTAATCTGATGCTCTGATGGTACCGGCACGCTGCATCTTTGCATTTTTCAATTTGGATAGTATATTTTGTACAGCGTACGTGTTTGGCTACAAAATCTTTCATCTCCGGAATGCTCATCACGTTAACCTTGAGTAGATGTTTGGAAAAATCAAGCTCTGGCCACCGATTATTAATCAACTGTTTCAGTTCATCGATCTCGACTGAGGAAGCAAGTTGTCCAATCAACACTTTTTCGCCTTTATATGTTAACCTTTGGAACCGTTCGGTTAACAGCATTCTTGCATCCTTCGTTCCGTCAAGAGCTAGTTGACGAAAATCAACTTCCGGATGCCTCTGCTGTGCATCCCTCCACAGTTTCTTACTCATAAAAGAGCGCACTTTTTTTCGTTACTTCCGAAGTGATTCCTAGCCAATGAAACTCCAACTAATGCAATGTTAGCAATGCTCATAAACCGTTCAGCTGGGTTTATAACTGAAAAATTTGATGGTGTTCGTACAGCAGCCAAAAAATCAAGATCAAGTTAAAAAAATAATGACATGTAGCTTAAAATGACTTGAATTGACGTCACATTATGATCTGGACCTCCATCCGTTCCAAAAAACATCATCGGCTTCGAATAGTCGGCAAGAACAAGATTTTTAACAATTTCCGCCGCATGACGGAAAGCAGTGGATGGTTCAAAAATAGCATCCTTCAATATTATCGTAGGCTGTCCGTGATACCACGAATCGGTGAGCTCTCTAGGCGGAACAAGTTTGATAGTTACGGATGGCACGATGTGCTGCGGTATATTATCGTGATCCATTGCGTTTAAACCTTTTTCGTCTAAACCAGCCATCAACACTTGCCTTTGACGGCGTGTAGCACTAACAGGTGCTCCTATAAACCCCACGGAAATAGAAGCTTTATCATCAAGAAAAAATATCAACGCGCTATCCGAAAACATGCCTGCAAAGAGTGTTTCGTTGTAAATCTCGTAAGAATCTGAAAACTTTTAACAAACCTGCCATCATTTTCAGATATTGAAACTGCTTTGCTCCGAAATGCTGGTCGACATGAGCTTTGTGAAGTGTTCGTTTTTGTAAACCGAATTTAACGTTGAAACGACCATAGTACCGCTTCGCAACTTCAGAGTTGCTGTTACGTGGAACAAACTGTAACCGGAAATACTCATACGATGGTACGAAATTTTGATCAGAATTCGGGAACATTTTCTGCATCTCATCTTCACACTTCTTCATCAAATCTTGGAGTGACACACAGGGAGGTGATATCCATGTTATTTCTCCATGGCGTCGTTCCTCGGTGATAGTATAATCGTTGGCAGCTAAAACCTTTTCGGCTGTTTTCCAGAAGTTCGCGAATTTTCCTCCTGATGAAGCCTTCGCTTCGCATTCCAGCTCTAATACCTCGGGTATTTCATACCCTTCTTCCAGTAGTAGCTTGTATCCTGCTTGCAGTGAATTGTCTAGCTCACTGTCGTCGTCTGCAACAGAAGTTGGTTAAGTAGGTTGGTTTATATGACATAAATATATACTTTAATTTACCTTCTACTGCAGAGACAAATTCTAACTTTTCTAGTGGTCCATTTAGTTGTTCCACTATACACTTCGGAAATCCGCTTGATTTTATCCTGCTTCAGACGTGAT